>NC_054372.1:191082153-191405903 GCF_017654675.1 Xenopus laevis
ATGGGGGCAACAAGGGTCAATTGTGGTCTTTTTTTTTAGCATACTAAGAAACCCCCTTGTGATATTTGCCTTATGAGCACTAAAGATCAGCCTGCCGTCATTGGACTGACATACAATTGCAATCTCATTTCACATATCCGAGTCAGTTTAGAATAGTGCATGTATTATATGTCTACTTTGCATTTAAAAAAATATGCCCAGTCATTTATTTTAGCATCAGTCTGTGTTCTCTTTGGTGGTTTAGAAATAAACAGTAGTAGTGTCAGATAAGGTATTCTGTCATTGTAGACTAATTTCCTTACTAAGTGCTAAACAGCATTTTATCCCTGGACACTTTCCATATTTGAGTCTACGTCAGGTAATCTAAAATGAATTACTCTGTTATCCAAGGCCACATCTGCTGTTCCTGCATCGCTTACCTTTCTAGTAGAGAAACCATTTATATTCACATGCCACGTCTCAGCGTAATATATACAGTATATATTTTTTTCTATTTGTAAGGTAACTCTGGAACATAATTAGGGGAGGCTGGCCCAAAAAAAAAAAGACACAAGTCAATCAAATTCAGCCTTTGCAAAATTATTTCTATTATGATCCAAGGGAAGTCAACAACAGAGTAGATCACTTTCTGAAGCAGTCAGGCTATAGTCATGATTGGTGTATTGTGGTTTCAATTATTGTACAGGTATGGGACTCGTTATCCGGAAACCCATTATCCAGAAAGCTTCAAATTTCAGAAAACGGTTGTCTCCAATAGACTCCATTTTATCCAATTAATTCAGATTTTTAAAAAGTATTTCCTTTTTCTGTGTAATAATAAAACAGTAGCTTGTACTTGATCCCAACTAAGATATAATTAATCCTTATTGGAAGCAAAACCAGCCTATTGGGTTAATTTAATGTTAACATGATTTTCTAGTAGACTTAAGGTATAAAGTTCCAAATTACAGAAAGATCAATTATCCGGGAAACCCAAAGTCCCAAGCATTCTGGATAACAGGTCCCATACCTGCAAATACAGGTGCAAATGGCATCAACTATTAGGAACAGCAAATAGTCCTATAGAGCAGTATTTGTAGGTAGAAAGGTTTGTAGATATAGCAGAGGGGGCAGGAGGGTAGAGCAGTAACTGTAAGGCAACATGTAGCAATTTACATTATGACTTTTTAGCCCATTAAGTTCTCTAACCTATTTTCAGTCATAGGAGTAGCCAATTTCAAGACTTCATCTTTCTTTATTGTAATTTATAGTTGATCTTGAGGTATGAGATTTCTTACTGAAATTCCCCACCTTTCTTTCCTGTATGTAGGGAGTGTACTTCAAGAATTAATGTTTACAATAAGATCAGCCCGTATTTTCTTGTCCCGGCTCCAAATTTCCTTCGAAGCTCAACCCTCGTGGAAAATTAGATTGATCCCAGTGCTTGGAATGAATCTATTCTATCCCAAAGGGTTTCTCCTGTGTGGTTGGGTTGGTACAGGCCAGTTTTCATTTCAGCAGTCTTTAATACTTTGTTCCACGTAGTTGCTGGTTTATCCAAAATTCTCCTACTGTAGACAGTTTTTGGACTTCTTGGCCTGAGAACAACTACGAACATTTCATTTTTTTGTTTCGAGATTTTCCTCGGTCTCCAGATCTTGCCTTCATGTCAGTAGGTGCTGATTGTAGACTATACTGTAGTTGCTTACAGTAGACACAACAATCACAGGAAGTTAGGAGTTATTCAAAAAGTTGGGTTCTTGTAACAGGGATAGTGACACTTCAGTTTAAACAAATATGTGGCACCATGGCTACACAGGCCCTGGAATTAAGAACTTTTAATTCTGTAGGTGCCCCATGCCTTCAATTATCCCCACATTACTTTGGCTGTCTCTGGCACAACTTGCCGAGAGCAGCCTATGAGTGAGAATGAAGAAAAATAAAGAATGTAATAAAAGAGCTTAATTCCTTTATACAACTTCAACTCTACAGAGGGGCCCCCTCCTAAACAGTACCTCCTACACTCCCCTTGTTCCATGTCTGGCCACTTGATTTACTGTTCCTTGCACAGTTGAAGCAAATCTGATCTTGGATTGATGACATAGGCAGGAGCTCAAGTGGCAATTGATGACGGCCACCAACCCTTCTGCTCTACTCTTCCTTTTATAATGAAATACAGGGGAGCTAGGCTATATTGGGAAGTGTGAAAGGGGAGCAAAACAATTACGTGACTTGACTCCATTTGACTCCGGCGTTTTATTGTTTTCTGTCTACTGTGCCATCCTCCTTTTATTGCTGAACATTTGAAATCCGGTTGTAGTTTGAGATGGGACCAAATTTACTTATAGTATACTTATATACTAATCAGTATATGAGTATATATTATTTTTATTCCTACATAAAACACCAAAAGAAAACCCCCACAACTTTGTTTAGAAAAACATGGTCTGTTTGTGAGCAGTAAGGATACTCCATCCCCAACTCAGCTTGCCAGGGAGGAATGCAAGACGTTGATGTTCTGTAACAACTAGACAAATGAAGGGTACGAGAAATGTGTACCAGGATTCAAATGCACCAAGATTTAATGAGCTTTGTAAGGTTATAAATACTATGTAAGACCCCAGTCTGCATCAGTTCTACTCTGGCAGCATCTCAATGAAACCGGTCTGCGAAGAACTGACTACCAAGCTGTGTACGATGGTACGTGCTCAACATATTCTAGAAGCATTCAAGCATGGATTTCTTTGACGTTGTTTTGTCTTTAATCTGTTGTCTTTACACAGTTTGTTCACTTGTGAACTGGGAATAGAAATTCATAGGACCAAGAAACCTTCTCCAGACACAGCTTTCCCCATCCAGGGCTCATCAGACATGGTCTGACCATAGATTAGCACTGTAGGTGGGAAACCAAGCGCATTAATTGTTCGTTGAATAAAATAAAAGGAGTAATATCTGTAGCAATGTCCAAAGTTCTAAGATTACGTGCAATATCTCGAGTATAGATGTACTGGAGTAAAACTGTTGTTTTGGGAATAGATTTATTTATTTATATATGCGTTTCTACCTTCTTGGCTGTATCTTCTTGAGTAAATGACTCAAATTCCCCTGTAGGGTAATGGGTCTTTGTGCCGCTGCACATTCATTTTGGGCACCTTACCATTGATGTCAGTCAGACGCTCCATAGGTTGACCTTTAACCATGATTAAAAGGCACAGGGTCACCTTTATGTAAATAATTGTTGGTCAAGGCCAACACATTGGCCACCCGTGGTGAGTAACAATAGTTTTGGTCCCTGGTGGTGATTAGAAGGCTTTATGTCAGTATCAGCAGAAGAAGAACAAAAGGCTGATTCATCTCAGTTTATATACACATGAAACAAACACATGCTCATTCTATATGACGCCTCCTTTCCTCTCATTGCACCTAAGTAGCTGTTGTGGTGCAGCTTACATGCCTGCAGTTCCTTGGCTGTGATCTAACTGAGACTTACTGTAAGTAAAGGTACCGCATCTGTTTTCTGCCAGCCTGGTGGCACCGCACTACACTAAACGAACCTTGAAGATTATGTGTAAAATCTAGCAGTGATTTAAATAAGCTTCTTAAGAACTCCTGGGTGAGTGCCATCACAACCAGATGCTTATCCACTTTTGATATTTTTCCCTTTTTTTTTTTAATTCATTCACCTTATGTTAGGTTTGGATTTTCTTGATTGTGTGTCGCCAACATAATTCCAATTTTCAATTTGTAACAAGACAGCTCACATAGTACATACACTTTATTGTTCGCATTGGTCAAAATTGTTTACCTTCTGCAAGGCGGGAGATGGCTATGCTTATCTGTTAGCTTTCTAAAATCTCCTGAAACCCACAATGCTTCAGGGTCCTGGAGTTTCCCTCTATTTTAAGTAACAATATGGGCCTATCATCCAAGAATCAGTTTTACAGAGCGCTCTGAAACCCAGAAATTCTCTCCAGCCTCTAGTTCTGTATTATGTTCTTAGTTGTTTTTATGAAATAAAGACCAAATCCGGTATGGGATTGAAAGTCCAATGAACAAATGTCTTAGAAATTAACACTTAACAATAGACCTCTTGGGAATGCCTGCTATAAACCTGAATCTACCATGCCAATTGCCCAATACAGATAGACTGAGCCGCTGAACACAGTCAACCAAACTAGCAACCTCAAGAGACCCAGGAGGTGGCTGCCAGATATTAGCATACCTCCCAACCGTCCTGTTTTCTGTGGGACAGTCCCGATTTTGAAAGCTCAGCCTGCAGTCCCAGTTTTTTTACTGAAATGTCATGAGTTTCTCTCAAAAGAAAAAGACATAACATTTCTAAAACTTAATCAAAATAAGGCTTTTTGGCGGGGAGTCCAGAACACTGAGAAACTGCACTTTGATTTTTAAATTTAAGATAAGCAAAAAAAAATGTTTTAACAATTTAAGATAAGCAAGTCTCTTGGGGTAAGGGCAATTTCAGCTTCATTAGCAAAACTGTTAAAACACATAAAACATTGACCTAAACTCTCACAAATGTGTTCAAACTTTCTTAAACTTCCAAATTTTGTAAATGGACATGGGGGTGTGACCATAAAATGGGCATGGTCAAAGATGTTTGCCATGCATAGCGTGGCTGATGGTTTTGTCCTTCTTTGCATCCGATTCACTGGGCCCAAGTCTGATGCCCCTATTTACTGAACCCACTGTAGGAACCAAGGCGTTATGCCTCAACATCGGCAAGCAGAAACAGTAAAGGCATCAAGACAGAACCTTGACCATAACTAATAACTCCAAAACCAATATTGAAAATGGGAGGGAGGGTGAGGTTTCTGCCTCTCCTTGTACTGCCCTGACCTTCTCTTCATGCCTTCCATGTCTCCCACCTAACACCGTTGCCCCAACCTGCATCTCCTCACTGTCCTATCCCTGTTCCCTGTCCATCTCTCTTTACCTTCTGGTCCAAAAGCTCCTCTTCAGGAATAATGTCATCCTGAATAGTGCTGGGACTGGTGCTGTCAGCAGGGATTTCTTATTAAAGTGATTACGAGGCAATACGGGCAGTTTTCAGGGATTCTCAGAAAATATGACAGATCAGACACTTCCTTGGCCAACAACCTACCGCAAGTGATAACATAGAAAGCTTCCATTTATTTTCAGTTTAAAACAATTCTGTAATTTTCAGCAGTTGGTAGATGTGTTTATGCTGGTCACAATCTTTATAACTGTGCTTTATAACTATCTTTATAACTGTGCTGCTTTCAGAGAGTGTGTTGCATTGTGTCACATTCACAGCAGCGAAAAGATACAGTCCCGCAAAAACGGTTTCCTCTAAACTGGATGAAACGAGCATTCAGCTTTATATAAAGTAATGGAAACTTCAGTGTCTGTATCTGTGTTACACATCCCGTCTGGTATAGGAGACAATTCTTTTCAAGCATTAAAACCGCTTTAGGAGGGCAGCAGAGAGAAGGTGCCATGCCTGTTTATTCCGGCTTTGCTGCAGTTAAATACATAAAGGGGTTTATTATTTAAAGTCTGAATGCCAAAAACGTAAAAACATTTTTTACTATACAATCAAAATTTTTAGTGGAAAAACAAAACTTGAATTTTTCAAGATTTATTATCCCGAGAATGGAAAAAGTCTGAATCCGAAAATTCGGCATTTCAGACCTGCCGAGGTTGTAGAAGTCCCTATCCTATTTGAAAGTTTCTGTTGTCTGCGCTGGAATTATCCCAAAAATCTGACTATTTTGGACTTTTCAGGCAAAAATCTGAAAATGTTCGGCTTTTCAGGAAAAAGCTGGAAAAAATTGAGTGATTCAAGAAAAAAAATCTGAAAAACCATACAATTCAAGTTTTAGCTTAATTGTATTGAGTTTTTCCCCGATCCAATAAAATCAAGCTTTTTTCAAATAATACATAAGGTCAAATCGTGGATTCTAGTTTGGTCAGGCTTTTTTTAAATATAATCAGAAATATTTGTATTTTGATAAATAACCCCGAAATTTAATTTTAATTGTATATGAACTTAAATAGCATAGTGTTGACCAGTTCTGTAAATAACACAAAACCTGAGTATTTTTTTTTACTTTGCTTTTTATTTCATTTTCAAAAACAATTTCTCTTATGTGGTAGAGAGGGATATATTTCATTTTACATTGGTCCTTTCTGTGCTGGGTAATCTGCCACTCAGAGAAGCCTGCCTAGTAGTGATGTGCGGGCTGACCTGATATCTGCGGGTTGGGTGGGTTCGGGCCGACCTCACACCCCCATTTGCGGGTGGTGGGCGGGTCCGGGTTGAGCTCTTCTTCTTGCTTTCCCACCCCGACACCTTACATCGCTGGCTTTTGACTTCCGACTTCCTTTTTTATAGACGTATGCCTGCTCACCCCACCCCTTTTATGACATCATCAGCAGGGGGGCCGGCGCGGGTCTAAAAATGGAAGCCGGAAGTCTGGATCGGGCAGCTGGAGGGAGGGCGGGTCGGGTTTTACCTGATCCGCACATCACTACTGCCTAGCAAGGCCATTCTTATGCATTTGACGCTCTTAGGATTTATGATGACAAATATATTGTGTAGACTGGAATTCTGAAGGGTGAATAAATAGTGATGAAACAGCAGCATGTTTTTTACCCATAATGCAACATTTCCCAATAACTCTACCATAGATGTGGCTGTGCTATGTGTTGCGTCTGCCTCACTTGTGCCAGATGCATGACTTGTTGCATAGGATCACCACCTTTCTTCTTTGCAAAGTCTGGGCAGGGGGTGGTGACAACAGGGGCGGAGTTAATAAAGAATGGTATAGGTTGATATTATTTAGGGGTGTGTTGGTGACATCAGAGTGCAGGGCTATGATGTGCAGTTTTGTTCTGGTTTTTAGACCTCAAAATCCAGTTTTGCAATGGATAACCCTTGAACCAGACTGCCAGGTTCAAAACATGAAAGGTGGCAACCCTAGAGATCCAGCATTTACAGAGTAGGGTTTGTGTCACTTCTGGAGCATGCATTCAAAATAAAATTTGCATCTGATTCACTAGGCGCAAGTATGATGCACAGTGGTGTAACTAGATATTACTGGGGCCCCAAAATGTCAAACTGTTTTACCAATATTTATTGAACTTATATATGAACGAGGGCCTCATGGGGCCCCTATACCTCCTGGACCCCCCTGCAGCCTGTGGGTCTGCTTCCTCTGTAGTTTCACCTTTTTACTCAACCCAGTATAGGAACCAAGGAGCTACTGCCTTGTCCAGGGAAGGGAAGTTTTCGGCATCGCCAGCATCCTTCTCTCTTTCCAATCATATTTCCCCTTGTCCAATAGATTTACTTCCCGAGCCCTAAATAAGTAATGAAACAAATCTAAAAATGTGTCTTTTTTTTTTTTTTTTTAATGAATACAAATACCAAACCTTTTTTTTCGACAACACAAGAAATTCGAAGTTAAACTAAATGAAAGTGGATTGTGTAGCCAGACTCCATAATAGTGATGCATTTGCTGAATCTGTCTCTTCCATCGTCGGAGCGGCTCTGGTGCCATATGGTACACCATGGAACATTTAGCTTGTCACATATAATGGATTGTCCTGGAAGCAGATTTTCGCTTTGAGCAGTGGGTTCCTTTCTTACATTTCACTCGGAGCTCCAGGCTGCACAATGAGGGATCGGGGCGGAAATGCAGAGAGGAGCGACGGAGTTGATTCCCCTTAAGAGAGTGACCTGCATGCCAAGGAATTTTACCCATGTTAAGAAGCATTATCCATGTCATTGGCCAGGAAAGCTGACATGTCAGATCTGTTTAGTTTTGCCCGGGCACACTAGAGCGGATGATGTATAAATGGTTGTTGGCCATATATAATATGTGTCCTTATCCACTGTAGGAGAATATTAATACAGGCTGCAGACCCAGTGGTTGCAGAGGGCTTAGTTATTTAGAGGGCTGGTTTGGATACTAACAGATTTGCACCTATAATTTCCTCAAAATATAATTGTGGGCACAATGCAGGGGGCAAACCATGGTGTCCAAAACGTAATGGAGTAATCGGTTGCCTCTACATTTTCTAGCACCACTTTGCCCGGTTCGTCTTTTATTGTGAGGCACAGTAATGAGTATTGCCATTGACTCGAGGACAGGCCTTTTGTGCAAACAATATTCTGAGCTGTGAAAGTGTAAGCTCCTTCTTACCCATTTAGTGCAAGATAACTTCAAACCCATTTACACCATGCTTGTCACTCTGTTAAATTAATTCAGATCGGGTATGAAGTGGAGACACGTCACTGTGTAAGAATCGACCCCCTGCCCCTCAAAACTTACAGTCAGTTGGTGGTGGAAGAGTTCCAGAACCATAGAGATAACAAGTGAAAGCGTTAACCTCCCCATTCCATTGACCACCAGGACTCCTAGGATTAAAGACTGAGCACAACTTCTTTTTTAAGCAAATTTACCAAATTGCTCTATATTTAGAGGGTTTTCCTGTTTTAAAAGACTGGGGGCGTGTGCAGGTGTTCCACAGAATAACTGAGGCATTTTGTTGCCTTAATGGGAAATGTTGTGCTTCCCTGGTGGAAAATGTTAGCACTTAGGGTATCCTATTTCATGATTCTCGAGTCTACTGAGTCGCTCACTGACTTGATTATTTTAAACTGTGTGTTTTTGACCTTCAAAAAAAGTTGTGCCTTATTCTGATGTTGGGCAGGGGCAGTCCTGTGCTTTCTGATTCACTTACACATAAAAAAATAAATAAATCATATCCCATTATTAATAGAAGAAACTATGGGAATGGGACATTATCCGGAAACCTGTTATCCAGAGAGCTCCGAAGTAAGGAAAGGCCATCTTTATTTTATCTAAATAATCCAAATTTTTAAAAATGTTTTCCCTTTTCTCTGTAATAATAAAACAGTAGCTTGTACTTGATCCCAACTAAGATATAATTAATCCTTATTGGAGCCAAAACCAGCCTATTGGGTTTATTTAATGTTTACATGATTTTATTATGGAAAGATTCGTTATCCAGAAAACCCCAGGTCCCGAGCATTCTGGATAACAGGTCCCATACCTGTACATTTATATTGACAATTTTAAATTAGTGGCTGCATTTGGTCCTTGTAGACAGGTCCTTCTATGTATCTATATCATTTCAGGATTTTTGGATTTACCCATTCTTTATGGGATAACCATTCTTTTTGGGTTTTTATTATGGATTTACCCATTCGTTTTGGGTTTTTATTTTGGATTTACCCATTTTTTATGGGTTTTTATTTTGGATTTACCCATTCTTTATGGGCTTTTATTTAGGATTTACTCAGTCTTTATGGGGTTTTATTTTGGATTTACCCATCCTTTATGGGTTTTTTTTGGATTTACCCATTCTTTGTGGGTTTTTACTTTAGATTTACCCATTAGTTATGGGTTTTTATTTTGGATTTACCCATTCTTTGTGGGTTTTTTTTTTTGGATTTACCCATTCTTTGTGAGTTTTTACTATGGATTTACCATTCATTTTGGGGTTTTATTTTGTATTTACTCATTCTTTATAGGTTTTTATTTTGGATTTACCCATTCTTTACAGGTTTTTATTTTGGATTTACCCATTTTTTATGGGTTTTTATTTCGGATTAACTCATTCTTTATGGGGTTTTATTTTGGATTTACCCATTCTTTGTGGGTTTTTATTTTGGATTTACCAATTCTTATGAATGAGAAAGCAGAGTGGGGACCGCACAAGCTCTCCGTTAGGTGTTACCAGCAGGTACTCCAATAAACCCCATCTTCAGAAGTGCCGTCTGCTTCCTTGTAATTTTACCAATTCTTATGGGTTAACATTTTTGGACCCCCTAAGCTTATTTCTGTAACTTTTACATCCTTCCTCAAATCCCCTTCTGATTAATTCCTAACACTAACTTGTAATTGTAAGAATCATATTTGTATTTTGCCTAAAGTAAAGTTCTTTAACATTGGTAACACAGGAATCCATGAGTCCATATACTGTCTTACTAACTAACCTTTTTCTTGTTACTATCTGCAAAAAAAAGGAAATATTTTTTGAAAATGTGAATTATTTGGTTAAAATGGAGTCTATGGGAGATGGTCTTCCCATAATTCGGATCTGTCTGGATAATTGGTTTCTGGATAACCGATCCCATGCCTGTAATTAAAGCATATACAGGTAAGGAATCTGTTATCAGGAAACCCATTATTGAGTAAGCTTCTATTACGGAAAGGCCATTTCCCATTGATGCAATTTTATCCAAATAATCCAGTAAAGCAGTACCTTGTTCCTTAAAAAATAATAAAACAGTAGCTTGTACTTGATCCCAACTAAGATATAATTAATCCTTATTGGAAGCAAAACCAGTCTTTTGGGTTTATTTAATGTTTTTCTAGTAAGGTATGAAGATCTAAATTACTGAATGATCCATTATCCAGAAACCCCCAATTCCCAAGCATTCTGGATAACAGGTCACATACCTGGATATAATTTGCCTTTTATAGCCTATAAAATATGCAGGATTTGAAAGGTCGTTTAGGGGATATTAGAAGTCACCTTAGATTTCTGTAACCTGTTAATACAAGTCTAGGGTTTTGTGCTTTAATATGATCAGAGAACTCCATGGTGATTTCTAAAATTCTTAGAGTAAGAGGTACACTGTTTCCTATCTATCTGCTAAATGCAACCCATTGGGTGTTATATCATGCTATTAGGTCAGTAAGAATGGATTTATGTAGGTTTATTTATCTGCATTGCTGGAGTCTTTCTTATCACTGTATGAATCATTACCTTTTGTTCTCATTGGGAAAGATAGAACAGTTTGTACAGAAAGTGGCTCCAAAGGCAACACAAACGTACGAAGACATTTAGCATTACATTCGCTTTTCCCGTATGCGAAGAAGCTTCTTGGATATCAATTATAGTGAAATAAATCTTTTTTTAGAAGTTAAAAAGGATCAACACTCAGAAGCTTTCAGCAACAAGGGGGGACATTTTTATTTCAAAAATTTGAGATTTATAAAGAGCCACAAAAGCCACACTCTAATACAAAACTTCTGCAAGTAGAATTAGCTGAAGTCAATAGAAGCTGCTTTGATCCTATTGGACCCTTTGTTTTAAAAGTTTTCATATTTTTTTTTTCTAGTAATTTCAGGAAAAACTTGAGGTGTTAGAGATTTTTGTTTTTTTAGCCCACCGTTCAGTGTTTTTTTTCATTTGTACTTTTTACAAAATGAAATTACAGTAGGGATGCACCAAATCCAGGATTTGGATCCTTCTCCCAGGACGAACTGAATCTGAATCCTAATTCGCATATGCAAATTAGGGGCGGGGAGGAAAATTGCGTGACTTTTTGTCTCAATACAAGGAAGTAAAAAATGTTTTCCCCTTCCCACCCCTAATTTGCATGTGCAAATTAGGGTTCAGATTCTGTTCAGTATTTGGCCAAATCTTTCGTGAAGGGTTCTCGGGTTCAGCTGAATCCAAAATAGTGGATTTGGTGCATCCCTAAATTACAGGTATGGGATCTGTTATCCAGAAAGCTCTGAATTATGGAAAGGCCGTCTCCCATAGACTCCATTTTATCCAAATAATCCAAATTTTTAAAAAATATATTTTTCTCTGTAATAATAAAACAGTAGCTTGTACTTGATCCCAACTAAGATATAATTATTCCTTATTGGAAGCAAAACCTGCCTATTGGGTTTAATTAATCTTTATATGATTTTCTAGTAGACTTAAGCTATGGAAAAATTAAGGAAAGATCCATTATCTGGAAACCCCCAGGTCCTGAGCATTCTGGATAACAAGTCCCATATCTGTACAAGGTATTTGTGATTTTACAGAAATAGAGTTAAATCGTAATTTTCAAACCACTAAAATTGAAAAGATGAATAATAGGCTTCCACGTATAGAGATACTAGAATACAAATCTGTTTAAAGCTGCAGCTGCCAGGTCTTCTACCCATAGTTCTTTAGTCAAACATGCCGGGTGTTTGAACATTGCCAAAATTCTGACACTATGGGGGAATGAACAGAGGTGCTTCAGGTCTCATAACAGATGTGACTCTATTTTGTGGCATATGTGTCCTTATTATGTGATCCTCAATGTCACACGCCTTATTGTTTGGCTTTTCATTCTCCCAGCACTGCAGTAGAAGAGCATCTCTTGTGGTCATAGGTTGTTGGTGGAGTTGATATAGATTCTACTGAAGATAGAGCCTCTTTTTTCATCTTTAAGGGCCTTATTTATCAAAAAAAAAATTTTTAAAAAAATGTCTGACAAGCTAGAATCCACGAATGAGCCTTATTTATTATTAATAAAGCATGAGTTAAGTGGATCGGGGACAAACACGAAAAAAACGAGGAAAAATCCAATCGTATGATTTTTGAGTTTTTTCCCGAAAAGCTGGAATTTTCGGATTTTTGCCCTAAAAGTCCGAAATAGTCTGATTTTCGGGCTAATTCCAGTGCAGACCACAGAAACTTCTAAATAGGATAGGGACCTCTCCCATTGACTTACAGTATATTCAACCTCGGCAGGTCTGAGATGTGGGATTTTCATTTTCAGACTTTTTGAAATCTTGAAAAATCCAAGGTTTTGGTGTTCAGACTAATAAATAACTCTCTAAATGATATAAACTGATATTGTTTTACTTTCTTGTACTTGTGTTTGCATTTCCCTTTGAATCCCATTATCACTGTATCACACGGAATGATTTGCCCAAGTATCCGAAGAATTGGCACCGATACTCCGAGCCAGCACTCTGCTTTCATTAGCAGCACTCTTGCCAAACTCCACCTCTCTGTCATGTTGCTGGGAGTGAGCTGCTCTCGCACATTAACAAGTTTTATCTGTGTGGATTGGCCAGATAACCCGATGGCACAAAATAATCCATTGATTCCTACCCTTATCTAACTCTCCTCTAAGCCTGATGCTTATATAACTCTCCCTTACCATGTTTCACTTGTAAGTGTTCAGAATGGGGAAAATGTTATGTTGAAATGAGTAATGTTCTGTGCCCTGGAACAAGACGGGGGAACTGAGTGAATAGAATTATGGATCTTTAGCGGAAAGCCTTCCATTACTGGAGTATTTGCTTCCATCCAGTTGAGGCCAATCCTACACAGAGTCTGGCAGTGCCATCCAGCAGAAGACAGCTGTGGTTAGTGGTGGCCAAATTGTCCATGTCTGCCTGTCTCTGACTGTAATTTTATTTAATGGAAATCCTCTTGGCTGAAGCACAGGGAGAGGTGGCTCTTGTTATTCACTCTGCATGCACCAATTAAATAACATTATGTGCAGTGACCATCAAAAGGGAAACATTTTTCAACTGGCTACTAAGTTTCTTAAACGCTAATAAAATATGGCTGAACATTGCTGTTTGTTTAACGTCCTCATTGTACATTCTTAGTGATACTCAATGGCGGACCACAGTGCATCTACTCCTGGCTCAAGAGCAGTGGTTATTGGGTATTTAGACTTGTCTTGGAGGTCCAACCTTTGGCCAGGGCTACCCTTCATAACAAGCTTAGAAATCTAGGAAAGAATTGGTGTCATTGAATAATTCCAGGAATTTTCTCAGCCAGTACAGATTTTTGTCTCAAATCTCACCCTTCTTGGCCTTCAAGCTGGGCTTTCAGGTGTATTTAGGAGAGCAAATAGACGTTCTTCACAAATCTCACCCAACTGTCTTGAGGCATAGCCTTCCATTATATATCAGGGGTCACAAACTGCATATGAAATTATGTTTTACTGATAACTTATGATCAGCAACATAAAAATCTATGGTGACAGACCCAGGGTACCAGCACTATGAGGCAGAGTTATTAAAGGAGAAGGAAAGTCATCTTGCACTTGGGGGTGCCAAATGTTAGGCACCCCCAAGTGATTGTATTTACTTACCTGAACCCGGGCTGGTGCTCCTATCAGCAGAAAACTGCACCTTATTGTACATTCTTAGTGATACTCAATGGTGGTGCATCTACTCCTGGCTCAAGAGCAGTGGTTGTTGGTTATTTAGACTTGTCTTGAAGGTCCAAACTTTGGCCAGGACTATCCTTCATAACAAGTTTAGAAATCTAGGAAAGTATTGGTGTCATTGAGCAATAGGTCCAGGAATTTTTTCGGCCAGTACGGGTTTTTGTCTCAAATCTCAACTTTACTGGCCTTCAAGCTGGGCTTTCAGGTGTATTTAGGAGAGCAAATGGATGTTCTTCACAAATCTCACCCAACTGTCTTAAAGCATAGCCTTCCCTTATATATCAGGGGTCACAAACTGCATATGAAATTATGTTTTACTGGTAATTTATGATCAGCAACTTAAAATCTATGGTGACAGACCCAGGGTACCAGCACTATGAGGCAGAGTTATTAAAGGAGAAGTAAAGTTATCTTGCACTTGGGGATGCCAAATGTTAGGCACCCCCCAAGTGATTGTATTTTACAGTGGTGCTCACTGGAATAACCCCGGGTCTGTGCAGTTTTCTGCTGATAGGAGCACCGGCCTGGGGTTTCAGGTAAGTCAATACAATCGCTTGGGGGTGCCTAACATTTAGGAACCCCCAAGTGCACAAAGACTTTCCTTCTCCTTTAAGGGTTGAAAAGGAAATTAGAATTATCATATTTTTTTTGGTCAAAATTTACAAATTCAAATTAGGAATAATCCAAACTCGATTAGTATTTGAATTTGAGATTTATCAAACCTTTACCCTGGGAATAATCCGAATTCGACTATCCACCACCTAAAACCTGCCAAGTTCATGTATAAGTCAGTGGAAGAGGTCCAGTGACCCATTTGAAGATGTTAATAGCCTTCCTGACATTCAAGTTTTTTTCGGAGAAAATTCGATTCGAGTTTTCAAGTCGGTTAAATTCGGGTTTTAGGCGTTCTCATTTTTTTCTTAAAGAACCTCCCAATTGAATTTTGAGTATATTTGAATTTATTAGAGTAAAAAAAAATTCACCTGAATTCGAAATTCGACCTTTGATAAATGGGCCTCTGCGTGTTAAAATATGAGACCAGTCTGTACTGCCTCTGGTGCATTGGGTAAAGCTGCATAAAGGCAGCAAAGTCCGTGTCAATGCCACCAGGTTCAAGAACTGTTAATAAAACAAAACAGAAATGTCTCTTTTAAGTGGATAATGAGACGAATACTTCATAGAACAGTTCTGAAAAATGTACCCAGCGGGGGTTCCAACCAATATGTGCATTTTGTTCCCATATCCCACCAAACAAAAGCTAAAAAGTGCCTGTTTCATTTATTCCACTTATTACTATCCAAGAAAGAGAGTGTTTAATTGGTGATCTAAATAGTTGGATTGTCTCTCTCGGTCCTAGCCATCTGTCAGTCTGTCTCACTATTCCTCTTTCAGCCCCCCTTCCTTTTCTTCTCTGGTTATCAGAATCTGTCTGCTTTTCTTTCTTGCCATCAATCTAACCCTGCTATATCTACCTACCTATAGTATCTTCCTATAGTATCTACCTGTAGTATCTAACTGTAGTATCTACCTGTAGTATCTACCTGTAGAATCTGTCTGCTTTTCTTTCTTCCCATCAATCTAACCCTGCTATTTCTATTTACCTGTTGTATCTACCAATAGTATCTACCAGTAGTATCTACCTGCCCGTGCCTGTGTTGGTATCAGGGGTCTATTGCATTTTATAGACTAAACACCTTGCTGTGCTGTAGCCATTGATGTGCCCATGTTACAAGGCAGCTGGTCGGTCGATAACACCTGATCTGCAGAGCTCCTTAAACTATAAATCATTATTATGTATCTCATTATTTTCTGAAATATACTCCGACCAAATCCGCACAGGTTATTTCCCCTTATGATTACGGGGCAGATTTACCTAGGGTCCAATATCGAGGGTTAATTAACCAGTGATATTCGACTGCTGAATGTAAATCCTTCGAACATCGAAGTCAAAGGATTTACCGCAATTAGTTCGATCGAACAATTTTATTCCATCGATCAAACAATTTTTCTATGATCAGAAAATTGCTAGGAAGCCTATGGGGACCTTCCCCATAGGCTAATATTGCACCTCGGTAGGTTTTAGGTGGCGAAGTAGGGGGTCAAAGTTTTTTTTAAAGAGACAGTACTTAGATTATCGAATGGTCAAATATTCGAATGATTTTTAGTTCGAATCGTTCGAATCGTTCGATTCGAAGTAGCCATTTTTGACACGAAACGCGTAAGGCTGTGGGCACAATAAACTTTCTTCACTTTGAACTATTTGCCTGGTGGAAGTTTGCCTTCATTGAGTGGCTGCTCCAAAAAGGTTTTTCAGTTTGTCCGCTCCCCGTGCTGAGGGCTCAGGGTGGTGCACCTGGGCCACTTCCCTTTCATGGTGAGTAATCACTTTACTTTTGGAGACCCTAATATCTCAGACGTACCATGTATTTCCCCTTGTTTATCAATACATTTTCCTGAAAAATTCCAGTTTCAGAAATAACACGAACAATATACTTGAAAATTCTACCGATTTTACAGATTTTCAGCCCGAAAACTAAATTTCTTCTGATTTTTGCCTGAAAACCCCAAAATCGACGGATTTTAGCACGATACCCAGTGCAGATCTGGATATATTGGGGACTACTCCCGTTGACTTGTATATTGGCAGGTCTGCGTTGCCGGATTTTTGAATCCTGACTTTTTCCATCCTCAGGGTTTAATAAATCGCAAAAAATATGATTTTTTTTTTCCGCTAAATATTCGGATTTTATAGTAAAAAAAGACTAAAAATTTTTCGAGCTTTTGGCATTTATCTTTAATAAATAACCCTTATCCGTGGAACCCCATTAGGCTGTGACACCTCTCATTGCCTTGTGCACAAAAAATATATAAATATAAAATGCATAATGAGGAATTGTCTCTCCGACCGAAATATTTCTCTTTCTTATTGTTTTCCCTCCTTTATACTGCTGACTCTGATCACCAACAAAAACTATTAGCCACTCAGTGCCGTTTTCTGGATGAGCTCAGTAGAGCTGTGTGCAGTTCACTTATTGAGCAATTAATGCTACTCGCTTGCATCCTTTAAGTAGCTGTAGCCATGGGGCTTGGCACTGGCACCACTGTCTGGGTGCCAAAAAATATCCGCAGCGGCTGCCGCATGCGAGTACTGGGGGTTTGTCTAGAAAATTCCGCAGTGATTACGTCTGGTTTATATATTACTCCGGTCGCCTATCTGTTAATAAATATGTCCCGTTTTGTTTTAATGTTGTTGGTCTCTTTTTTTTTCCGTTGAAAGAATGAGCTTCCGCCAGTCTGTTTTTGTTTTTTTTCTCCGCGATGACACGGATTTGTGCTTTCTAGGGGACGATGATATTCCGAGACAATGCCTTGTGAAAAGATGGAGCCTTAGGTGTGTCCATTTCAGTGTCATCTTGGAAGCCCCCCGAAAGATGGGAGCCTGATAATAAAATGGTAATGAAATATTTCTGTAGACATTGTTGCAATAACAACAAACTGTCAATTCTATAAAGGTGTTTCACTCATTATTTTGGGGTCAGTTTTCCCTTTTCTTTAAGAAAAAAAAAATTCCCACTTGAATTGATGGTGATGGTTTCCAGTCGTAGGAAAAGAAAGGGCAAAGGTACCAAGTCTTAGAGAAAAGTTTACTGTAGTGTTGCTCCTTTGTGCATCCTTTGATTTGCTAAACTGCCTTTTTGATGGTAACAGAGGAAGCCATAGATGAGATCTTTACAAAGAGCATAATCCCTTAGAAAAAAAAAATGAAGAACGTCAGCCTCCTGCTGGTTTCTGTAGCTTTTTGGTACCTTCCAGACTTGTACAGAGTTCTGGACGATTGCCCACTGATGTCATGGAAACACTGAATTTACTGAGAATGATTCATGTCTATGCTGTTCTCTCATCCTCCCCTACACAAACACAAGGAGATTTTAACCCAAAAAAAAAAAAATCTATGTATACTGTATCTCTTTGCCGAGGATGCTTCAAATTTTTTTCATCTCTAAAGGTTTGGTCCTAATAAAATCTGGTGAAAGCACAAAGAGCAGTCATTGTTTTCTGGTTTACTTGCTCTTCCCCGTACCAGCAAAACTGTCAGTTATTCTGTTTTGTGAGTTCCCGGCTTCTATAATCTCAATCATTAGCCTCATAAATGCAGTTATTGATAATGTTATACATTCATTGAATATACAAATTGTAATTTCTTTAATTTGACTAATCTTTAGTGAAGTGTTTTAATTTCTCGTTCTTTCATGTTCTGCTCTTTAATTGCCGTTGGCTTTGTTTCTTCTGGTGTAACCTCTTGTTATGTTCTTGACCTCCAATGCTGCTCTATTTTTCACTCTCTTTATCATCCCCTTCACCTTCACTCTTGTTGGCCCTTTCCATAGAACTTTTACTTGTTTCAAGTTGCCTTTTTTCCCTCCCCCTCCCATTTGAGCTTTCTGTTTTGGCTGCAGTTTTCTGCTCTTTAATTGTCTTCCTATTTCTCTGGTTTCAGTGTGGGGACAGGTGTTCAGTAGAAACACATACATTGTTAGGAGAAGGATCAGTAATGTGCAACAATGAATTTGGCAATTTTCTTAATCTTAATCAAAATGAGTGCCATTTTTTTGCAATAAATATTCTCTTTTAAAAATCATAAATGTTACAAAAGGCGTCTGTTTTGACCCCGAAAACCCAATAAAGTGGAAGTAAAAAAAGGCGTTATTTTTTTTTTTGCGATTTATTATGCTACAATGCCGTTCCAAGTTCGAATCTGAAAATACTATTTAAAACCTACCAAATTCATGTAAACGTCAATGGCAGATGTCCCCTGAACCATTTGAAGATGTTTTAACCCTCACAAAATGTTCGTGAATTTTATTGGTTTGACGCTGGTTTTCTGCAAAAACTCAAATTTTTTGTGGTTTTGTGTTTTTTTGAGTTGTTCTATTGATAAATAAAGGCAAATCGTGGCTTCTAGTTTGGTCGGGCTTTTTTTATTTAAAAAATGTAAAAAAATTGGATTTTGATCAATACCCTCCTATATGTACACCTTAAAGGGATCCTGTCATCGGAAAACATGTTTTTTTCAAAATGAATCAGTTAATAGTTCTACACCAGCAGACTTCTGCACTGAAATCCATTTCTCAAAAGAGCAAACAGATTTTTTTATATTCAATTTTGAAATCTGACATGGGGCTAGACATTTTGTCAATTTCCCAGCTGCCCCCTGTCATGTGACTTGTGCCTGCACTTTAGGAGAGAAATGCTTTCTGGCAGGCTGCTGTTTTTCCTTCTCAATGTAACTGAATGTGTCTCAGTGGGACCTGGATTTTACTATTGAGTGTTGTTCTTAGATCTACCAGGCAGCTGTTATCTTGTGTTAGGGAGCTGTTATCTGGTTACCTTCCCATTGTTCTTTTGTTTGGCTGCTGGGGGGAAAGGGAGGGGGGGTGATATCACTCCAACTTGCAGTACAGCCAGTAAAGAGTGATTGAAGGTTATCAGAGCACAAGTCACATGACCAGGGGCAGCTGGGAAATTGAATATAAAAAAATCAGTTTGCTCTTTTGAGAAATGGATTTCAGTGCAGAATTCTGCTGGAGCAGCACTATTAACTGATTCATTTTGAAAAAAATGTTTTTTCCCATGACAGTATCCCTTTAACAATTAAATGTTTAAATTCAGTATGTCTTAGATGATATTTTAAATCTCTTATTGATTATATTGAATTAAATTATAGGTAGGGGGCCTGTTATCCAGAATGCTCAGGACCTGGGGTTTTCCAGATAAGGGATCTTTCTTATGTCTACTTAAAAATAATTTATTTATTAAATATACCTAATAGAATAAGCTTGGCTCCACTATGAATTAATTATATCTTATTTCCTTTGTTTGTTATAGTCTATGGGCGATAGCCATTCTGTTATTTGGAGCTTTCTGGATAACAGATTTCCAGATAATTGGTCCCATTTGTGTATTATATCTCAAGATGTAAAAAGTCACCTTTTCCAAATAAAAGATGTCTTATGGAGGCAGTTCTGTTTTGTCCGAATTAAAAATGGAGCTTTATTGGTGGAAATATTAGGTAGTTACATAGCTAGCCTTGAGCTAATGAATAATATAAATTGTATTTAGAGGGGTTTATAGTTCCTGAGCAACATAATTTTATGCTTATGGAAAAGTATAAAACTGGGCAGGCCTAGTTGCCACCTGTTGTCTACAATGACCAGCAGAGAAAGACCTTGTTGACTATGAGAGCAGGAGGTTTGTTGGGATGCACTTGAAAGTAGCTACAAACAGAAGACTCAGCAATTTCCTGATTTCCCATGAAGAACAATGGGCAGCATGATGCTGACATGGTATTAGCATATGGGCAACTTCCCTCAGTTGGCTTTAAACTAGTATGGAAGCAGGCAGCTCCTAAAAGTGCAGAACTTTGCTAAGAGGGATACTAGATGTTGGTTGCTGCACATCTGGGATTATGAAGTAATAGGGGAATATCTTTGCTCCAATAATTCTTGGCAACCAATCAGCTGTTAGCTTCTACATTGGAAAGAATAATAAAATGACTGATTAGTTGCTATGGGTTACTAGACTAGTGCAAACCTTTTTCACAATATGAGGAGCAGATAAACCTCATATTCATCCCCATTTCCTGAAAGCAAAATACAGATGCTTCCACTGAATATTTCTTGAATTCTAATAAATGCCAAATTCCCAATTAAAGATTTAACCCACATTTGCATAATTAAACTTCAGGCCATTCGGTGTGAGGCAAATGACAGATTGAAGCTTTATTATAGATGTGGATCTGATCGAAGAGGGACATAGACAGTTGCACTTATTGCAGTGATTATTATTGTAATCTGTAACACTGGAGCTTTCCATGATATCGCTACGTGGTTACTCTGCCCAACGGTTACCGAAACGCTTACCGAATAGAAAAACCATGCTTAACGCAAAACCCCTGTGAATTCTACCAGGCTAATGGGATCATTTATTCTGTTTAGCTTTGGATCCTGTGAGACCAGAAGGTAAGGAAAAGGAAAAGTTTATTCACTTTGGAAAATACCTTAAACTCCCCATAGACGCAACAATTCTTCTTGCCGAACGACCGATTTTAGGGAAGCCCTACCGATCCTTCGAAATTATTGTGCGGTTAGTGGTATTTGAACGATTGTACATCTTGCGATTTTTCAAAAAATCTTTGTTGGTCCCCAATCTATCTATGTTTGCAGGGCCAAGCAGGCAGCTCCCCTTTGTTTTCCTGGTAAATTGGTCTTTTTAGTTGATGGTAAATTCGTACGATTGTTCTGAGAAGATCGTGGTCTCACGATCAGGATCTGATCTTTTAAAAATCTCAACATCTATGGTCAGCTTAAGTGACACGTTATCTTTGGCTAAAATTAGCAGTACTGGCTCGTGGCTGTGGTGAAGGACCCACGGGGCAAAATGCAGCTCATGGAGCCTCATTAATTACAGGCCAACGTAGGGCTCCACTGCTGGATTTGTAGTTCAGTAATCGTTATAGAGCTGCAGGTTAAGAAATAAAAAACTGAGGTTGGGCTTCATCATTTCTGCAAATGCCGACATGAGGATCTCCAGTTGTTCTCTATCATCCTTGACATCCTTTTGGTACGTCCACCTAATCTTAGAATTAATAGGTTTTGGATACAAGGCCTCAACGAGGTGCAAAATACATGTATATATTGTGATATACTCAATTTTTGGGGTAAATTAGTTATGGTAGACAGATAAGTGTAGGATCAGGAGCACAAAGACAGAGACACTGGGTCTTCAGGCAAGAACACAGGTTTATTTTGGCAAACTCTTTCCAACACAAAGGTAACAGAAACACCATTTATTAGCTTCTCAACAGCATGCAATCACTTCCTTTCCCCTCTCTGGGGTTCTCAGCATAAAGGGTGGCTTCCATACTCTGGAATAGTCTGGGCTTCTCACTAAGCCCTGCTGATGCCCTCCAGGGATACAAATTCACCAGCCTCTGGTCTGTCTCACCTTCTGGCAGCACCTCAATCACTATTGATTCTCAGTCACCTGGTCACGTGTCCCTCAAACAGGTAACCTTCCTATTCTGTGCCCTGCTCAGAGAGACCTTCCTAATATTTTCACTACCATTAAATAACTTTCCACAGGACAGCCTTCCTGATCTCCAACATTCAAACTGAACCACTGGATTGGATTATCTGGTTCACCTGTTCCTTCCCGAACACTATAGCCTCCAGGGCCAGACAGCAAAATTCTTTATGCAAATAAACTATTCTCAGTTTAGTAACATCTCCCTTGCAGCTTTCAACTACTATTGGGGAGAAATTAAAGGCAAAATACACAATATTACATATTTTCTTGGGCACAATCGGTATATTTTTATCTGTATAATGCTACTTGTGTACGTAGAGCTCTACATTAAATATATATAAGTGTTAAGAATCAAGATGAAGGATGTTTCTGCCCCGTAGACTTACAGACACAAATAGGGCACAGAGAGTCATTACTTCTTTGGTTGATACCACTTTAATTGTCCTAAGCAAGTTGATTTATCCAGATGTTATACTAATCTCAGTAATTTCCCAACTGACTGGCACAACTTTCCCAAGATTTTGGTTTGCTTATACTGATTTTTATTTATACTTGAACTGAGTTGAGGGGTGTGAATGATTTCATGGATGTTCACACACTTCATAAACCATGCAAAAAAGGACACCATTGTGGTTTAACCAAATTTCCAGGCCTATTCCTCAGTAGAAGGCTTATATGCATCAATATGTACCCATCACAATAAACCATGAGCACTTATATCTTTGTACCCAAGATCAAGCATTGCATATGAGCATATTCCATGGTAACACTATGACCATGGCAATAATGGAGAATACAATGTTAAATAACTCATAAACTACAAATAGCATTTATATTACTATATCATTGGCTACATCATACTAAAAGTTCATCTTGAGGTGAAGTTCCCCATTAGGTATGGGCTGTACATGGTGCTAAAGGATGGAAATAAGTATAAGTGGCAACAAAAGTTGATTAATTTAATAGTTTTAGATTTCTGGTATTTTGCAATAAATGTTCTGTCCATTTTAAAACAGAACATCCCTAACGTGGTTTCCAGAGCAACGTGCACCAGGCCTCCATCATGACAATTCCAGTATGAAGTATGACCTTTGTGTGACAGTGCACAGAATGAGACAAAAGCCCTCAGAAAGCATCACATCATTAAGACTGGCACAGTTTCTTGGCAGCACTTGGGCCTAGTTGAAATCTCTGCTTCACTGGTGTAGAACTTAGTAACGGGTGGCAGAACTCCAACCCAATTTTTCACTCCCATGTGTCACTTTCATCATGATGCTGATCATGAAGGAAGTTCTCTCCTGGGGGAAGCGTGAAAGGTAAACCCAAGTCTTCTGCCGCTTGTTACCCAGAAAGCTATCAGGAGAATCCATGATTGATTAGCTCTCTTCTCGCCAATAAGCCTCAGTGTAACATGGCTGAATTCTAGAAACACGCAAAAATCCCCTTTTTCTGTGAACCAGTTTTTCTTTTCTCCACAAGCTGAAGGAAGAATGTAAAAGAAAGTTGAGAATATACTGTATATGAGAGTATGTTGGTTTCTTCCATTTCTTCAGATTTAGTGTGGTAAGTCAAACCTTTCTCTCGAGCCATTTCTATGTGAGTCCCATGGATGTGTGCACAAAATGCATGGAGAGCTGTCTTTAAAGAATAGCGGCAAGGTAAATGTCCAGAGAAAACACATTGTAGACCACTGCAGGTCAGCAATGGGAGAAAGTGACTTGATAGACGTTTGAGTAAGGCAAGATGGGCACAATAGGGCAAAATGAAGACAGCAGGAAAGGGTCAAGACTGTTGGACAAGATTGAAGCAGAAGGACAAGGTGGCGACACGAACACTTACCCTGTTGAACTACAGCCCTGATGTCAAGTTCAGCACCCTATATCCAGAACCCAAGCTAAGCTCCCTGGTCACGGCTCTCACTTCTGCCTCTAACCAGCGCCTATCACCTCGAGAGGAGCCCTCGGCTAATCCGATGCCGCCAGGTCGTATTTGAGAGAGGAGCAAAGCTAATGGTTCTGGACGAGCAAAGGGGCACGATCATCTCACCAGGATAGATAGGTAGGGGACCCTGCCGCCCACTAGACCACCAGGGTGAGTCCTTACACCTGCATTTGATTTGACCAAGTGTGCTAAAAGGATTTATTGAACCAGATCAAATATAAGCTCTTCCCCAATATGGCGCAGAAAAGCATTTGAACTGGGCGAGGAAAACCAAAAATTGCATTATCCAATTTATCTTTCCCATTAATAAAATCATCGTAAAATAAATATTTCTGACCGTGTGTTTTTTAAAACATAATCAGAGGACAGGCTCTCATTTGTGGTCTTCATTCAAGTGTGAGGAATATTGAGTACATTAACACTAACATTAACCCTATATCTCGTCCTGATAACTTTCAACCTATATTCCAGACCCATCAAAGGGGGACATTCACAAGAACATATTTGGTTTGATCCAAAAATTTGAATAAAGCTTTGTAGTCCATTAGTAAAGTTGCCATTAAACAATGTGAACGTTGCAATTTTGAACAAAGCTAAGTTGTCGGAATAACCTCACTTTAGCCAGCAAGAACTGACCGTGTCTCTGTCAGAACAAAGTTAAAATTAATAAATAAAAATGTGTTTTTGTAGTAGAAATGAGGCTCCTATTTACATCGCGGTCAAGCTGTGCATAGGCCACTTAGAAAGAACAGGAATCAAGCAAACAAGCAGTGGGCAGTGTTTCCGAGGGAAGACCTGCCGTTAAGCCAAGAAGAATATCTCCATTGAGGAAATTTGCTGTATCAGCTATTTCTTTGGAAAATATTTCAGCCCCCGCATCTGCTGTAGCAAAAATTAGAACTACAGTGGGTCGTGTTTTAAATCGGGGCTTTGTATGGAGCACAAGGCAAACATCTAGGCGCCTTTATGCCCTTGGTGTGAAGACACTGCTCTGTGCCATGAATAAGGAAGCCCCCTGACCCCTTACACAGTTCACAGTCTATTTACAGATGTGTAGGACTTACAGAGGGTGTCAACTGGCACCTCCACACAGACCAATGGATAACGGGGCAAAGGGGGCTGCCTCTTCTTCCCTACTCTTCTGTGCTGGTGTGACAGTGACAAATGCTCTTCTCTACCTGCTGTTTGGTAGTGTGGGCTGAACCAAAGAACTCGCTTCCACCTCAAAAGACAGTTTTTTGTGTTTTTTAATTAAAGCTATGTCAGTACATTCATTCTCTGTTCACTGTATCCGGGTGCAGACTTTAATAAGCTGTAAAGCTTTTGTTGGATATTTGCACAAAACTATTTGGACTTTTTAAGTACGGAGAAGTTTTCAATAGCAAAAAATATGAAAGCCTCCTTTTCTCCATTGGTGGATGGCTCATTGACTTCTCCAAATGTATGGTAAACGCTTATATCCTCAAATTAAAAACGTTAGCATCAAATAAATAATATTTATCATAATAAATGATGTGTCTTTGCAAGTTTTCTTAGGTGACTAATGAATGATATATATGATATTTGTCATCAACAATTGACATCAAGGGAACGCCAAGCTGGAAGTTGTTCACACCGATTGGATAAGACTGTAGAAGTCTATCCTACCCAGAGCCGAGAATAGGACCGATCCAACCGTGCCACATTGTTTCAGTCCCTTCTTTATTATTGCTTCCGAGTGCTGGTCACGAAAAAAGTTGCATAGGTCAAATTAGAAAGATGTAGCCCGCACCTCCATTAAAAACACATCCTTTATTGTTTGACTATTAGAAATATAAGACCAAAGGACACATCACTGCCTGATGCATTTCGGACGACACTAGTCATTAATCATAGGCTAAATAATGTCTTTTACAAAAACATTTAAATACACAATGATAAAATCACATGACATTTTCTGTCCAATCAGAAACAAAATAGCAGAAAACACTAGCAGGGGAATGTAATAAAAGTCGCAAAGAGCAAAACAATTCGCACCAATAAGACTAAAAATCCACATCTCGCAATGTAAAATTGTTCCTTAAACTGTTATTGCATTGCGAATTTTAATTGCGCACTCATAAGAAGTGCTTGAAGGTGTCGTAATCTTTTGGAGAAAACATAACGACTTTTCACTGTCGGAAGTGGTCGCTAAACAGTTTCCGGGTTCGCAAAAGCTATATTAAATTTGCACAAAGCAAAATTTGCTTGCGCAAAGGCATAACTTTTCGCATTGCAAATAGTTTTTCCGTTAGCGATTTTTATTACATTCCCCCTGTTAGGGTCAGGGCACACAGGCAGATTCGGGGGTTTAGTCGCTCGACGATTCATTTCAGAAGTCGTCCAAAGTTTCCTCGTGAGGCAACTTCGGGCGACTTCAAACAAATTTATCAGAGTGCCTTCCTGCCGGCGATTTTTATTATAGCCAGCGGAAGGCAGTTCAGGGAAATTAGTCGCCCGAAGAAGAGGAGATTTGTCGCCGGGCGACAATACTCCCCCGAATCTGTCTGTGTGCCCTGACCCTTATACTCAAGCATTCCCCCTAGAGGGATCAAAGGAAAGGGCAAGACAACTACCAAGAGCATCAACATCTATGATCCAAGCTTGTGAACATTCCCAAGGCCACCCCATGAGAAAAAGTCACTCCAGTCACTCCAGGCAACTTCTGCTTGGCTACTTCCCCACTAGGAAGTGTTTGGAATGTCAATTTAGTTATAGGTTTGTATGTGTCTCTGCCTTTGTAGGTGTGTGGTTGGATAATTTGATCTTTGTTTTATCAATCATTGTTCCATGTACAGAGATAGTGGTTTATCCAATTTAATGCATCCGATGTGGTCATTCAGAAGTAAAGAATCCAGTTGTTGAAGATGGCATTCATGCTATTTCTTTTTATTTTCATGCCTTCCTTCTTCAGCTAATTCAGTCTAGGCATGTCATATCAGAGCACAGAGACTTGTGTCCCCATGAACTTGCAGCTCCTTAATGCTTTTTCACTGGGTCTTTGTAAATGACCGCCATAGTATAGTCTAGAGATGGAGCAGTTGGAGAGAATAGCTCAACAGAAGGTTCTCTTGCTGGGTGAAGTAAAAACATTAATAGCATTATATCTGGTAAAACAATAAGATGTCTGTCTTGAAGCAGACTACTAAAACTTTATGCTTTGTGATTGGTTGCTGTGGGCTTTTATTGTAATTTTTATTATTATTATCATTATTATTATGTGTTGTTTATATATATATATATATATATATATATTTGCCCATTTCTGCAGTGATTTACCAACAGAAATCATTCACACCAGTCTCTGCACCAGTGGAGCTTACAGTCTATCACTAGGGTCCATTAACCCTCCTGTATTCTGTCTGTATGGGAGGAAATAGGAGTACATGGAAGAGAGAGTGCTCAAGCTAGAATTGAACCCTGGACCCCAAAGCTGCAAGGCCTATTTGGCAATTCCACACCCTATAAACAGAAACTGAGCCTGTCACAGTAACCTGAGACTTTGTGTTAGCCTAAAGCTGGCCATAGATGTAAAGACATCGTAAGATTTACGATCGTTCAAATCCGCACTATAATTTGACGGATTTGTCGGACTGCACTGAAAAAAGTCGTTCACCAAAGAAGAATCGTCGCGTCTATGGGGACCTTAACATGTGAGAAATATTCCTAAGAGATGTATCTGACCTTAAATGAGAAGTAAAGCCTAACTAAAGAAGTAGCTAGAAATGTTGTACATGATGTTTTGTGCTTCTGTACCAGCCCAAGGCAACCACAGTCCTTTAGCAGTAAAGATCTGTGTCTCCAAAGATGCCCCAGTAGCTCCCCATCTTCTTTTCTGCTGATTCACTGCACATGCTCTGTGCTGCTGTCACTTACTGAGCTTAGGGACCCACTCACAATATACAGTACACATAGAATAGAAATGTCACAATATAAGGCAGATTAGTAATTAATACAGATAATTACTACATGGCAGCACAGAAACCAGTGCAATTAGCATCAGAATTTAATAATCAGCAAACCTGTAGCATCAGCTTATATTACAGCCAGGGAAGCTCATTTTCTGCTGGATAATTAGTGACGAGCCCTAAGCTTAGCTTCTCAACAGCCAATCAGAGCCCACTGAGCATGTGAGTGTCACAGACACTTTCCAAGATGGTGACCCCCTGTGACAAGTTTGAAGTCCTGGATCATTGCTGCTATTGACAAGCTGAAACTTTAAGTTGGTGCTTCAGAATTTAAAATATGGCATTTTTAACTATATTAATTTTTTGGGTTTAGTTCTTTTTAATATGAAAAATCAGCCCCATAGTGTCGCAGTCATTGCAGTTCCAACTACTAGTGTCTCTGCCCTACAATGACATCACAAAAGTGTCCAAAGACAATGGCCATTAATATGGGTTTGGGTTCCTATTTCATGTCGCAACTCAGATTATTTGCTATTGCACTCTGTATTGATAATCCATCAAGACCCATCATGACCCTTCCTACATATGCCCCATGTTTTATGATGGTCCTACACAGGCTGATAAAAGACTCGATCTCTACAGACCAAGAAGGGATGTTATTTGCATGTGTTTGGGGCCACCAACCAGCCTCTCTGACTGATATCAGCCTGATTCAGCCCAGATAAATTAAGATGAGATTCGCTTGTTTGGAACCTTCACCAAATACCAGATCTTGCCATGTATGGGCAGATGAATGCATGTAGATGTTAACACAATTATTCACACCATTGCAGAGTTTCCATAAGTCCTCTGCACTCAACCCATTATCAATATATTTAAGACATTGAGACATTTTGTGCATACTGCTACTGAAAAATGCCTTACCCTTTAAACAACACAGGGATTGTTTGTCCATATATTGCAATATATTTAAGCTGAACAACTACGTCAAAGTCATCCCATATCTGGCCAGTCCTACACTCAATTTTCATCTGATTCATTAATATTCATCATATTTTGTGGTCACAGCCTCATAGCACAACTTTCCCTTGTTTGTTAGCATTTTCATAAGTACATGTACTGTATTGAGCAGCTAGAAGTAGTGTTGGGCGGATAAATAAGCCTGCCATAAATTTCTGCGCTTTGTGGCCGCCGAATAAATTCGCAAATCTCCCACGAAAATCCTTTGGCGAAATTTTTTTGGACGCACATCAAAAAGTCGCTTGCGTCAAAATTAGTGCGTATCAACACTATTCGCATGCCCACTGACTTTAACGCCAGCGTCAGCTTGGACAATTTTCAAGATTTTCGCGTTTTTTTTTGAGAAAAAGTCCTACACAATTTTTTCGTGAAACTTTCTGATTTCACTATTTTTTCGCCCATCACTAGCTAGAAGAGCAGAGTTTTGTAGAATTGACAAGAAATAAAATATACAGGCATGGGACCTGTTATCCAGAATGCTTGGGTGTTTCCAAATAACAGATCTTTCCATAATTTGGATCTTCATACCGTAAATCTACTAGAAAAACATGTAAACAAATTTAGCTTCCAATAAGGATTAATTATGTCTTAGTTGGGATCAAGTACAAGCTACTGTTTTATTATTACACAGAAAAAGGAAATCATTTTTAAATATCTGGATTATTTGGATAAAATGAAATCTAAAATGTATCTCATTATTTTCTGAAATATACTCCGACCAAATCCGCATGGGTTATTCCCTCTTATTTATCAATATATTTTCCTGAAAAATTCCAGTGCGGGAAAAAAACTCTATAAAATCGTCTGAAAAATTCAAATTGCACAAATTTTTTGGATTTTCCGCCCAAAAACTACAAATCTTTGGATTTTTGCATGAAACCCATCACAGATCTGGATATATCCAGGACTTCTCCCATTGACTTATATACAACTTTGGCAGGTCTGATACGCCAGATTTTCAGATTTGGACTTTTTCCCTACTCTGGGTATAAAAATTCGAGGTTTTTTTTTTCACTAAAAATTTTTGATTTTATAGTCAAAAAAGTTCGAATTTTTAGAGTTTTGGCATTCGGACTTTAAAGGGATACTGTCATGGGAAATTTATTTTTTTTTTTCAAAATGAATCAGTTAATAGTGCTGCTCCAGCAGTTTTGAATTTTGAAATCTGACATGGGGCTAGACATTTTGTCAATTTCCCAGCTGCCCCTGGTCATGTGACTTGTGCCTGCACTTTAGGAGACAAATGCTTTCTGGCAGGCTGCTGTTTTTCCTTCTCAATGTAACTGAATGTGTCTCAGTGGGACATGGGATTTTACTATTGAGTGCTGTTCTTAGATCTACCAGGCAGCTGTTATCTTGTGTTAGGGAGCTGCTATCTGGTTACCTTCCCATTGTTCTTTTGTTTGGCTGCTGGGGGGGAAGGGAGGGGGTGATATCACTCCAACTTGCAGAACAGCAGTAAAGAGTGATTGAAGTTTATTAGAGCACAAGTCACATGACTTGGGGCAGCTGGGAAATTGACAAAATGTCTAGCCCCATGTCAGATTTCAAAATTGAATATAAAAAAATCTGTTTGCTCTTTTTAAAAATGGATTTCAGTGCAGAATTCTGCTGGAGCAGCACTATTAACTGATTTATTTTGAAAAACAAACAAATTTTTTTCCCATGACAGTAATAATAAATAAATCACCCCATTAGACTTTGGGGGTTATTTACTAAACTCTGAATGCCAAAAACCCAAAAACTGTGTTTTCTTAGCATAACATCCAAATTTTAGTGAAAAAGGATTTTTTCACACAAACAAAATTTTTGGGAAAGTGTATTAATAAATAAGATGAAAAAACCTGTGCGGATTTGGTTGGAGTCTTTTTCTGGAAAAGATTGAGATAAATTCAGCCCTTGATAAATAAGCCCCTTTGGGTCTCCAAATACCCACACTGATAGGAATTAAGTAGATACAATCCAGCCATAACTACAAAAAAATGTGAAATGTCACAAAACTCCTTATACTGTACGTCTTGTAGATTGACGGCAGCTGCACCATCTGATCATCTGGTTTCATCAGCCACTTACGTCCTGAATTATGTTTCTGGAACAATAAGTATTACACGAATATCTGCTGTGTGACTGCAATTAAAATTAGGGATATCTGTGCCCATCGATAATCTAATAAAATAATAATCCGGATGCAATTAAAATAATAAGTGGATGCAATTAAAATTAGGCACATCCGTGCCTTTCTTTATCCCAACGAAATAAAACAAAGGATTTAACTCCAGAAAATGGCCTCTGTAATCCAATGGCATGGTACATTATATAACGTTAACTAATTGTATAATTATTTTTATCCTAAATTCTGTTTGGTTGCAACAGGTCCCCTTAATTTCTTTCCTGTGGCCTCTTGTCAGCTAATGGCACTTTGTTTGACGCTCCTTTTCACTTGGGTAGAACATACTGTACGATGCCAAAATGTGCAGAGAAATACATCTTATTTCTATGGAAGAAGTTGTTTTATTTCCCTTTAAATATACAGTAAAGGAAAAAGTCTTTTTGCTATGGCCAGATTGCATGCTTGCTTTTATACATGTGAATATGAGTTGCTATGATGGTTACCATGGCAGAAGTAACCTCCAAAAGCAGCTATAAACTGGCATCTTTGGGTAGTTGTATATACATAGTACTGTGTCTATACAGGATCCATCCACTCAACTTTTTGGCCCCAGAGGGGATCCTGGTTTGAAAACCAGAAATTTGGCTCATTACCAGGAGCAGCATTTTTGCTTCCTCGTTGGCACAGCGCCCCTTTGTCTATAATGAAAGGCTCAACAGGACAACCAAGACTCCAGTTGGTGTAAATGTAGAGATCTACATAGAATGTGTACAAAGATTTTATTTCATCCTGGTCTTGTTATACAAAGTTTGGAAGGATTCTTGAAGCCGTTTCACCACTCCAAGCAGCTTTAGTTGAACTGAAGAAGCCCCTCGCCTGAGTGGTCAGAAATTTTCAAGAATACTCAAAAGTCCAATTGCTCTAGGCTTAATTTGATTAGTTTATGTGCATATGTAGAATTGTCTGCGTACAATAAGTCTAAAGGTGGCCATAGAAGCACAGATAATATCGTACGGAACAAATGTGTGTATGGTGGAAAAAGAGCCGACCGATATGGGCAAAAGACTTGGATATCGGTCGGCTCGTTGATCAGGCTGGACGGAAAATTTGAAGGCACCCAAACATCGGCAGTTAGTGCTGAATCATCAGATACAGGTAGAATTCTAGTGTATATCTGTATATCTGACGATTCAGCTCTACACGTGTGTATTGAAACGTAAGATCTTTCTTGGAAAGATCTTTTCCAAGAAAGATTGTAATTGTTACATCAATGGCCACCTTAATACTGTCCAAGGTAGAGAAGTTGGCTGCTCTATCTATGGTGGCCTCAGGCATTTTGCACCTAGCACTACAATGGGAAATGGGGTTGCCATCTGTAGGACCTTTCTGCCTAAAGATGGCCAAGGAACGGACCAGTAATCATTTTGTACGAAATTTGTTGCATCTACGGAGGAGATGAGCCAGCTCGTTGATCCGGCTGGCCAAAAAGTTTTGATTGGGTGCCACTGTTAGTGCTGTTATCTGCTTGGGTAGATTTTTATTGTTTCTACCTGTTTATCTAACAATTCAGCTGTAACAGTTAGCATTGAAAACGAACAATCTTTCCTCCTAATTGTAACGTCTATGGCCACCTTAAGGGTTACCAGATTGCACCTAGAAAGATAACAGAGATAGGAAGACTGGCATTTACTACCCATAAAGGGCATAACCCTAAAGCGTTGCTTGTCTTCATACTTTTTTCTCTACAGTTTTTTTTAGAATTTTCCAACCAAGACATTCAGTCAGTACAAGGACCTGCTAAACCTGACTGGTGGCAGCCTTTATGGGGTCCCTTCTGGAGCTGGAGGTCTAGGGCAGAATGCCCTCTCTGTCCACCATAAAACTGAAGTCAACTCTGTCGTGTGTGAACTTTGAGTGGTTGGGGTGGATCTTGTACTTCTAAAAGTATCCAGATTACATAGCATACTGATTAACCATCATGAAACCTTGAGAGATATGTTTTACTGACTTCTTATATTTCTTTCCACAGGCAAATCAGATAGAAATTCATATTCCTGTTATGGGAGGGATTCAGAATTGCAGGGCTGCCATCAGGTAAGAGAACAACTTGGCTTTCTCCTTTTAATTGATGTCACATAAAGATGGAACTTTTTAAAATATTTGGGTGAAGATGTAATGTCCAACTTGTGGACCTCCATATAGATCTCCATATAGATCTCCATCCTTATAGACGACTTTGCCAAATAAGCACATCTTACCATATATGCCCTGCCATATATATATATATATATTGTTCTGGTGCTCTTATATCAACACTTGGCACTTTTGCAGTTGGGTATGATAACTCATGACATGGTCGTTCAATCACATTAAGGGACATGGTTCAGGTGCATGGGCTGGTGACACCATGGATAGTGATGGGTATTTGTCTGGGACAACCTAAAGAAAATTGGTTTAAAAGGTGGGAACCCTAACTGTACCCCAGCTCTTAGAAGTAGTCTTCAGATCCAACCTGGAGGCAGGGTGTAAAGTACAAATCCATGATTCTTTGCACCTTGACTAATGCTTGTAAGCGACTCCTTGTATAGTTGCCGTATATACGTCTCCTGTTGTACAATGGAAAAAACACTCGCTAATATGACTATACTAAAATTATACAATCCATTTAGCTTACCAGAAATAAAAAATGGAAAATGTTTTTCTAATAACGAGAACAGGCAGATTTATCAAGGGTCGAAGTTCAGGTTTATGGGAGTTTCTCAAAACTCCCATCAACTGTAAATTCAAAATAAAACGACCAACTGAAATTTATTTAAAAAAAAAATCCAAAATTTTCAAAAATGGGTAAATAGGATCGAGCTGCAAATTCGAATCAATTCAAATTCGATTCAAGGTTTTCACCCCAAAAAAATATTTTTTTTTTCAAAAATCCACCAAATGACTCCAAATTGATTGTAGGAGGTCCCCCATAGGCTAAAACAAAAATTCGGCAGATTTTAGATAGCGAATAGTTGAATTTGAATTCTTAAAGGGACAGTACATGATGAATTTCAAAATTCGAATTTCAATTTTTTTTTTAATTCGAATCTTATTTGGACTATTCCCTCGAATTACAGAGTAGAACATGTGCACAAAACATCATTTTTTTCACCAGTGTAATGACTGATTTTACATTATTTTTTGTGGTCCCGGTACTATATAATGCATAGTGCATTACATTGCACTGTATGTGGTAAAGGACAGACCCCTGTATATCTTGGTACAGTAGAACTGCCTCATCTTTGCAGAGACACGTGCAAAGATTCGGGGACATTAGTCGCCCAGCGACAAATCTCCTCTTCTTCTGAGCGACTAAGCTCCCCTGGCACTCGGAGCGCTTCGTTTTCCGAAGTCGCCTGAAGTTGCCTCACGAGGAAACTTCGGGCGGGAGGCAGTTCTGGGAGATTAGACACGCGAAGAAGAGGAGATTTGTTGCTGGGCGACTAATCTCCCCGAATCTTCGCCTGTGTCCCTAAAAAGTCCTGAATTTTCTCTTTGATCTCCTGCACTTATGCCAGAAAAAGCGTTTCTAAAACTTAATTCAAATAAGAGGCTGTTTGGCTGTGAGTAAAGAATTCTCAGCACCTGCACTAAGATACATGTGTATCAATTTAAGATAAGCAAAGAAACACTTGTAACTATTTCAGATAAGCAGGTGTCTTGGGAGAACTGAGACTATCAGTTTTGATCTCCTGCACTGATGCCAGAAAAAGATACAACGTTTCTAAAACTTAATTCAAATAAGAGGCTGTTTGGCTGAGAGTAAAGAATACTCAGCACCTGCACTAACATACCTGTGTATCAATTTAAGATAAGCAAATAAACAATTGTAACAATTTAAGATAAGCAGGTCTCTTGGGGAATCTGTGACTTGCAGCTTAAAGGGCAATTCACTTTCATTAGCAAAACTGTAATAACTCATAAAACATGACCCTAAACTTCCAGAAATGTGTTCAAACTTTCATTACCTGACAAATGTTATAAAATGAACAAGGTAATGGGCGTGGTCCAAAATTGACACGCCGCAGATCTTTTTTTGCATAAGGGGGTACGTAATTAAAATCACAAGCCTTGTTTAAAATGGCAAATTTGCGGAAGTTTATCGCTGATCCCAATGTGAAATCATTCACTGGCAAATATTACATCGCCCGTTATCACTAAGCATCACTAAGGGGCAGATTTATCAAGGGTCGAAGTGAAATCGAGGGAATTTTCTAAGTTAAAAAATTTGAAATTCCATGTAATTTTTGGATACTTCGACCATCGAATAGGCTACTACGACTTTGACTTCGACCTTCGATTCAAAGTAAAATCGTTCGACTATTCAACCGTTCGATAATCGAAGTACTGTCTCTTTAAAAAAAACTTCAACTTCAATACTTCGCCAACTTAAACCTGCCAAAGTGCTATGTTAGCCTATGGGGACCTTCCAGAGCATATTTTTTTTGTATTCGAATGAAAATCGTACGATCGTATGATAAAATCGTTCGAATCGTACGATCGGAGTACAAACGTACTACGATTCGACTTCGAATTTCGTAGTATTGAATTCGATGGTCGATTTTCGAAGTATTTACCACTTTGAAATTCGACCCTTAATAAAACTGCCCCGTAGTGTAGTGAATTTTTTCGACCACGCCCATTGTTGTGGCCACACCCCCTTATCATTTTAGAAAATTTGGCAGGTTATGAATGTTTGAACACATTTCTGTCAGTTTTATATGTGTTATTACAATTTTGCTAATGAAGGTCAATTGCCTTTTAAGCTGCAAGTCACAGTATCCCCAAGAGACCTGCTTATCTTAAATTGTTACAATTGTTTCTTTGCTTATCTTAAATTGCTACAACAGTATCTAAGTGCACCTGCCACACATTCTGGGCCAATTAAGTTTTAGACACTTTGTATCTTTTTCTGGCCGTTCAGTGCAGAAGATGAAAGTGAAAGTTGGGACATTTCTTTTCTTTTTCTGGCTGTTCAGTGCAGGAGATCAAAGAGAAAGTCAGGACATTACAGTAACAAACCCAGGAATGCGGGTTGAGCTGTCAAAATCGGAACTGTCCCGCAAAAAACGGGACAGTTGGAGGTAAGGTATTGGGATGGCCAGGCAACCAAGAGGTGAAACATGCCTTAGCAGAGCAAGATGCCATAATGAGTAGAACAAAGTGGTTACAATTATTCAGTATATCAGTGTTGCCCACCCTTGTGCACTTCATCAGTTGCTGTCCCAGGCCTCTGACTGTCAGTTAATGGTGCAAGTTGCACTTCAGTAACAGCTGAAACTGATAACTGTTTTGCCTTGGGCCAAATCTTGATTAGAGTCGACCCTGACTATAGAAATATAAACACATATGCGGGTAGAAGAGCAACTGTCAGATTTGCTCAGCCTGCATCATGGTGGGTTACAGCTATTTTAGCAGAGATCTAACTGTGAAGTCTGGCGCATAAAAATGACAGTTAAAAATAATTATTTGCTGTTCTTTATTTTTTTGCCTTTTGAAATGTTTTTGGCATGAATTCAAGGCCAGGAGGCTAAATGTGAAGCCCTCTCACGGGAAGTTGACTTCGACTTCTGAAACACTAAACGGGATATTTCCATTAAGAAATAAAAGTCACTGGCCCTATTTCTGTGCCGCAGCGCAAGTCCTGTTTTGTCTGTGTTTGCCTTTCGCTGTCATTCTCTCGAGACTCTCCCTCCGTCATACGATGGGCCCTTTGTTTCCAGACAATGGCACTTTTAAAGGAATTTTTTTTTTTTTTTTGCTTTCTTTAATTTGGCAGTTGCACATGAGTGTTTTTTTGTTTGTCCGCGTTTAGTAAAATACTTCCCACATGCGCATGTTTGGCAGCACCGGGGAACATAAGCTGTTATCAAAATACTTGATTTACACAGCTTAACAAAAAGGAAAAACATCTGAAGCTTAGGGGAATATAATGGATGTTTGCTGTGTGTCTTTCTATTTAAGCACTTGGTTAAGAAAAAGAAATGTAATGGGGTTTTATCTTGTTTTAATAGCTTTCTGCCTGACATCTTGTTTAGAGCAAGGTTGTTCTACCTTCCTCCCTATGAACAAAGGTAGCACTTTAATCATGGGGGGAAACATAGGAGCCTAAAGACTTGTAGTTAGGGTGCGAAGTGTTGTGCAGGGTGCAAAAGTACCAACAAATAAGAATATTAGAAGTCACTGAGGGGTTGTGTGACCATATAAAGGCACAAGGCTGCAGGCTGAGTTATACAGGGAACTCTGAGTATCACTCATGTATTATAAGGGATAATGTACCCCCTACTGTAAATGATAAGGATATTAGAAGTCACTGAGGGGTTGTTCTGTGACCATATAAAGACACAAGTCTGCAGGCTGAGTTATACAGTGAACTCTGAGTATCACTCATGTATTATAAGGGATAATGTACCCCCTACTGTAAATGATAAGGATATTAGAAGTCACTGAGGGGTTGTTCTGTGACCATATAAAGACACAAGGCTGCAGGCTGAGTTATACAGGGAACTCTGAGTATCACTCATGTATTATAAGGGATAATGTACCCCCTACTGTAAATGATAAGGATATTAGAAGTCACTGAGGGGTTGTTCTGTGACCATATAAAGACACAAGGCTGCAGGCTGAGTTATACAGGGAACTCTGAGTATCACTCATGTATTATAAGGGATAATGTACCCCCTACTGTAAATGATAAGGATATTAGAAGTCACTGAGGGGTTGTTCTGTGACCATATAAAGACACAAGGCTGCAGGCTGAGTTATACAGGGAACTCTGAGTATCACTCATGTATTATAAGGGATAATGTACCCCCTACTGTAAATGATAAGGATATTACAAGTCACTGAGGGGTTGTTCTGTGACCATATAAAGGCACAAGGCTGCAGGCTGAGTTATACAGGGAACTCTGAGTATCACTCATGTATTATAAGGGATAATGTACCCCCTACTGTAAATGATAAGGATATTAGAAGTCACTGAGGGGTTGTTCTGTGACCATATAAAGGCACAAGGCTGCAGGCTGAGTTATACAGGGAACTCTGAGTATCACTCATGTATTATAAGGGATAATGTACCCCCTACTGTAAATGATAAGGATATTAGAAGTCATGATGATCTAAAGATGAAATGTTAGCCTTGTGCTTATATAAGGGACTTATAACAATGAATACAAGAATAAACAAGAGAATGAAACAAATATGGAAAAAATGTATAAAAAGGATTGGGGTGTCAATCCAATTAGAAGAAGATCCCAAACTACAGGGCAGGTCTAAAACTGGCCATAGAGGGACATATTTAAACATTCAAAGAGTTGGGATGTTATCTGCCCATGTTTGGGCCCTAAAACCAGACAGATATCTATTAAACCGAGGGGACATATTGTGATCCTTTCTCTTGGTGGTCAAATGAGTGGATATTTCAGTGTATGGGCAGTTTTAAAGGTGGCCATATACATAGAGATCCGCTCGTTTGGTGATGTCGCCAAATGAGTGGATCTCTCCTCAATATGCGACCACCTTGAGGTGGGCGATATCAGGCTGATCCGATCGTGGGCCCTAGGGCCCAATCCAACTGCCAGATATCGATTGGGGAAGCCCGTCAAAGCACCCCATACACGGGACAAAAAGCTGCCGACATAGTCTACACAGGGATCCCCAACCTTTTGAACCCGTGAGCAACATTCAAAAGTAAGAGGAGTTGGGGAGCAACACAAGCATGGAAAATGTTCTTGGGGTGCCATATAAGGGCTGTGATTGGCCATTTAGTAGCCCATATGTGGATTGTCAACCTACAGTGAGACTCTGTTTGGCAGTTCATCTGGTTTTTATACAACCAAAACTTGCCTCCAAGTCTGGAATTCAAAAATAATCACCTGCTTTGAGGCCACTGGGAGCAACATCCAAGGGGCTGGAGAGTAACATGTTGCTCACGAGCTACTGGTTGGGGATCACTGGTCTACATCAAGGGACATATTTATAATAGCATGTACAATTGGGTAAAATAAAAATCAGTTGGGGTAAAATAATGAATGAGTTATCATTACATCCCAGACATTGTGTGAGCTGCTGAGTTACTGGTGGACTTTGTGTGGAGTGGCTGGTGCAAAATCACAGTGGGTTGCAAGCTCCTTGGTGCTGGATATTCTGTGACCAGATTGTTATGATTTGTCAGATCAAGTGACTCATACAAACCTTCCTATTATTGACAGTTTTCTGTTTTGAGATATTCGTGTTTAACGGTAGCTGCTACTTGGCTCGGACTGGGGTCCCAGGGGCTGGAGAGGGAGGTCGGGAGCAGTGGCAACAGATTTGTTACTGAAACGTAAGAACAGCCAGAAAAAGATTCAATGTTTCTTAATTGGCTTTTGGCAGAGAGCCCAGAATACGGGGCAGGTGCACTTAGATACATTTGTTATAATTTAAGATAAGCAAAGAAACATTTGTAACTATTTAAGATAAGCAGGTCTCTTGGGGAAACTGTGACTTGCAGCTTAAAGGGCAATTCACCTTCATTAGCAAAACTGTAATAACACAAAAATCACAGAAATGTGTTGAAACGTTCATAGCCTGCCAAATTTTGTAAAATGAACATGGTGATTAGAGGGTGTGGCCACAAATTAGGAGTGATCAGATATTTTCGCCGCGCGGAAGGCTCCAAATCTTTTTGTCCCAAAATGTTTGGATGAATGCAAGAGGGAAGAAGAAGAGAAGCCGGTAGCTGCCCCCCATTGCGGATATTTTTCTGTAACTGACAGTTGCTCAACAAAGCTTTTTCTGGGTATCAGCGAAACATTTACAAGGATTATAAAAAATAAAGCTAAAATCATGTAGTTTATTTGCTGCTGGAGTTCAGTAAAAAAACAAACCTTTTTTTCTTTCTAATCATTGGGAGAATGTTCGGAGGCGCAGAATGAGGCACCTGGTGATAAAGCAGCCGAGTTACTATCACCTCTTTGTGTTTTGCACCTGCAGGTGTCGGAGGTAGGCGTCCCCCCCAGGGCCGTGCAATAAAAATTGTTAAACCTTTGTTATGAAACTTTTAATTGGAGAAGAAGGGAACGGAAAGACCTTGGAACTTGCTCGAGATTTAACAACAATGTTCGACTTTTTTTTGTTTTGTTTTGTTTCTGTTTTGAGAAAAGCTTTCTAAAGCTGATATGTGACAAAGGCCTGTTCCTTTTGTCCCCTCGCTATAATAAAAATACAGCTGGTTTAACTGGATACAACTTGACTTCAGGAGGAGCTGCATTTTACTGTTGGGCACTTGTAGCATTGGAAGGCCTATGGCACACGTAGTGATTTCAGGCACTTACCTTGCTCTGTTTTTCCCCATTTAATTCTCTTGCTGAAACACCCCAAAACCACCGTTTGAGTTAAAGTATAATGCAACTTCCACATAAAAATACAAGTGGTGGTCCCTTTAATTAAAGGAGAAGGAAAGGCTTGTAGCACTTGGGGTACGAAAGTTTAGGCATCCCCAAGTGATTGTATTGACTTACCTGCAATCCCAGGCTGGTGCTCCTATCAGCAGAAAACTGCACCGGCCCGGGGTTATACCAGTGAGCACCACGGAGCGATCCTCTTCCATCTTCCTCCTTCGTGCGGCTGAGCATGAGCATTGCAGTGAAAACTTTAACTAAAAAGTCACTATTTCATTCAACTGCTCATGCGTCTGCCCCGGAAAATTTGAAGAAAGAAGAAAACGGAAGTGGATCACTCCGTGGTGCTCACTGTTATAACCTGGGGCCGGTGCAGTTTTCTGCTGATAGGAGCACTAGCCCAGGGTTTCAGGTAAGTCAATACAATCACTTGGGGGTGCCTAACATTTGGCACCCCCAACTGCTAAACAACTTTCCTTGTCCTATAGGGGCAAATTCACTAAACGACGAAGCGCCTAACGCTAGCGTGAATGCGCCAGCGTAGCTAGTGTTACTTCGCACCCTTACGCCTGGCGAATTTGCGCAACGGACGTAACTACGCAAATTCACTGACACGCAAATTATTCTGAACGCTACCTTTTACGCCAGAATTCCTTTGCCACCTCAGACCAGGCGAAGTGCAATAGAGTAGATAGGGATTGCTTCAAAAAAAGTTAAAAAATTTTCTAAGTCCCAAAAAACACTGGCGTTTTTTCATTTTATATGGGTGATAGGCTGAAAAAGATCGGAAATTTTTTTGGGGCTCCCTCCTTCCCCCCTACATTTCCTAACTCATGGCAACTTAACTATACAGTGGGTACATGTGTAGGGCAAAATAAAAATTTTATTTGCTGTTTTGAAGGTTTCCCAGGCTTGTGTAGTGATGCTACATATACCTCCATTGTAACTTCAATTTTGCGCCGTATGCAAATTAACTATCGCTAGTGTAACTTCGCTTTGCTTGGCGAATTAACGCTAGCGCAACTTCGCAACCTTACACTTCGGATTTTAGTGAATTTGCATAGCGCTGGCGAAAATACGCCTGGCGAAGTGCGGCGAAGCGGACGCTGGCGCAACTACGAATCTTAATGAATGTCCCACTTGATGTCTCTGCTACATGTTATAAACTAAAGCCCAGTCTGCTCTGACTCCTGCTAAATGATATGGAGTGAGAAGGGTCTGGATCAGACTAACAGTAGTTTGAGGGCTGCACATTAGCCATCACTGACGCAGACCCCTTAGTCCTGAAATATTAGGGCTTTGCTAAACATCTAAACCAGGGCTCCCCAACTTTTTTTTACTCTTGAGCCACATTCTAGTGTACAATAATGCAACATAAACATGCAAAAAGTACATGGGGCTTCCAAATAAGAGCTGTGATTGGGTATTGGTAGCAGAGGCTGGACAAGCCAGTGCGCAAACTATCAGCCCCCGCCTCATGGCACTTGTGCACTGGAATGGGCGTGCGCACGTAGTAGACCCGTGACTGCGCGTATGACAGGCCGACAACGCACAGTGGGACTGACGAGGGGACACAGCCCAGTACAGGGATAGTCAGCAGAATAAGTCTTCTTATCCTTGGCACGTGCCTTTTCTGCCTACCCCTAGTGCCAGCCCTGATTGGTAGCCCAACAGGAGACTCTGTTTGGCAATACACCTGGTTTTTATACAACTAAAACTTGCCTCCAAGCCTGGAATTCAAAAATAAGCTCCTGCTTTGAGGCCACTGAGAGCAACATCCAAGGGGTTTGTGAGAAACATGTTGCTCCTGAGTCACTGGTTGGGGATCACTGCTCTAAACCAACCTCTCTTTTATCTCTGTGCTCTCTCCCCAAGTCTCTGTGTTCTCTCCAGATCTTCCCTTAAAGGAAAAATATGTAGGTAAAAAGATACTGCATAAACAGCTCACACGTAAAACCCTGCTTCATTTAAATAAACCATTTTCATAATAATATACTTTTTTAGTAGTATGTGCCATTGGGTAATCATAAATAGAAAACTGTAATTTTAAAAAATAAGGGCCGGCCCCTTGGGACCGTATGATTCACTGTGCACACAAACATACCAACAAACTATACTTGTAAGGTCAATATGCCACTTAATTTGATATAAACTATCTGTTGCTCACATATTCATTTTGGGGGTATAGTTGTCCGCTAATACCTATGTCCCATCCTCTCCATTACCAATCTCGGAGCCTCTCTTCCCCTGAACCCTTCCCTCCACCTTCCCAATCTCTGTGTCATCTCCCCACCCACCCCTGATATATATATATATATATGCCCTGTCCCCTTTTTTCCAATCTCTATGCCCTCCTTACTGGCTTATCTGAGCCCTGTACATTCTCCTTGTTTCCCCGTTGCATGCAGTGAATGGGTCACTATTGCTCATATCGGAGTCTATAGCTGTAGGGTCATATGGAATTGAAGCAGCAGCTCCAGTGAATGAAAGACGAGGCCCATGACAATGAAATGGAGATGCACCACCACGTAGGTCATTTCCAAGGGCTCCGAGCGCATCCTTGAGAGCTTTTAGCTTTGGGACCTGTCTGAGGCTCATATTGCTCCACTAAGCAAGCGCTAGAAAGACGTCTACGTGTGCCAAAGGCTTAAGCCGTACATCCGCCTGCCGGCCCCTAAGAGGATTTTTCCCTCTATATATGAAAACATAATAGTCTCCCTTGCCAGGTGGGTTTTCCAATTTCTCACAGCTGCACTTTTTGTACATAAAAAATGGAACGCAGCTTTTTAAAATAAACACAATCTGCCTTGTGTTTCTGCTCACATGTACTCTGTCTCTGCAAAATGTCATCGGCGTTGGGGAAACTTTATTATCGTTATCCCCCCCCCCTCCCTTCCTCTAAATTATACTCCAGGTTGCAATGCAATCTGAATTTAAGCTTGGCTGTAGACTTCAGCTAATGCAACAGAAAAAAGGAGCTTTTAAACTGTTTACCTTCTGTGAGCAGACAATCAAATCAGTTAAGCCTCTAGCTGATCCTGAACTACAAGTCCCAGAATGCTTTGCTGCTCTCACTCTCCTCTATGGGGCCCCTGAGATACTGGAATAGCAGAAAAATGCCCTTTCTGCAGGTGGTTATTTATAGTTTGTATTGCCCTAGGCCAGCTCTGTCCAACTTCTGTGGTACCGAGGGCCAAAATTTACTAGCCTATGTGGTGGAGGGCCGATAATAGAAGTCAGTGTTGGCCACTCCCCCTTTTAAACCAAACCCACTGTAAACCACACCCACTGTAAACCACACCCATGTCACCACAAGAACTTTTAAGATCATATCCACATTAACGGTGGTAGCACACCAAAAAAACAAATTGTTGGTGCTCACTGCAGGGAAATCCCTCATATGTAAAAAATTGAAGTCATGTTAAAGGGATACTGTCATGGGAAAAAAAAATGTTTTCAAAATGAATCAGTTAATAGTGCTGCTCCAGCAGAATTCTGCACTGAAATCCATTTCTCAAAAGAGCAAACAGGTTTTCAATTTTGAAATCTGACATGGGGCTTGACATTTTGTCGATTTCCCAGCCAACTTCCTTTCCTGAAGCTATCCTGATGTGTCCTACAGGTTTCTGGTATTCCTCCACCAAGACAACCGAGTAAGCACTGGAAGACTAACTGAGCAAAGAGCATTCCAGTAGTAACACTTGCTGCTGTGATTACTCCAGGCCAGGGTTACCATGTTGCTGATATTTTACTACTGCAGTAAAACCTGCTTGTGGTGTCCAGACCTGAAGTCAGTAACGTAACTAGGGGGCCCAGGTGCAGGTCATGCAGCCAGGCCCCAACCCCCACCCACCTCTAGAAGAGTTTTTTTTTTCAGCGTATTCACCTTCACCAGAGAGGGTGCGGACCCTGGTGCGATTGCACCTTCTACACCCCTGGTAGTTCCGCCACTGCCCAAAGTGTCCACAGGGTCAGACTGGGCCGGTGGGGCACCGGGATAAAACCCGATGGGCCCTGCCTGCCCAGAGCCGCTCCCTGCCAAATCTTCCTGTCTCAACATCCCTTTGGGCAGGTCATGGCAAATACAAAGTGCGCGCATGTGCAGGGCCTGGCTTGGCAGGGGACCCGGAAGGGGAAGCCCTGGGACAGCTGCCCGGTGGGCCCCAGGCCCCCCGGTCTGACCCTGAGTGTCCACAATAATTAGAGCCACTGAAATAGATGAAGCCTATTAAAATGAGTCTGACCACACCAACAATATCAACACAAACAAATACTTGGCAAATGCATTCAAGACTGGAATGTTGGGGCCCCTATAAGGAAATTAAAACTGTTTAAATCAAGTCCATCCAGTGACTGCCAGATATTGTTGAAATATTGCTGTGGGGTGCTGGGGGTTTTAGTTTGTCCTCATTGGAAATGCTGTCCAGTTGGATATCATGGATAGAAATAATGTCCAAGAGTCAATGGGGGGGTCATTTATCAACACTGGGCAAATTTGCCATGGGGCCCTAACTCATTACAACCAATGAAGTTGCTGCATTCATTGTTCTACTTGCAGCTGGCTTTAAAAAGCTAATCATTGATTGTTGCTATAGGTAACTGCCCATGTTACGAGACGAGATTCCCAAACAGATCACATCCTGATGCCTAGAGTGGTGCACTACAGGTTATCAAGTGGTTAAAACCAAGGGATGCTAATTTGGCTAAGCACAAACCCCAAATGGGGCTGTAAATGAATATTGCAGGCTGATGGTTTGTGAAAGCTTTATCTCTCCCTGTACTGCTGGCAGTTAGGGATGCAAGAAGTAGGCTGAACAATAGTAAATGTGTAGTGTTCCATTCACAAGCCTTTAAAAATACATAGACTTGCATCTTATACAGTGCTTCCCAAGTGAAAGGCGTATTATAAAATACCATCTGAAATATGACCAGTAAGAATATGATTGGGTTGTCCAATGTTTGTCTTCCAGCTGTTGCCGACTGTCAGCTCCCAACATTCCCAGCCTCTAGGGCTGCTTTTTGTGCATCTCCTCTGTCCTCTCTGGGCACAGCTGTTTGGGGTGGACATCTTATTAAATGAACAGTAAAGCCTAGGAATCATTTGCTTTCACAATATGGCATTATCGCTGACCATTTGAAAAGAACCTATATCCTCATACTAAAGTATATGTGCTTAAATCATCATGGAAATTGAGCAGTTATAGGGAATCTGTGTCTTTTCCTGAACTGCCTTCCGCCGGCTATAATGAAAATCGTTGGCGGGAAGGCACCGATCGCTTCATTTTCCAAAGTCGCTCGAGGTTGCCTCATGAGGAAACTTCGGGCGACTTTGGAAAACGAATCACTCTGAGTGCCTTCCCGTCGGTGATTTTCATTATAGCCTGTGGGAAGGCAGTTCGGGGAGATTAGTTGACCAGAAGAAGAGGAGATTTGTCGCCAGACGACTAACATCACAACATCAGCAGTACAGAACCTCACTGTCCTCACTGTGAAGAACTCCATACTCTGCTTCAAATTAAAGTTTTTTTCTTCTAGTCTGAAGGGGGGCCTCTGGTACGGTGATCCTGTGTCTAAACAGATGCAGTTGCCCTTAGGATTGCCATAGTGTGGTAAGAATCAAAGAGTAGGACATGGTTGTGACTGTAGGGCAAGTTAGAATAGTATGGCAAGATTGTGCCAGCAAAACAAGACAGATAGTCCATACTATGGACAAGATGGCAAGAGCAACACTCAACAATATATAAGGGCTGGCCAACCAAGATCCAGTTATGTAGTACCATTCCAACAGTTATCAACACTTAGATTTTGTTAGGAGCTATCAACTCCAGGATTTTAGTCTAAACCACTGGGTATTCTTCTGTTGCAGGTTGATCATCTTAGGAGAACTATTTAAGTTGCATTTTATTTTGAAGCAGAACCTAATATTATTTATAAATGGTTGGTTTGGGGTTTAAAGTATCTAAACACATACTATTCACCATTGTGCTCTAGTGTGACCAGTTATTATGTTGAAAATAGCCTGACCCTGTTTCATCCAGGCACAATGCCATCACATTGTTCCACTGGCCGGAGTTAGTCAGCTCCCAACCCTCCCATTAAAGTATAGTGGTGTCAACTATTCTTATTGTCAACTCCCTGTCCACCCCCGTGTAGGCTGCCATCAAGGTGATCATGTCCAGCCTATCACAGAGGGCCTGAATTAGAACACCCAGATGGCAGCTTATAGGGGGAGGAGAAGGGAGGCTTTACATCTATCACTGGCAGGCCTAGAACATTCTGATGATAGTTTAGGGAGATTAGTAGCTGCTACTTGCAAATAGGTTTCATAATCTCAATGGGTGGCATCGTTGTTCAATGGGTAGGTTTGTATGTTTTATTTTATATACTGTATATATATATAATATATATAATATACACACACACACACATCTTTGGGATTTCTTTTTCCATTAAGGGGATTCCAAATTCAATAAATGTCTGACTACTCTGTAGACCACAAAAGGGGTCAGAATATGTATCTCCACTAACTCAAATCATTGCTGTACTTCCCCCTTAAAGACATCTGAAAATAGGTAACCTCATTAATCCTAAAGACAAAGAAGTAACGTTTGATTGGCCCTGCATTCATCTCACTACTTGGCTACCCACCAAAAAGCTACCTTACTAGTTGCGAGGCAATGAAGCTTCAGCCTCCGAGCCGTCCGTGATTACAGCTTTCTCTTACAGCCGTGGTAAATGTATGACACCGGACTGTCATCTGCGGAAGGAGGGGGAGAGGAATGTCATTCCTTTAAGCTCTAGGAGCAGGCAGATTTTGGTGCTCTCTGCCAAAAATTGTAGGACTGAATTAGTGACACATTGTGGATATTTGGACGACACTTACCAACATGAATGGACTCACATGAACCCAACAACGGTGCAATATACCGGCCTAGGATTTTCATTTATACATAGCCTTGTATAATATGTTGGAGCTTTAGGTACAGTAACATAGTAAGTTAGGTTGAAAAAAGACACACATCCATCAAGTTCAATCTTTTAACTCTATATATAACCTGCCTAACTGCCAGTTTGTCTCTCCAATTTGCCTCAGAGGGGGAAAAATTCCTTCCTGACTCCAAAATGACAATGGGACCAGTCCCTGGATGAACTTGTACTATGAGCTATCTCCCATATCCCTGTATTCCGTCACTTGCTAAACACCATCCAACCCCTTCTTATACCTATCTAATGTATCAGCCTGTACCACTGATTCAGGGAGACAATTCCACATCTTCACAGCTCTCACTGTAACAAACCCCTTCCCAATATTTAGGTGGAACCTCTTTTCTTCTAATCGGAATGGGTGACCTTGTGTCAGCTGGAAAGACCTACTGGTAAATAAATCATTAGAGAGATTATTATATGATCCCCTTATATATTTATACATAGTTATCATATCACCCCTTAAGCGCCTCTTCTCCAGCGTGAACATCCCCAATTTGGCCAGTCTTTCCTCATAGCTAAGATTTTCCCTTTACCAGCTTAGTTGCCCTTCTCTAATTTAATGTTGTGTTTGAGTGCTGAAGTGAAATATATTATTTTAAGACTGTCCCTTGTAATGTCAGAGAATGACAAATATACAAGGAATAATGTGCTCTCTCTTGTAAAATTTAAGGGTACATGTATGGGATCCATTATCTAGAGATCCGTTATCTAGAAAGCTCCGAATTATGGAAAAGCTGTCTCCCTCTCCATTTTATCCAAATAATCCAATTTTGTTAGTGCATTATTCCAGAGTGGTTCCCCGGGCAGCATGCTTACTTATTTATGCAGAGTAGCTCAGCAGAGCAAAAGGGTGCTATCTTCCGGATCTTCTATCTTCTTTGGAGTTTCTTCCTTTGCTTCGGCAATTCAGTGAACTGCATACAAAAGTGAGCATGCTGTCCAGGACACTTTCTGAAATAATGGACTATGCGGGTAGGAAGCAGGGAGGGGGGACAGGGGCGAAGTGGTGTCACTAGCAAAAAAATCAACAGAAATCTTATCAGCAGGGACATCGTTAATTTTAACAGGTGTAGAGGACAATTCGCTACCGAAAACGAGCGTCACTAGCAAAGTTTTACACCCTTTTGCAAGGGCGAATTTTCACTCAGGCGAACAATCGTTACATCGCAAATTCACAGAATGTTTTACAGAAATTTTACAGAATGTTTTCTCTTTTATCAGAGTTTCCTTCACCAGCTTAGACCTGGTAAGATGAATCTACATCCTACTCAATCTTATGTCAGTGACATCATAGCCTTACTTTTTTTTAAACCAATAGAAGGTCTCTTTTGCTTCCTTGGACATGTGTAATAATAAGTGGCCACTTCAAGCATTTGCACCAACATCTCTAATAAAGACGTATATATGACCTATATGTACCTGCCCTGTTCAAATTGACCTAAGCGTTAGAGTACTAATGAAGTTTCGCTGGTCAGAAAAGTACATTAGTGAAAGTTCACTATGAAATGCTTGCGTTGACGAATTTAAGCTAGAGAAGCTTCGCCAGTGTTTTGCTGCCGAGACGCAACTTTGCATTTTAGTGAATTAACGTAGTAGTTGCGAATTTTCGACTGAAGAAGTGCTTTAGTGAATTTGCCCCATGCCTTCTAAATCTTGGTTAGGGATTTCTTTGCTGTCAATGGCACTGTATCTACTCATTGTGCCCTGGGCTTCTGGATTTATCCACTGCTCTTAGCATTTTTGTGGTGTTATCAGTTGACTCCATGTGATATTAAACTTACCCTTTAACTTTGGAGTCAATGAACTTCATTTTGGCTTCTGTAACTAGCCTAGTACTTCTCTAGCCTAATATGAATGTGAATCACATAGTATTATGGATCCATGGGGTCTAGATAAATGGTTGTGTGCTTTACTTGTCTCAGGAACAAGCTTCAAGTGAACATTCCCATGGTACCACCTATCATGCTTCATGGACTTTACCTCTTCTTATATTCCTGTGTATCTCTTCCTCGTGCATTGTGAGGAGCTTAGACTTTAAAAAGACAACACATCTTAGTCTGAACGTTCACAAATACAATGCACTGGTTTATATCCTCCTGAAATACCAAATGCCTTGTTTTAAAGAGACAAGTGACATTGCAATATTCCCAGGAGAAGGTTTCAGACACTCCTTGTGCGATATTACCCATAGGGATTTTCGACTGCAGAGAGATAAGTGACTGTTAATCTCAGAGAGCCCTTTAAGGGTGTAGGAACCCCTTTACTGGTTACATGAAACCCATTGCAGCCATGAGAAGACGAGACCTATATCATACTGTGCGTTTTAACATCACACTCACTGTTCTGAGAGGAGCATTTGAAGACAAACATTGAGACACAGTCAACCACATACAAACCTTGTCCCTTGTTTGAGTATAGGTACTGCCTATTTGGTTCATGGGAGAAGGTTTGTATATGCTGTGTCTTCTGTTTAAATCTTGGCCATGAAGAAAGATTGCTGCTTACTATGGATTCTGTGATACATTCATGAAACAGACAATATTAATATATTTAATATACAAAGAAAATATCATGTTGTTTGGTGCATTACGTCTTTTTCACGTGCATTGGGCGTTATTATATGCTTCCACCAGGGTGAACTTGGTACCTTCTCTGTGGTTCATCTTGATAGAACTGACATGGCTGCCTGAAACCCCGTCCAGCAGTATTGCCCCGTATGGTGTTTCTTTGCTGTTTTGACTAATCCCGGTAACACGCTGCAGCCCTCCTCTACACTGTCAACCTGCTCAGCAAAAATATATCTCATTTCAGCAGAGAATGTCATCACCTCCCTTTATGATAATGTTCTGTAACACTCACACTGTATTCCTTCAGTAACAGCAAGGCAAGCTGCAACTCTTTGTTGGCACCTTTATGTACAAGCACGCTACATGTATTCTCTCCGTTTGCGAGTAATTAGCAGATCTCCTAGAGTTCTGTAAGGAATGCTGAGCTGGTTAACGTGTGGCTTGTGTCTAGAGTGTTTGGCACCGCTGTTACACAAAGGGACCTGCTCCCTCTCTGCTAAAGCACACACTTGCATTCTCAACATGAGCCTGAAACGTCAGTGGGTTTACCAACACTAACTGGCAGTTTTATTTAGTTACCAGTGTTCTAAAATACTGGATTTAGCTAAGCAAATGAAATATAGACCCTCATCCCCCTTTTATATAGAGTTTGTGCATATTGGGGAACCTTACAGATATACAGTTGTAGGGAAATTGAGGTGGTACTAGATATTATAGGGCAAGATGGCAAGAGTAAAGCAACACAGACACTGCATCACACTATATTAGTGTTGCCTTACACACAAAAAATTTGAGTTTTTTTCTACTTTGATAAATGGCCTCTATGAGTGGGTGTGGGCAGTTGCAGTTTAGAAACATTTGATGGGTTATATATGTGGCCCATGCACAGAACACTTCTGCCCAAGGTCTAGCTGCACTCTGAGCCTTACTAAAGGTGCAGAATCAGTGTCAAGGGGTGCAGAACAACCCTATCCTTATCCGTCACCAGTTTGTGTGTCTGAATGACAAGCAAGTCAGGTTAGAGTGGAGGGATGCCTCTCCTGCAAGTCTCTGCACTCCAAAATGGAACACAGAGACATTCAGCAGTTTATTTATACATGCAGGGTGCAAAATGCACACGGTGGTTGTTTCTTGCACTTAGCCAACTGCCCTTCCAGTCATAAACCAGCCATATGAAATAATGTGAAATTACAAGTGTTTGAAAACGGTGACCCTGGCACCACCAGGGTGCACAAAGCAGTGGATGGGGAGCCTGAAGGGTGATTCCACTGAAATTTGGGTTGAATGCTAATCTGGTGTTCTAGATATGCCTGGAATCCAGGCTGAAGGCCAATTGTGGTGAGAATAAGGATGAACACTTATCTCTAGATATAATCAAATATTCTAGGTATACCTGGAATCCAGGCTGAAGGCCAATTGTGGTGAGAATGAGGATGAACACTTATCTCTAGATATAATTAAATGTTCTAGGTATACCTGGAATCCAGGCTGAAGGCCAATTGTGGTGAGAATGAGGATGAACACTTATCTCTAGATATAATCAAATGTTCTAGGTATACCTGGAATCCAGGCTGAAGGCCAATTGTGGTGAGAATAAGGATGAACACTTATCTCTAGATATAATCAGTGTTCTAGGTATACCTGGAATTCAGGCTAAAGGTCAATTATGGTGAGAATAAGGATGAACACTTATCTCTAGATATAATCAAATGTTCTAGGTATACCTGGAATCCAGGCTGAAGGCCAGTTGTGGTGAGAATTGGGATGAGCACTTATCTCTAGATATAATCAATGTTCTAGGTATACCTGGAATCCAGGCTGAAGGTCAATTATTGTGAGAATTGGGATGAACACTTATCTCTAGATATAATCAAATGTTCTAGATATACCTGGAATCCAGGCTGAAGGTCAATTATGGTGAGAATTGGGATGAACACTTATCTCTAGATATAATCAATGTTCTAGATATACCTGGAATCCAGGCTGAAGGTCAATTATTGTGAGAATTGGGATGAACACTTATCTCTAGATATAATCAAATGTTCTAGATATACCTGGAATCCAGGCTGAAGGTCAATTATGGTGAGAATTGGGATGAACACTTATCTCTAGATATAATCAATGTTCTAGATATACCTGGAATCCAGGCTGAAGGTCAATTATGGTGAGCATTGGGATGAACAATTATCTCTAGATATAATCGGATGTTCTAGGTAAACCTAGAATCCAGGCTGAAGGTCAATTATGGAGTGATTAAGGATGAACATGTATCTCTCAAAATAAATGAAATTGTAAGATGGTTAACTTATTATAACTTATTTATAAAGTGATAAAGTCCGGCACATACCCTCATTTAGTGAAGGGTGCCGAGTAATGTCATCGGTTGTAATTTTCCTTCCTAATGTCACATGTCTAGGGATGCGTCAAAGCCATCATTTTTGTATTCAGCTGAGCACCAAATCCTTAACATTTGGCTCAGCACCAAACTGCATCCAAACCTTCATCTGCATATGCAAATTTCAGTATAATCAACAAAACATCCTTGTGGAAGGAAAAAACAGTGCTGTTAGCTTGATCCAAATTTTGCAAAATGTGCTGGATTCAGCTGTATAATGAAGCAAACAGCAGATTTAAAGCATTTCTTCGTGTCTCATGTGACTTTGGACCTTGTCCATTGTATAAAACCATGACGTCCTCGCTTTGATATTAGGATATTTTGAGTTACCTCTGAAATCCTTCATTTGTAACAGTGTATGACCAAGGAACCTGTGTCTTTACGTGATCGCTGAACTTTGTCAATTTACATTTTAAAACAGAGATAAATAAATAAAATGTAGAAATTGAAAATGAAAAAAATCTGCGTGCAATCCACCGTTTTTTTCTATTTCCATTTCCTTGAATTTAAGATTAATTTCCAGCGTGTGTAATACATAGTAATGCCAGTAATAATTTACTCTTTGCACTGTACCGTGTGTTAATAAATGAATGTAATGTGACTAATACAGAGCTTTTCTAAGAATCCTATTTATAATTAGAGCACAGGGTTGGCCTCCTAGTGACCAAATAGCGTGAAACTCGTCTTTTACAGGAAATTAAACTAATGCTATAGGTCTTGTCTAGAGAAGCCTCCCACGTCATAATATTTATTTAATAATATTAAATACCGTTTAATCATAAAAAAAAGCATGCAGGAACCCCCAAGCTGAGTCATGGAGATGTAGATTGACCAATAATGAGTTTTTCAGTGGGTGTATTTTTTTTTCCGTCTGAATCAACCAATTTGTAAAAAAAAAAAAGGAGGAGTTCCCTAAGGCATCCCAGGTGCTGTGATAAAATCCCACTGAATCTTTCTCCTGTTCCCTAGAGACAATTGCATTTTTTGTAAAAGATTTCATGATAATAGTTGTTGATTAAGATGATGTAATATAAGTAGAGTTTTTAAAAATGTAAATGAAAATAGAAAGATAGCCCGAAAAACCCCTAGCTGGAAGAGCTTACTATCTAAATGTTTCCCCAAGTTCATGTATGGGAGCTGCCGACAGTTGGAGAATTGTGTTGAGCTCAGACGTTTCTAGTCTGTAATCTTCAATCTCGCGGGGTCGTATTTGACCAACGGCTTCTTAGCAAAAAGGCAGGCCACTTTGTTGAGCTGTTTAGGAATCAAAAAGACTGATTTTGTTTAATACAAGGACCCTTTGTCTTAATTGGTGACTGCCTTGTGAACATTTTCAGTTCTCAGCGGGTTAACCAGGGAAGAGGAGCAGAGTCATAATTGGCCTTATTTAGGGTATTTTGCATGTGAATAGTGTGTTAGTGGAGCATTACTAAGTCTGTTGTGAGTGACATGGTGATTAGAATTTAGATTAGGGAAAACACATTCTGTACTTTATCAAGTACAGTAATTAGTTCAGTCGGTAAAAGTTGATTACAAGTAAAGATAAAGTTGGGGGGGGGGTTGGTACTTAATTTTAAATTTTCTTCCTTAAATGATAAATTTGTTCTTAATATAAATTTGGGCATGTGCACCTGCTGCAAATGCATGTGAGCACAATTTAAGGAACAATGTATTACCCCGAGCCAAGTGTAATCAAGGGATTTTTATATGACAGTTGCAGTATCTTCATTTTAAAAACTCGCGCAGATTCCTCTCTTCTGATTACCTGTAACATATTAACTTTATTACCGTCTCCTAACGTTTCCAGCTCTGTATTTCATTTCTGCGCTAGGGATGTAGATGATTTCCTTAAGCTATAGGCTTGTAGTACAATGAATTAACATCAACAACCGCTATGTTTTGCCTTTACTACTGAGAATGCTGTTCTTATTGCAGCTCGTGAATTACAGGAAGTTTGTAAAATTTTAGCTTCGTTGATGGTTAATGCAAAAAAAAAAAAATTCATTTTGATGGTATTTTGTACAGTTATATATATATATATATATATATATATATATATATATATATATATATATATATATATATATATATATATATATATATATTCTAATATATATATATATATATATATATATATATATATATATATATATATATATATATATATATATATATATATATATATATATATATATATATTAGAATTCAGATTTGAGGAATGCGCCCGTGAATACTCCTATACAGAACAGTAAAGAAATGACTGCGATTGTTAACGTTGATGTCTCAGATGATTGCAATCGCTATATACAGGTATCGGACCTGTTATCCAGAATGCTCGGAACCTGGGGTTTTCCGGATAACGGATCTTTCCGTAATTTGGGTCTTCATGCCTTAAGTCTACTAGAAATTCATTTAAACGTTAAATAAAGCCAATAGGCTGGTTTTGCCTCCAATAAGGATTAATTATATCTTAGTTGGGATCAAGTACAAGCTACTGTTTTATTATTACACAGAAAAAGGAAATAATTTTAAAAAAATTGGATTATTTGGATAAAATGGAGTCTATGGGAGATTGCCATTCCGTAATTCGGAGCTTTCTGGATATCGGGTTTCCGGATAAGGGATCCTATACCTGGATTACATAATTATGAACATCGCATTAAAAAAAAAAAAGAAAACATTTCACCCATTCTCCCAAAAAAAACGAAATGTATTTAACTATTTCCTGAACTTAAGTGAAAGTTGCAGTATTTTTTCCCTGGCCACAAGTGTAAAATAGAAATTCTACTGTAGAAAATAAATTCAATGTATTCAATTTTTTCCTACCCCTTTAGCAAAGCCTTCTTGGAGGGGACATGGAAATGGCAAACACAGGAGCACTTTCGCCTACGAAACCTGGATCACAATACTATCCGTACTCAAGCAATAACCCCCGGAGGAGGCCTTTTCACGGAAGTTCAATGGGTAAGTGTTGTCTACCCTTTCTTCTACAGATGAATGACCTGTTATAGTTTTAGATAATACATGGGCATAATAGGAACAGAAGACAAGGGAGCAGTCTTCTCCCTTATATTCAGTTTCTCAGCAGAACTCTCATAACCTTAACTCTTTAAATGCTTCTGCTTGTTCATGTTGGTTCATTCTGGTGGCTTCATGTAGAATCTGGAATTTTCAGAGCCTTACTCAATTTGATTTTCCTGTTTACATTTTTTCTGGAATGTAACTATAATTAAATTAACAGAAGATCTTCCATTGTATCTTGTAAAATATGGCTTTCAGTCTGTAATCACATCTTCTTTTGCTTTGCCCGTAGCAGAAGTGCAAGCCAAGAAAGTCCGGAAGGTTCCACCTGGACTACCATCTTCGGTAAGTCGATTGCTCTCCCGGGTGCGTTTCTTGCTGTTTCTCATTGGGAATATGTGCGTAGAACTCTGATTCTGATGTTGATGTTTACTTTAATAATGTTGGAATCTTAATCCTGGTCCCTGCTGAGGGCGTGCTTTGGCATGGAATAAAACATTTGCTGTGTTGTGGGACTTTTCAAGAGTTGATTGTCTACCACTGGTATCTTCAGTGGTTGACTGATCTCTGTATGTTCATTAGTTTCCTAAACTCTTAACATTTTGTTATGCTACCCTACTGTCTTGGAGAAGATCTGTCTAGCTGGCCTTCATGTTATAATGCATTATACCTAATCTGGACGTGAAATTTGTGTTTTGTGCTACACTTTATTTCTCTCTCTAATTTATTTTATTGAAATGAATGATGTGATATCTCTTTACCGCTATCAGAAAACAATAGGCCGATGAAAGCAGGAGAGTTTCGAACCTTTCGTTTTAGGAGAAAACATTTATAAATCTTGGCCAGACTCCAGCTCTCCATCTGCCTTCAGCTGACATTGACTGATGGGAATTGTAGTCAGTCAACAAAGCCTGATTAGGCTAAGATTTTTTTTTTTAAATCTATAAAATGGTAATGATATGAAATGTATAAGATAATTTATTTCCAAGGTCCCTTTCAGAGGAAGAGGGCACATTCCCGTTCTGCATTGCCCTGTCCAGATGGGCTTGGCTTATCTATATTTACCTTGCAAGGTTTTGCTGATTTCAGGAAGTTGCTAAAATGATAGAGGAAGCTGATTATGTTTGGCCGTGTCTCTGTATATTCAAATAAAAAAATATTAGCGTGCTTCTGCTGTTTTTGGAATGTTGAGAAGACGTAGGCAGGGCTGATATCTTTAGAGGTTCATTTTGCACTTGATACTGTTACACTGGTGTCCTTGCCCTGCTCCGGTCACTGAAAACAACATTCAGTAATTGACTTACTGAGTCTACCTAATTAGCACGAGACGTAGGGAAGTTAAGATGATTCCAAAAGAAAGAGAGAGAAAAAAAAACTTCCTTTCTTCTTCACTTGACCAAACGCTCAATTGATTAATTACAAAACACGCTAGAATTTGTGGCTAATCTTAAGCAGGGGGAAAATTCTCTAATGTCTTGGACGAGAGCCCAAAGATCAGAGCACCATACCTGAGCGGGGATTTTGGATAAAAACGAGCATTCGTTTCATGAGTTGCTTCACTTCTTTGTCAGCATAATGATGATTTATGGATTTGCATGTTCAAAGGGATTTGCGCGGAGGATTTAGTCTGGAAATTTACATAGATTTTAGAAAGAACATCTCTATTTTGTACGGAGTTATCTAAGCAAAAGCCCTAGATGTGAGCACATCAGTAGCTGTGTTTATGATAACCAGGTGTCAGCCAGGAAGAAAACAGCTGTATTGTGAAAATATTGTTTACTCGGCAGCGCTGGTGACCGGCGTTTCTTTACTGATTGACACTCTTAGCTCTATAAAATTCCACCAGTGTCCAAATCCTGGAATTCAGACTCTTTCTTTCTTTCTTTCTTTCTTTCGTTTTCTTCCTTCCGTCTTTATTTATTTTTCTTCCTTCTTTCTGTCATTTCTTTCTTTCTACCTTCCTTCCTTCCGTCTTTCTTTTGTTATTCTTTTCTTTCTTTCTTTCTTTCTTTCTTTCTTTCTTTCTTTCTTTCTTTCTTTCTTTCTTTCTTTCTTTTTCTTTCTTCCTTCCATATTTCTTGTTATTACTTTCTTCCTTACGTCTTTCTTTCTTTCTTTTTTCCTTCCTTTCTTTCATTTCCTTCCTTACGTCTTTATTTCTTTTTCTTCCTTCTTTCCGTCATTTCTTTTTTTCTACCTTCCTTCCGTCTTTCTTCCTTCCTTCTGTCTTTCTTTTGTTATTATTTTCATTCTTTCTTTCTTTCTTTCTTTCTTTCTTTCTTTCTTTCTTTCTTTCTTTCTTTTTCTTCCTTCCTTTCCTTCCTTCCTTCCATATTTCTTATTACTTCCTTCCTTCCATCTTTCTTTCTTTCTTCCTTTCTTTCATTTTCTTCCTTCTTTCTGTCTTTATTTCTTTTTCTTCCTTCTTTCCGTAATTCCTTTCTTTCTACCTTCATTCCTTCCGTCTTTCTTCCTTCCTTCCGTCTTTCTTTTGTTATTATTTTCTTTCTTTCTTCCTTCCTTTCCTTCCATATTTCTTGTTATTACTTTCTTCCTTCCGTCTTTCTTTCTTTCTTTCTTTCTTTCTTTCTTTCTTTTCTCCTTCCTTCCTTCCTTCCTTTCTTCTATAGCTATATATGTCATTGTCTCTCTCCATTGTATCACTCGTTTGTTAAAATGCACACGTTTGAGTTTTCTCTTTGAGTTACTGAAACAAATGCAATAAAAATAAAACTTGACTGCATTGTTAATGTGTCAAATATAATTGTTTTCGTTTTAAAAGAGAGACAAAATGTTGTCTCCCCTAAATGCAGACAAGCTCCAAATCTCTTAGAAAACAAATAATGCTGGTATAACAGGTACGACTGGCTTAGTTCTATGTTGCCAGGATAATGAAATTGTCAAATTGAGCAGAAAGAGTTCGCACACTTTCCAAATGTTACCCCAGTCATTTTTTAAACATTTTGATTTTTATAATTACCATTGAAATTGCAGTCGTTTTTCCGGTAATTTATGTCTCTCCCCCTCAGTTAACTATTTCAGCTCATGCCTACATGTATCCCTATGAATGTGAGTGAGAACTAGATCCTTGTGCTTTTCAGTACAGTTTGTGTCTGATATTTTAAATTTAAAGACTTGATAAAGGGCCCGGAGGTGCCCGATACGTTGCCCTTTTGCGGATACACATGGGCTTAATAAAACACTGATTTCACTAAGCAATCTGTTGGTGTGCTTCTGGATTTTTCACTACTCTGATATTTTAAATGGGTACAGTTATCTCTGATATTTACTGCTTGATCATTTGTCTTGCTATACTTGCTATACTTGCTATACAAGTAATCCCATATCCTATGATAATATTTGTTCTTTTGGAAATGCGAATAAAAGATCACATTTGCATAAAATGTAAACAATTTCACATTGATAATATTGGATGGGGAATCCAGAACATGACCTTGAAGAGCACCTGGGTTTGAGAAAGGAGGATGTTATTCTTGAGTGTGGTTGCAACACTTGTAAAGTAATATCCAGTACGCTGCCAACTTGGTCAAGGCTATTTCGGCCTGGGTATTGCCAGTGTAAGCAGCAGATCCATCCAGTTTTATGCCGGAGCTTCCTGCTAGCAGAGCATTCTCTGAAACCCACTGCTTACATCTCTAAGGGATTCTAGCTCTTAATTTGATTGTTTCATAAAATGAATTTGATTAATAGATTGAAGTAAGAAAGAAAATAGCAAGAGAAAGGAAACACAATAGCAATTTGAAAATCTGAAATTAAAAGAAAAATGCAAGAATATCAATTTTTATATCATCCCTTGATTTGAAATGATCACTACTATTCCTTTTTTTTTTTTCACTGTAGCTTAAATTGTGTTTTGCTGAACAGTGCTCTGTATTTGCTTTGCTGGGACCTGTGTCAGACAGTAAGGGGAAAATTCCAAACCTTAATAGGCTTTAATGATTATTTACTAACACATTTTATTATAACTGATGGGCTGTATTCTGTGCTCACGAATTACTTGAATATATTATAGAGACACTCTCACATTACTATTAATATCTCCCTGTTCTACTGAGAACTGCCGGGATCCTTGGTAGCGCCAGCTTGTCAGTTTTCTAACTTTTTATTAAAAAAAATTCCATGGGGGTTATTTATCAAAGTCCAATTTTATTTCAACATTTTCTTCTACAAACTCCGATCAAATCCGCTCATGGTTTTTTACTCTTATTTATTATTACATTTCCCGAAAAAAAAAATTGCCGGAAAAACAAACAAACAGATTTTCACTATTTTTATTCAGGGTATTGCGTGAAACCCAGCGCACATCAAAAAATCATTGGGACTTCTCCCATTGACGCTTTTGCAACCTCGACAGGTCTGAGATGCAGTATTTTCCATCCTCGAGGTTTAATAAATTCCGATTTATTTGGGATTTTTGCATTTGGAGTTTAGTAAATAACCCCCCATGTGTTGCAATTGGGTATAGGTCCTACAGGTCAACTATACTACAAGCGGATTATTTATAGACACAGTACATGTTTTCTTATACATATTTATTACAATGGATTAATTTAGAGGTAAATGAAATTCCATACATTCTTCTGTCATTCAGCTTGTTTGTATTTTGAAAAGCATTTTTGTCTCTTTCAAGAACTGTGGAAAGATGAAGTAATGGAAATATAATGTTGGAGTGGAGAACATTTCCTCTCTAGGGGAACGTGTTATGGAGAGAACTACCAATTGGTATTTGCTTTATCTACAATCCAAAAAACAAGGTGTTGAAGACCCAAGCGTTATGGCATTTTGACCCGACCCGTCTCACAGCCTCTGGACATGAGATTGGTGGAATTTACAGGGGAAATTTAATTAAAAAAAAAAAAAAACATTGTTTTTTACCAGGTCTAGTCATGTAAAGCAACCAATCAGCAGGTACCATTAGCTGGCCACCTATCTAATGCAAACAGATGATTCTTTGGAATCACTTGACCTGTTATAAATATTGCACCTCGCCTTAAATTACCCTAAAGGGACTAATATTTATATATAAAAAAAAAAAATATGTGAATCTTGACCTCTTTCCGTTAGTCAAGAAAAAAAAGGCCAAAAATATAGTCTGTCCTTAAAGAGGAGCTCCACACAAACAGAAAAGTAAACATAATTTCAAGCAACTTTTCAATATACATAAATTAAAAAATATGCAGACTTTTCATGATTTTTAATGGTTTCTGCCAGTTCCCTAAGCCTAGCCCCCTGCTCTCCTGTTGATCTGTCTGACTACTTTGCTGAGCTGTCTGACTACTGTAACTTTGTATCAACAGCCATGTGTCCTCAGCCTGCATCCTCCAAACCCCACAATTCCCTGCAAACGTGATTTCAATAAGGAAAGGAACATCACAGTGCAATGCATTGTGGGTTATGTAGTTCCTGCATGCTGTCTGTAAGCTGTGGAGAAGTTGTTACAATTTGTAACATCAGTGTTAAGTCCTTCCTTCCCTGCCAGGATTTCAAATGATGCAGAAAGAGAAGAAATGTTAAACAGCTGGATTTCAGCATAGAAAATGGCATTTATTCATACATTCATTCAAATGTTACCTTATTTGTTAAAAAATCTTACTATAAAAAAACTTGAATAAATAAAATCGTTGAAAAGACTTGAATACCTCGAATTTGTAAGTTTACAAGCTCAAAACCTGCTGAGTTCATGTAGAAGTCAATGGCAGAGGTTCCTTGAACTATTTGAAGATGTTAATAGTAGTGATGAGCCAATTTTTTTCCATGATAGAATTCGGGCGACTTTGGAAAATGAAGCACTCCAAGTGCCATCTTGCAGGCGATTTACATTCTCGCCGGCGACTAATTTCCCCGAATCTGAGCGTGTGCCCTGACCGTAATAGGATTGTTGTACTCTGCAGCTGTGAGTTGGTTATATTAAGCCCTACACAGAATACACAATTTCTAGCTCACTCATTACTTAAATTTGCACTTGAATGTGTTAAAACTCAACCATGAAATTCTACCTGCCACAATGTTACACTGGGCGGTCTAGCACCCTAAGCTGATGGGAACAAGGTAATGCTGAGAATGTAAAACCTTTGCCGGCGTGTTTTTAGAAACCTGGTGCAGAAAGCTTGATGTTTTTGCCCTAAAGCTAGAGTCTGTTTCAGGATTCATACACAAGCAATAATTTGAGATTGTGTAATTAGCTGTTGCAAGGTAAAAAAAAGTGTTGCATGTGTTTCTGTCTGGTACCTAAAGCAGGAAAGCTAATGTGACATGTTTAATTATAAGCTCGGTGGCAGATCGAACTCGCTCTCTTTAGTAGGACCTTTTGGAATGACCAGCACACATTGTGACTTGTATTTGTAGGACCTTTTGGAATGACCAGCACACATTGTGACTTGTGTTTGTAGGACCTTTTGGAATGACCAGCACACATTGTGACTTGTATTTGTAGGACCTTTTGGAATGACCAGCACACATTGTGACTTGTGTTTGTAGGACCTTTTGGAATGACCAGCACACATTGTGACTTGTGTTTGTAGGACCTTTTGGAATGACCAGCACACATTGTGACTTGTATTTGTAGGACCTTTTGGAATGACCAGCACACATTGTGACTTGTGTTTGTAGGACCTTTTGGAATGACCAGCACACATTGTGACTTGTATTTGTAGGACCTTTTGGAATGACCAGCACACATTGTGACTTGTGTTTGTAGGACCTTTTGGAATGACCAGCACACATTGTGACTTGTGTTTGTAGGACCTTTTGGAATGACCAGCACACATTGTGACTTGTGTTTGTAGGACCTTTTGGAATGACCAGCACACATTGTGAATTGTATTTGTAGGACCTTTTGGAATGACCAGCACACGTTGTGACTTGTATTTGTAGGACCTTGTGGAATGACCAGAACACATTGTGACTTGTGTTTGTAACACTATACTTGTTCTAACTTTGCAGTCCAACATAACAGCCTTGCTTCTGCATTATACATCTCCTTCTAATGAACACAACACAGCCAGACTTTACATGACACTTTCGGAGACAGGGGCTTCATTTCAATTTGACGTCACTTCTAAGGAACCCTAGGGGGACTATTTATTAAGACATAAATTTGTCCTGTTGCTTTAAAGGGGACCCGTCACCCCAGAAAATTATTCAAAATCCTATTGTATCACATTAGCCAAGCAAAATGAACTTTAATTACACAATATAAATTATTTGAATCTTGTTTCCTTCAGTTTGGGAATTAATAAATATAACAAGCAGACAGTAGCCATTTTGTGGACACTGTTATTAAGACAAGCCTTGTATCATCTCAGAATCTTGTTTGTGCACCAGAATGGGGGACCTGATGTCCATCCCCATGCCCTGGCTACACAATTAAATGGTGAAGAGAACTGGGGGAAAGTGGAGAGAGCAGTGACATCTAGGAAGTGCTGAAAGCCTAAGGCATAGAGGAGGGGCAGACAATATTTGATTGACAGCTGAGATTTTTAAATGAACTTACAACAGCTATGAATGTTTTAATAAAAAATAGAAATTGGATTTCATGTTTAATTTGAAAAAGGACTTTTATTATTCAGATTTTTGAGTCTGGGTGACAGGTCCACTTAATAAAAATTCAACCTAACTCCCAACCATGATCTTGGCTTCATTTACTAACAATTGCGATTAAAAATTGTCTATGGGGGAAAAGTCTCTACAAAATCGTGTGAAAATTTGAATCGTGAGACTTTCGAACTGTCACCCGAAAAACTAGAATTTATTGGATCATCAAAAGAAACACGTGAATTTATCGGATGATCGATGAAAAATCGGATTATCGAATGAAAACCAGCATCAAACAGACCATAACTCTTGACAGTCATGAAGGCAAAAATCATGTTCCGATTGTAAAACCTGTTAACCTCCCATCCTGATGAAGGGAGGTTAAATACCCCCAAAACGTTGATACAGTGGTGTTTTTGAAATAAATTTGAACATCCTGCATTAATAGTTTGTGTGCAGATCCTTAATCGAGATTCAGATTGTAAAAAGGACTACAGTATCTGCCATTGACTTTTACGTGACTTTGACAGGTTTTTAGCCAAAGTATTTTCGAATTTGAATTTTGTTGTGAGTGAAGCCGGCGCTGGCAAATTTCTGCAGGTTAGTGAATTTGCCCCCTAGTAACTTTTCGGAGTTCATTGTTTGACTTTCACCAATTACACCCAGGCTATACTCTAGCCCTTATTCTTGGGGGCTTAATCCTGTTTCAATACGTTTCCCATACAAAGAATACTTTGGATCCCTTTGGGCAGCAGTCCCCAACCCTTTTTTTTTTTACCCATGAGCCACATTCAAATGTGAAAAGAGTTGGAGAGCAACACAAGCATGAAAAAGTCCCTTGGCTGCCAAATAAGGCTGTGATTGGTTATTTGGTCACCCTTATGTGGACTGGCAGCCTACAGGAGGCTCTATTTGGCACTATATTTAGTTTTTATGCAAATAAAATGTGCTTCGAAGCCTAGAATTCGAAAATAAGCACCTGCTTTGAAGACACTGAGAGCAACATCCAAGGGCTTGGAGAGCAACATGTTGAACTACTGTTGGGGATCACTGCCTTAGGGCCATAAGAAGGTCGGAAGACCACATTAAAACTGGTCATAGATGCAAAGATACAGTCATACAAATGGAGAACTGTACGATGTTGGATTGCATCTGCAGTGTCCCAATCAATAGCCACAATATTGTCTGTGTTGTTTTTCCTACTTATTTAATCTGAATGGTTAGTTGTAGATTGTCAGACTGATACGAACGAGTGTTTGTTGCACAAAGGATAAAATCTGCACATCTATGGCCAGCTTAATGGTGAAAAAGATCGTTCCAAGAAAGATACACACGTGTAGAGCTGAATCGTCAGATATACAGGTAGATATACGGGAAGAAACCATAGAATTCTACCTGTATCTGACGATTCAGCACTAGCAATGGCCGATGTTTGGGTCCCTTCAAAGGCACCCGATCAAAATTTTCCGTTCAGCCCGATCGACGAGCCGACCGATATCCAAGTCTTCTGCCGATATTGGTCGGCTCTTTTTCCACCATACACGCACCGAATATCGGACGGAAATTCGTTTCGTACGATACTATCTGTGCGTCTATGGCCACCTTTAGTCTGTGAGACATTGTTTATAAAGCTTTTTCATTGAAGCAGATCAAGTACATCTCTCTAATGAGAACCAATTACATGATTACTGCAAAACCACAACTTTCAGCTAAGCATATGTGGAAACGGTGGGAAGCTGTAGTTCTGTAGTAGCTGGAATTCTGAAGGTTGCCTTTCCTCATTCATCTAAATTTGAATTAAAATTAACTCTGATTTGAAATCAGTGAAATAACATATTACAGTTTAGGATGTTTGAATTCTCTCAATGTTTTGGCCTGCAATACCTTTTGGTGCCACATCAGTTCTAATAAGACAACATAGTTTGGTGTTTCCAGATTAAAAAAGGCCTTTTGAGATGAACATCTTAATTTTTTGTAAACACATTCACTTTGAAAACAAACAAAGGGGACTTGGAAGGTATCCATGAGATTTCTCGTTGGGTTTTGGAAGGTTCTTCACTCAAAGGTCATAAAGAAATTGATTGTGGGAAGACGAGTCGATTGTCAGGCTGGAACTAGGGGGCGGGGGAGCAGGTGCTCTGCCCGGATTTGGGAATGCGCCCTGTTACTCTGTAATTCCTTACGCCCCCTTTTTTAAATACACATAGCATTAGCGGGGGATGAGAACAGACAGTAATTGCAGCTGCCTGGTAAATTCTCAAATTTGTAGCTGCTCTTTATCTACGGTAAACATTAACGGAAATAAAACAGCGTACTCTAGATACATATCTTTCGAATATTGTATTCGCAAGGGTTTTGGTTTATCAAGAACCATTGAAGTTGAATATATTCGTCACAACAACCAGTTTAACAGATTGTCAGACGAGTTTTGCCGCTCACATTTCAATTTTCACCTCTGCCCACTCAATGAAAGAAGCATTTGCCAAGCTTGGAGTTAACTTTGTTGTATCTGTTCCGGGAAGAAGCTTTGGATCCATGCCTTACCTGAAGCACAAATTAGTGTGTGCTCTGTTCTGTTGCAGCCCTATGATAAAGACTATCTGGTGGTGATATAGGTACTACAACTAACTAGGTACCCTCATTTTAACCAAATGATAAAGCTTTACAGACCATCAATTTTGAGTAATTCCATTATTTGAGAAGAAGCTCTACATCCTCTTTACTTTTTTTACTGCGGTCTTGGAAGAATGATTTGCCAAAAGAAAAGCTCCTTAGAAATATATGAAGCCAACGGTGTTGGACTGGCCCTTCAGGATACCAAAAATAACATCCGGTGGGCTAACTGTGTTGCCTTGTAGGCCTAGAGCATGACCATTACATTTCTGTATGAGAACAAAGAGCAGAAATGTATAATGTAGAGTGCCGGATTAACACTACGTTAGGCCCCTAGGCTACACTTTCCACAGGGGCCCACCCGTATACCCCCACATACCCACGACCACCATATTGAAAAGGCACAGAATGACCAACTCTCTCTCTACCCCTGGGTCTCTCTCGCTCTTTCTTCTCTATGCCTGTGTCTCTCTCCCTCTCTTTTCTCTATGCCTGGGTCTCTCTCTCTATTCCTGGGTCTCTCTCTCCCCCACTTTAGCTGTCTCTCTCTCTTTTGTGTGTGTCCCCCTGTCCTATGGTGTCAGTGAACCCCCTCTCTCTGTGTACCCCCTCCCTACAAGGACTCAATTATAGCAGGGTGGAGAGAGGGTTGTAGGCCGGGAAAACCCATGTGAGTAGCCGGGGTGATGGTGGTCGGTCGCTACTCACGGAACTTGAAGGTGCTGCTGCCCCTCAGACCGAGCAGGGCTTTCCGGGGCCGCTGTCACATCGATTGGTGCGGGTTCCGTAACTGGAGGAAGCGGCTGGAGGATTGGGCAGCTCGGGCCAGTGGTTGTGATCCTGCCCCATGTTCTTCCTCCTACTTATCTTGCGAGACTTGTGACGTCACGGCCACTAAGTGCCATTTAAACTTCTGGCAGGTCACTGTCTACCAGGAATATTACCGGCATCTATTGGTTTTAATGAGAAGACACTGTGCAAATTCAGTAGATGAGTAAAGAGAGAGAAGAAATTCTTTGGGGATTAGGGGTAAGGTTTTCTGGTGGGCTCCTGGCATCCCAGCCCAACACTGGAAGAGAGATTCCAAACCTGAATGCACCTTCCCTCCGTTCTGTTGATCGCTCCCAATCGAATGCATTTCAGTGGTGCTTTTCACATTTTTCACACCTTTCGTTTAAACGCCAAAATTTGGTCCCTGTTTTCTTAAAAATATATTTGTATATGTATTTTTGTTCAGTGAGTACATATTACTGCTTAAAGGGATACTGTCATGGGAAAAAATAAAATTTTGAAAATGAATCAGTTAATAGTGCTGTTCCAGCAGAATTCTGCGCTGAAATCCATTTCTCAAAAGAGCAAACAGATTTTTTTTAATTTAATTTTTAAATCTGACATGGGGCTAGACATATTGTCAATTTCCCACCTGCCCCAAGTCATGTGACGTGTGCCTGCACTTCAGGAGAGAAATGCTTTCTGGCAGGCTGCTGTTTTTCCTTCTCAATGTAACTGAATGTGTCTCAGTGAGACGGGTTTTTACTATTGATTGTTGTTCTTAGATCTACCAGGCAGCTGTTATCTTGTGTTAGGGAGCTGCTATCTGGTTACCTTCCCATTGTTCTTTTGTTTGCCTGCTGGGGGGAAAAAGGGAGGGGGGTGATATCACTCCAACTTGCAGTACAGCAGTAAAGAGTGATTGAAGTTTATCAGAGCACAAGTCACATGACTTGGGGCAGCTGGGAAATTGACAATATGTCTAGCCCCATGTCAATATTGAATATAAAAAAATCTGTTTGCTCTTTTGAGAAATGGATTTCATTGCAGAATTCTTTTTTTTTATAATCTCTTTTATTTTTCAAAAATAGATATATTGACAGAGAATAACATAAATATCTTTTCCAGTACAGAACATTGCAATTAGTTCACAACAGTACAACTCCAAGTAGTATAACATACATTAAACGCATTGTTTTGCTCAAGGTTGTAGAAACACATTCCATGGGGCCCAAATTTGCATATGTCTCTCTACCCTGTCTTCTAATAAAGCCGTTAAATATAACATATTCTGTGTTTGAGTAATTTTTGCAGTGACAGCATGAATATCAATAGTGTGTTGTAGCCAGTGTTTCGCTAAATTGGTTCGTGCATCATTGCAGAATTCTGCTGGAGCAGCACTATTAACTGATTCATTTTGAAAAAAAAAATTTTCCCCATGACAGTATCCCTTTAAGCATTTTCATTAACACCTTATTTGCACTGAACATTAAAGGGGAACTATCGTGAACATGACAATTTAATATAAGCTTCCTCATACTGAAATATTTTTAATACTGAATGTCTGAACTCATCTGCTCATAGCTCCCCACTATGACTTGCACATTCAGTTAAGCAATATTTCATTAAAGTGAGATTTCCTCCTAGGTCTGAAGGTCTTATATGGATTGAGGCAAAATATCCATGTTAATAGCAGTATCTCTAAAACTGTCTGTAAGTGATTAATCCCCGCAGGATCTTTATAATCTAAACTGTTTAATGGATCCCAGTGACTTGGCATGAAGTCTGTGCTGACTCAGTCTCCAGTGAAAGTTCATGCTCAGTCAGTGCTTCATCCTTAAGATATTCCGTATTCTCATGGCGCTTCAGGGAGCCTTTAACTAAATCAGTGGACACCATTAGTAAACTCTGATGGTAGCTCAGCATAGACAGGGTAAGGCACCAGATAAATCTAATGACTGCTTAAAGGAACAGGACCACCGAAAAAGTGGTTTAAAGGAATGATAATTTAATGTACTATTGTCAAATGCAGGATACACAGTAGATAACAGATAAGTTCTGAAGAATCCCATTGTATACTACAGAGCTATCCTTTTTCAGCTTTGAATGGCTGCCCCCATGGCTACACAGCAGCTTGTTTATATGAAATATAGTAGTACTTATCTGTTATCTACTGTGTATCCTGTGCTTGAATGGCTGCCCCCATGGTTACACAGCAGCTTGTTTATATAAACTATAGTAGTACTTATCTGTTATCTACTGTGTATCCTGTGCTTGAATGGCTGCCCCCATGGTTACACAGCAGCTTGTTTATATAAAATATAGTAGTACTTATCTGTTATCTACTGTGTATCCTGTACTTGAACGACTGCCCCCATGGCTACACAGCTGCTTGTTCATATAAACTATAGTAGTACTTATCTGTTATCTACTGTGTATCCTGTGCTTGAATGGCTGCCCCCATGGCTACACAGAAGCTTGTTTATATAAACTATAGTAGTACTTATCTGTTATCTACTGTGTATCCTGTGCTTAAATGACTGCCCCCATGGCTACACAGCAGCTTGTTTATATAAACTATAGTAGTACTTATCTGTTATCTACTGTGTATCCTGTGCTTGAATGGCTGCCCCCATGGCTACACAGCAGCTTGTTTATATAAACTATAGTAGTACTTGTCTGTTATCTACTGTGTATTCTGTGCTTGAATGGCTGCCCCCATGGCTACACAGCAGCTTTTTTATATAAACTATAGTAGAGTTTCTGAAGCAAATACACCAGTTTTACTAGTGCAGCTCAGCACTGCATTATATTTTCAATTTATTTAGAACGTGTTAATTTTTGGTGTTACTGTTCTTTTAAAGAGAGAAAGCCGGGACACCAAATAAGTGGTTAGTAAAATTTTACCACCTAAGTGTTGACCACATTGCGCTTGTCAGTTTATTGAAAACCAGTCCAACTTTTGGATGACACAGAGGGGCAAATTCACTAACATTCATAGTTTTGCTAGGCGCAACTTCGCCGCGCTTCGCCGCACTTCGCCAGGCGTGGTTTCGCCAGCGATTCGCAAATTCACTTAAATCCGAAGTTGCGCACAGGGGTAGCGTAAGGTTGCGAAGTTGCGCTAGCGTTGATTCGCTAAGTAAAGCGAAGTTACGCTAGCGAAGGCTAATTTGCATACGGCGCCAAATTCAAATTTCAATGGAGGAATACGTATCAGCACTACAAATGCCAAGAAAACCTTCAAATCATCAAATAAAAATTTTATTTTGCCCTACACATGTGCCCACTGTCTAGGTAAGTTGCCATGAGTCAGGAAATGTAGGGGGGAATGAGGGGAGCCCCAAAAAATTTTTCGATCTTTTTCAGCCTATCACCCATAATGTAGAAAACACGCCAGCGTTTTTTTGGGACTTAGAAAAAAATTTGACTTTTTTTGAAACAATCCCTATCTACTCTATTGCGCTTCGCCAGGTTTGAGGTGGCGAAGGAAGTCTAGCGTAAAAGGTAGCGTTCAGTACACTGCGCGCGTTAGTGAATTTGCGTAGTTACATCGCTAGCGAAAATTCGCCAGGCGTAAGGGTGCGAAGTAACACTAGCGAAACTACGCCAGCGTTCGTTAGTGAATATGCGCAGTAACGAAAATGTCAAACGCTAGCGAATTAATGCTAGCGTTCGGCGCTTCGGCGCTTAGTGAATTTGCCCCAGAGAAGCCCATATAGACCCACCAATTCGACCCAAGGCCAACAATCAAATCTTTTGGAGGGCCATTGTAGATTCATGATGAGAATTTGACACCTTCTACATCAGTCCCCAACAGATCTGGGAAGCCATTGTTGTCGCCTCATATTCGGCCAAGAATAGCAGAGTTGGCATCCCAAATTGGCCTGTGAATGTCTGGCTTTATTTAGGCAGTGAGCTAGACCACTCCTTTAGTGTGCCATACTGTATGTGCATAGATTTAGTCAGATAATGTGGCTGATCCGTTACATTTTTTACTGCTTCACCATTTGTGCTTGTGTGGCACCTGGTGGGGTGGTCATTTGGGACAGACAGTTCTTTAATCCTTCTGAATCTCAGTTGTCTGTCTTCCCTAAAATTTGAATTGCAGATACTTCTTCTGGGCAGCAGAACTGAGAAAGTTTGCAGCTCCTTCTTGATTCGGCTTATTTCTGCTCATTCTTTCTGTTTCACAGTCCAGCCCAATGGAACCATCAGATGGAAAACTGTCAGTTTGCACCCTTGTATGACCACCTTTGCTGCAGCGTGCAGTTGGAATGGTCTTTCATAATGAATATCTGAAAAAGTGGAATTTTGCAGCACATGAATGAAAAAGGCAGTGGTGGCCATAATGTTTTTGTATGATATTTATTAAGGTGCCACATAATCAGGGGTGTTCCTGGGCTTTTTGCCCTATTGACCCATTGAGTGACCCATTGAGTGGGTCAATGGGGATTAAAAATCTGAATTTCAGTGTGATTTTCTTTTAAGCCCTACATTTAGCCAGTCTTGTTTCTGATCAGAGGTCACCGAAAGAAACTGTCAGCTGTTGCTCTAACTGCCGGCTGCAGTGTTCTCTGGAGGCTTGTTGTAAAATGGTTAATTTGTGGCCATGAATAAGTCATCAGGATCACAAGGCAGGAATGCAAAGCAGCATCTGACACAACAAGACTCCAGGAATGTTATTCTTAGTTCTCAACACCCGTCTGCATCTTTTATTCACACCGTCGCCCACTAAATCCTGGTCACAAGGAATCCCTGCCCAATTCGATATTCCGCTTGGCACCAGCGTGAAGACTAACTATGGAATTCCCAGTCTACCCAGCTACAAGCTCCAGCATGAGGCTGCCAGAGACTGCTGGGAGAGGAGGCACAAGTACAGTTGAGAATGGGAGGATTGGGCAGCTTCCATTTAGGCGGCTATGAAGTTTCTAATCTATATTTTCCCTTTTACACATGAATTCTGCCCACCAGGATTAACGTTATTTTTACTGATGGGACTTGTTACTTGTTACCAATCAACCAGGGCTTTAACTGCTGTAATAATGCATGTCACTTAAAGGGCATGTACAGTCTAAAATAGAATAAGGCTAGAAAGGCTGTATTTTATATACTAAATATAATCATGAATTTACTGCACCACAAGCCTAATCAAACAAATGATTTATGCTTTCAAAGTTGACCACAGGGGGTCACCATCTTGTAACTTTGTTAAACATCTTTGCAAGACTAAGACTGTGCACATGCTCAGTGTGGTCTGGGCTGCTTAGGGATCGTCATAAACAAAGCTGCTTGAGTTCTGCATGGCTGGGAAGTAAGGCGGGGGCTCCCCCTGCTGTTCATAAGTATGATTGTTTCCCTGCAGAGCAGTTAGGGACCGTCTGACAATTCCTATCCACAGCAGTAAATGAAGGGAGAATTTCACTGCATACAGTCAGGTTTCTTATAAAAACGGTACATATTTTTTAATTAAAGTATATTGGAGACAGGTTTCTTTTTCATTAAAGAAAGTAAAAATGGGATTTTATTTTTTTGCCTTTACATGCCTTTTAATAATCAATCATTTATGTTCTGCATGGAGCAATTTGATAATAATTGTCCAAATGTGTTCTCTTGGTATGTAGCTTTCATGGGGGAGCAAGGATTGAGCTTTAACAAATTTTGACTTATTGACTCCTTTAGCAGATTGAAAAATGGTTTGGTTTGTGAGACTATATGGGAAATGTCATTCCAACATGTTGGAGCTTTCTAGATAATGAAGTTCCAGATATTAGATCCGATGTGTATAACAGAAAATAGCCTCATTCTGATTACATGCAAATAAAATGAAACAGAAGAATTTTAGAAGAAGTTGCAATTTAGTCAGGACCAATTCACATTCCACCTTTATCAATACCGAAAATTTAGGATGTTAGCAACATTGTCCCACTTTACAAAGAATTGTGAACTACTGTTGTGTGATCTGTGCCACTGATCATCAATGTGAATGTCTCTCCTACACCTGCACCTCTATAGCAATTCCTAATGTAAATGCCCAACCCACACTTGTACATAGGGTTGCCAACTGTCTGGTTTTGACCCGGACAGCCCGGTTTTTTGAAGGGCTGTCCGGGTCAAAAGTGTCATCCAAATGCTGATTGCCATATTTTAGCCCCACCCCTGATGTCTCGTCCCACCCCCACAATGTCATAAAACCCACCCCCTGTTACATCATGATCCTGCCCCCTGCCTGGACTTAAACGGAGCTGAAGGTGGCAACCCTACCTCTAAAGCAATCTCTACTGTAAATGTTCATCCCACACCTGCACCTCTATAGCAATCACTAATGTAAATGTTCCTCCTGCACCTCTATAGCAATCCCTAATGTAAATGTTCATCCCACACCTGCAACTCTATAGCAATCCCTAATGTAAATGTTCCTCCTGCACCTCTATAGCAATCCCTAATGTAAATGTTCATCCCACACCTGCACCTCTATAGCAATCACTAATGTAAATGTTCCTCCTGCACCTCTATAGCAATCCCTAATGTAAATGTTCATCCCACACCTGCACCTCTATAGCAATCCCTAATGTAAATGTCTGTCCCACACCTGCACCTCTATAGCAATCCCTAATGTAAATGTCTGTCCACAGCTGCACCTCTATAGCAATCCCTAATGTAAATGTCTGTCCACAGCTGCACCTCTATAGCAATCCCTAATGTAAATGTCTGTCCCACACCTGCACCTCTATAGCAATCCCTAATGTAAATGTCTGTCCACAGCTGCACCTCTATAGCAATCCCTAATGTAAATGTTCATCCCATACCTGCACCTCTATAGCAATCCCTAATGTAAATGTCCGTCCCACACCTGCACCTCTATAGCAATCTCTAATGTAAATGTTCATCCCACACCTGCACCTCTATAGCAATCCCTATTGTAAATGTTCATCCCACACCAGCAGCTCTATAGCAATCCCTAATGTAAATGTTCATCCCGTAACTGCACCTCTATAGCAATCTCTAATGTAAATGTCTGTCCCACACCTGCACCTCTATAGCAATCCATAATGTAAATGTTCATCCCATACCTGCACCTCTATAGCAATCCCTAATGTAAATGTCTGTCCCACACCTGCACCTCTATAGCAATCCCTAATGTAAATGTTCATCCCACACCAGCAGCTCTATAGCAATCCCTAATGTAAATGTCTGTCCCACACCTGCACCTCTATAGCAATCCCTATTGTAAATGTTCATCCCACACCAGCAGCTCTATAGCAATCCCTAATGTAAATGTTCATCCCGTAACTGCACCTCTATAGCAATCTCTAATGTAAATGTCTGTCCCTCACCTGCACCTCTATAGCAATCCCTAATGTAAATGTTCATCCCACACCTGCACCTCTATAGCAATCCCTAATGTAAATGTCTGTCCCACACCTGCACCTCTATAGCAATCCATAATGTAAATGTTCATCCCACACCTGCACCTCTATAGCAATCCCTTATGTAAATGTTCATCCCATAACTGCACATCTATAGCAATCCCTAATGTAAATGTTCATCCCATACCTGCACGTCTATAGCAATCCCTAATGTAAATGTTCATCCCCCACCTGCACCTCTATAGCGATCCCTAATGTAAATGTTCATCCTACACCTGCACCTCTTTAGCAATCTCTAATGTAAATGTTCATACCACACCTGCACCTCTATAGCAATCCCTAATGTAAATGTTCATCCCATAACTGCACATCTATAGCAATCCCTAATGTAAATGTTCCTCCTGCACCTCTATAGCAATCCCTAATGTAAATGTTCCTCCTGCACCTCTATAGCAATCCCTAATGTAAATGTCTGTCCCACACCTGCACCTCTATAGCAATCTCTAATATAAATGTTCATCCCATACCTGCACCTCTATAGCAATCCCTAATGTAAACATTTTTCCTTGTAGTTGATTGATGACTCATTAGAAAAGTAAAATATGACTAAGCAGTGTTTTAATTTGCAAAAAAAAAAGTAGTTTACTTTTGTTTTAGTGACTAATCCATAATACTGCTTTTCTTCAACATTGAACCCCAATGGCAATTTTTATATCTTTAAACATAATTATTACTATACAGTACTTTTTCAATCTATTAATGTAATTCCCATGCAATAGATATTTAGGAAGTTAAAGCACAGAGATAGTGGTGTAATATATCATTTTAACAGTCCCTCTCCAGTTTTCCCCACAATTCCCTGCTGCATCTGCAACTGCCAGCACCTACACTCGGGCACTATGGGACTGACTGTGGCTAAACACCCACTCACACAATGAATAAGGGAGACAATGGATGAAGTAAAATGTTACTGGACAATGTATCTGTTATTATTTGTTATTTTGATAACGCTAACCTATCTCATAACTTAGGCAAGCAGTATGGCAACTACCACGGCACACAACCAGGAAGGGAATGCCAAGTCTGTCCAATTATTTTGCTCCTTATTCAAGAGAAATCAATTAGAAACAACATACAGATTAGAAATTTTAATGCTTAATGTTTTTAGTCTGAATTGAAAGGGATTCATATATGGCAGAAATATATTAGGAATGCAAAATAAATGCCTCTCATTACAGAAGTCGATTTTATGTAGAATTCTTTCACTTTAATCCTATTTAATTCTTCTTTTCCTTTATTTTAAATGTAACCAGCATTTTTGTGACACTATCTGCCAATAGGAATGGTCTGTGCTGGTTATTTTGCTTGAACACTTCCTCCCTCTGCAGGGCAACATGAGGTACTGCAACTGGGTCCTGAGTCCTTACCGTCTCATTCCTTCTTTTTCATACTGATCAGTTAGCGGAGTGAATATACTGTATCAATCCAATAAAACTAGTGCTTCTCTTAGGAGACATCCCTGATATTTCATTCCTAGTTACATATAAAAAGTCCTACTTGTCAGATTTAGCAAAGATTTAAGTCTGCAGGATTTCTTTTCTTTCTTTCTTTCTTTCTTTCTTTCTTTCTTTCTTTCTTTCTTTCTTTCTTTCTTTCTTTCTTTCTTTCTTTCTCTATCATATATCTGTTTATTGTATATCTATCTGTCTGTCTGGCTATCTCTCTATCTGTCTTACTATCTCTCTCTCTCTCTCATTCTCTCTCTCGTCTATCTATTATATATCTATTTATCTATCTATCATCTAATCTCTCTCTCTCTCTCTCTGTATATCTATCAATCATCGATCATCATTCTCTCTCTCTCTCTCTCTTTATCTCTCTCCATCTATCTATCTATCTACTATCTATCTATCTATCTATCTATCTATCTACTATCTATCTATCTATCTATCTATCTATCTATCTATCTATCTATCTATCTATCTATCTATCTATCTATCTATCTATCATCTATCTATCTATCTATCTATCTATCTACTATCTATCTATCTACTATCTATCTATCTATCTATCTATCTATCTATCTATCTATCTATCTATCTACTATCTATCTATCTATCTATCTCCCCCCCCCCTCTCTCTCTCTCTCTCTCTCTCTCTATCCAGTCAAAATTGTTATTTAACAGGTGTCCATCTATCAATCTACTTTATCTATATATCATCTCTCTCTCTCTCTCTCTCTCTCTCTCTCTCTCTCTCTCTCTCTCTCTCTCTCTCTATCTTCTCTCTCTCTCTCTCTAGCATCTCTCTCTCTCTCTCTCTCTCTCTCTCTATCATCTCTCTCTCTCTCTTTCTATCTATCTATCTATCATCTATCTATCTATCATCTATCTATCTATCTATCTATCTATCTATCTATCATCTATCTATCTATCATCTATCTATCTATCTATCTATCTATCTATCTATCTATCTATCTATCATCTATCTATCTATCTATCATCTATCTATCTATCTATCTATCTATCTATCATCTATCTATCTATCTATCTATCTATCTATCTATCTATCTATCTATCATCTACTATATCATCTTTCTTTTTATCTATTTATTCATCTATCGGTCTGTATCTATCTACCTATTTAACTATCCATCTATTGGTTTCTATCTTTTTTTCTTTCTTTCTAGCTCCTTTATCTATCATATATCTCTGTTTATTGTCTATCTGTCTGTCTGTCAATTTATCTCTACATCTATCTGTCTATCTGTTATCTATCCTATATTGTTGTTTAGCCAGGCAGCTACTTTAATAATAAGCCAGCATATTTATAAATGTATATAAAAACGCAGTGTTCAATTTAACAATACTAATGAATATTTTATCATACTGTTCTTAATAGCTACTCACACTGGTTTCCTTAGCTAGCAGAGAATGCTGGGAGTTGTAGTTTAGCTATGCGTAAATGCTTGAAGTTATTGTATGTCAAGGTGAAGGTTCCTGAACTAGTTCCGAAAAGCATTGATTTTGCTGTTATACAGGCATGGGACCTGTTATCCAGAATGCTTTGGTCCTGGGTTTTACTGGATAAGGGATCTTTCTGTATTTTAGATCACCTTAACATAAGTCTATTAAAACACAAAAGGATTATTTTGCCTCAAAAGGCATTTCTTTATATCTTAGTTTGGATCATGTTCAATGTACTGTTTTATTAGGAATCGCTTTGGCTTCCAAGTCTGTGATGTTTCCAGCTGACAGATTGTCCTGGGAAACATTCTGACCCTATTTTTATGTTCAGTGCTGGTGCTGCCATAGAGCGGAGAGACCCATCCGCCCCTCCCCCCAGCCTCAAGTTTCAGTGGAAGGGGGGAAATTGTTGCTAAAACTACAAATTAGAAATGGTTAAATGTGTTTTGCTGATACACCTCCAAGGTGCCTAAGGTTTTTTGTTTTTTTTCTGAGTAGTCCCAAACTCTCCAAATTTGTGGTAGCTCTGAAGGGTTAACTGTTTAAAGGGATTCTGTCATGATTTTTTATTGTGTAGTTTTTATTTTATTTATTATTATATTGTTAAATATTATTAAATTGTTAACACTGCAAATAATTCACTCTACAATATAAAATTTAATCTCTGAACCAACAAGTGTATTTAGTTGTAATATTGGTGTGTAGGTGCATCTCAGGTCATTTTGCCTGGTCATGTGATTTCAGAAAGAGCCAGCACTTTAGGATGGAACTGCTTTCTGGCAGGCTGTTGTTTCTCCTACTCAATGTAACTGAATGTGTCTCAGTGGGACCTGGATTTTACTATTGAGTGCTGTTCTTAGATTTACCAGGCAGCTGTTATCTTGTGCTAGGGAACTGCTATCTGGTTACCTTCCCATTGTTCTGCTGAGGGAAGGGAGGGGGATGATCACTCCAACTTGCAGTGTATCCATAAAGAGTGACTAAGGTTTATTAGAGCACAAGTCACATGACTGGGTGCAGCTGGGAAACTGACAATATATCTAGCCCCATGTCAGATTCAAAATTAAATTAAAAAAAATCTGTTTGCTCTTTTGAGAAACAGATTTCATTGCAAAATTCAAGGGTTAACTGGTATTTTGTGATTTTTTTTTTTTTTAAATGGATTACCAGAGCAGAAATTAGCATTACATCAGGCCCATGTAATTTCTACCGGTGTCCCGGTTTGGCTGGTGCACCCCCATACCCTCTGTGCCATTTAACCATGCGTGCTCTTAACTGCAGTGAGTGCGTCGCTTTGTGACACTGCCTCTCTCCCATTCGCAGCTCGTGAATGATGGGTTTTTTTTTTCAGGAAACATGCATTTCACATTTTGACCCATCTGTTGGATTTTATCCTTATTTTTTTAAATTTTTTAATACGGCTTTTGGTGGTCCGTAAGTGTTAACGTCTCTCGTATCTGTCACATGTTGCTATTTAGGGATGTTTATGATGAGCCCTCGGTCAGTCCAGGTTCGGCGTGTTGCAACGTCGTTTCAAACAGACAGGAAAGGGTGCATTGGAGGAAGCAGATTGCGAGGGCCACGTGTTTCCTGGGATAGTAAAATTACAACATTTCTTGAATGCGGTAGGAGATAGATTATTAACCCTTTAGGGTTCTATAATGTTTATTTAGATATAGAGCTGGCAGTTGCAACCTGCAAACCCCTGCTGCTGGTTTAAAGCTACGTTACCCAGCACCCAGTACCTTTATCTGTGTTTGTCCCTCTCTTCCAGGGGCTCCTCTGAGGTTTTAGGGTGCAGACACCAGGGTTTATCCTGTGCAAATTAATAGCAAACTGGAGCGGGAAGTAACAGGAGATAGATTATTAACCCTTTACAGTTCTATCATGTTTATTTAGATATGGAGCTGGCAGTTGCAACCTGCAAACCCCTGCTGCTGGTTTAAAGATACGTTACCCAGCATCTGCTTTTTCTGTGTTTGTCCCTCTCTTCCAGGAGTTTTTAGGGTGCAGACACCAGGGTTTATCCTGTTCAAATAAATAGCAAACTGGAGCTGCAAGTAACATACTGTGCACAATACACAATTAAATCACCAAATATATCTATATAGCCTCACAATATGTGTCAGGTCTGGGCAGGGATCGGCTTTTATTTTTGATGTAAACTGAGATTTCAATTATTTAATTCCTCATATTTATACTACGTGGCCAAAATTTTACTAATTATGGAATGATTTAATTAATTAAGACTTAATAAGAATAATAACAATTAATAATACAATGTCAATTTTGGCATTTTAGATTCTGTCCCAATCAATGAGGTTTTTGCCATTTCTTGTGGGCTGTAAAAATCTGTTCAAATATTTTCAAATCAGGATTATAAAAGCCTTCGGCAGTATTTTTGGGGATCAATTAATTATGAATTACAAACGTATTCAACAATAACGATATATATTTGCTTACATTAAGGGGCAGATTTATCAAGGGTCGACTCTGAAGTAATCTGAGTTTTTTTGAACTCCCATAACTTCGAAATTAGAATAAAAAAAGACCAACCGAAATTTATTAAAAAAATAGAAGTTTTTTTTTTGAGGGTGAATAGGCTAATCGTTCGAATCAAAGTAAAAATTAGATTTTTCAAAGTCCACCAATTGACTCCATATGGGTTCTAGGGGCTCCCCCATAGGCTAAAACTGCAATTCGCCAGATTTTAGATGACGAATGGTCGACGTTGAAGTTTTAAAGAGACAGTACATGATAAATTTAGATTTTTTATTTTTTTTCAAATTCGAATCGAATTTGGACTATTCCCTAGTCGAAGTACACAAAAATAGCTTGAAATTCAAATTTTTTTACTTCGAATTTTCAATTCGACCCTTGATAAATCTACCCCTAAGGGGCAAATGTCTCAAAATGTGAAAATACAGCTCACCAGAGAAAAACTCACTCACTTTCTATTTATCCTTATGGGATTTTTAAAATAGGATTAGGGAATGGTGAACTCGATTGGTAAATATGATTCTAAAAATAATAGAAAGTGTGTTTTATTCTCACATTTTGATAAATCTGCCTATATATATATATATATATATATATATATATATATATATATATATATATATATATATATATATATATATATATATATATATATATATATATATATATATATATTTATTTATTTTTTCTCCAATTTATATCCTGCACCTGTGGATTTATAACACTAATATGGTATTATTTTTTTTTAACTAATATTTTTTACAAAAAAAATTAATCTCCGGCCCTACATTGTTTCAAAACAATTCTATTGCACAACTTCTGAAATTTCTGAAATAAAATTCTATTTTCATATCAAGTGAGAAGGTTTTTTATTTGAACAAATTCTCATTATTTAACATATTCTCAATATTTGCAAATGGCAGCCCCTACAGAAATTCTGCAAATGTACATTTAAAAAAATAAATAAATATTTGCAAACCTGCCGGCCTCTGAATAAACCATGAAACGAGACTGGATGGTGGAACGGCTTCTTCGTAGACATCTGTATGGAAGACACAGCTGATAGAATTACACCCACAATATAAACTGAATAGAATACAGATTTATTCCCATTTATACGTAAATACGGGGGGGGGGGAATTCAAGGCACAGTTTGGGAACGAGGAGCGACCGAGGGAGGCTGCCTGCACTGTAGGAACGGTGTGTTGTTTTGGCTACGACTCATGAAATGGGCAAGCTGGAGTCGTCTTGGCAGTGCAGTAGGATAAAGACTGGGGCGATACAAGCAGATTCTGGATGGAATCATGGCCAGGAACTCAATTCTCCCTCTGACTCACTTACACACTTATAGATTTATTTTCTTTAGGGGCAGAGGTGGCCAACCTGGGAAGTGTCTATGGGAAAAATAATATTTCTTTTCCGTCAGTCCTTGCTGCACCCCCCCCCCCCCAACATCTGACACAGCTGCTCTATAGGAACCCTCCTCCTAAACCTAAACACATTCCCTCATTACATTCACTACATTGCATAACTTTCCTCCAGAGGGACACAAATCCCACACCCAATCCCCTGCATTGGCGTAATGGTAAAAAACCTTACCCCCCCCCCTTGCTGTATGCTACCAAAATCCTTGACATTTTTAAAATTCTTAACTATCTGTACTAAAGCACTAAAAAAAAAATGGATCAAAAAAAAAAATATATATGTATGGAAGGAAATATATATGGATCTTCATGCCTTAAAGGGTAAGTAAACCTTTAAAATAAGTGAATGTAAAACTGATGAGGGGGCTATTCTAAGCACTTTTGTAATTTACATTCATTATTTATATTTTTTTTATTCCAAGATATTAAGGGATACATGTACTGTTAAAATAAATTAATTTTGTTGCCACCTGCTGGTCAGTTTCCCACAAGTCTGACCACCAAGTAGTCAAGGAAGTTGTCAGGAGAAAGAAAGAGGCTGCTCTGATGTTCTTCTGCTTAGGAAAGATGTGAGAAAGGTTTCGAATTATTTTCCTAAGCAGAAGAACATCAGAGCAGCCTCTTTCTTTCTCCTGACAACTTCCTTGACTACTAAGTGAATTAGCGTAGTTACGTCCCTTCGCCATAGCGCAACTTCGCCTGGCGTAAGGGTGCGAAGTAGCACTAGAGTAGGTCCACTTCGCTAGTGAATTTACGCCAGCGCCCGTTAGTAAATCGGCAAAGTAATGAAATGACCTCACGCTGGCGAATTTGCGCTAGCGTTAGGCACTTCGAGCTTTAGTGAATTTGCCCCTTTGGGAGACAGCCTTTCCGCATACCTCCTCACATTTTGGAAATAAAAAGAGAGACAAAAAAGTTGTTGACAACCCCATTTTGTGACCACACCCCCTAATTACCATGTTCATATTACAAAATTTGGCAGGTTATGAAAGTCTGAACATATTTCTGTGTTTTTTTTTCAGTTATTACAATCTAGAAATTGTTACAAAAGTATCTTATAAGCAGCTGTGGCTGTTCTGGGCTCTCTGCCAAAAGCCAATTACGTTTTCTGGCAGTTCAGTGCAGAGAAAAACGGGACTTTGCAGTACAAATGAGGGACTGCGGGTTGAGCTGTCAAAAGAGGGACTGTCTCTCTAAAAATGGTACAGTTTGGAGGTATGTTTCTGTAATTCAGAGCTTTTCTGGATAACTGGTTTCCGCATAATAGGAATTTATTTTGCTTCTTTGTTACATTCAGTTGCTCTAACTGAGCCTGTTGAGTGTTTTTTATATATCTATATATATATATATATATATATATATATATATATATATATATATATATATATATATATATATATATTTGCAGACTTTAACTTGTGCAGATATCTATAGATATATAAATGATATCTATGGACACATTCAGATTAAAAAATGTCACCTCCTTGGCACATCCTGTAAAGTGAATTTCAAGCACAGTTTTTACATTGTACAGGTATGGGACCTGTCATCCAGAATGCTCGGGACCAGGGGTTTTCTGGATATGGGATCTTTCTGTAATTTGGATCTTCGTAGCTTAAGTCTACTAGAAAATCATGTATAGATTAAATAAACCCAATAGGCTGGTTTTGCCTCCAATAAGGATTAATTATATCTTAGTTGGGATCAAGTACAAGCTACTGTTTTATTATTACAGAGAAAAAGAAAATCATTTTAAAAAATTAGATTATTTGGATAAAATGGAGTCTATGGGAGAAGGCCTTTCTGGATAATGGGTAACAGATCCCATACCTGTATATCCAGAGTGATAAGAACATCGAATCTCAAATCAAATGTATTTTCGCCAGAATCAAGCCAGTGCTGCTTTCAATTACTTTTTTTTCATATATATATATATACAGGTATGGATCCATTATCCAGAAATCCATTATCCATAAAGCTCCAAATTACTAAAGGCTCCTTCCCATAGACTCAATTTTATCAAAATAACTAACATTTTTAAGAATTATTTCCTTTTTCTGTGTAATAATAAAACAGTACCTTGTACTTGATCCTGACTAAGATATAATTAATCCTTATTGGAAGCAAAACCAGCCTATTTGGGTTTATTTAATGTTTACATGATTTTCTAGTAGACTTAAGGTACAAAGATCCAAATTATGGAACAATCACTTATCTGAATCCCCCAGGTCTCAAGCATTCTGGATAACAGTATATATATTTATTTATTTTTAAAAAAATATATATATATATATATATATATATTTAAAATGATACACAGGTGTATACAAGAGCACAAAAGGGTCTTATTACGTGTAATATTATATTTAAATATTCTCCTGAAGCTTTACATTCCTTCTAAGTTTAAAGATACTTTGTCCCTTGAAAAATAGACTTCAAAATCTGTGAACATGAAATGAAAAGCAAATGAATAAAAAAGAAGAGTGATTGCCAGCCATTGTGTATCATTCCTGCCGTGAACAAAAGGGGAAGGCTGTGTTTGTGCAGCTCAAAGTATTGCGGGAGCCAGAAATGCAGATATAGATATTTATATATTGCAGAAGCCATAATTACCTCCATAAAATAAACAAGGAACACACCTCCACCCAGCCGAGCCTCTCTCCTTACTATACACTTCACCAGGAGAAAATATTCAAATATAAAGTTGGATATTTTGGTTCTGAAACCCAAACACCCCTTCTCCTTCTACTAAAATTGAATGTATTTCTTCTTTAAAGGCAAAAACGTATATGCGTCCCCCTAGCGCAACAGGTCCGTATAACGTTATAAAAAGTAAAGCCGTAGGATCCGTTGGAGGAAAAGGAATTTTGATTTTTTTTTTCCCTTCCTTTTTAAATGTTCTGTTTGTGCGAAATTTTGAGAATCACCATAAGGGCTTCTTTGCATTTTTAATTTAGTAACTAACATATGAATACATTTGCATATTAATTAGTTGCAGATTAAATCATGCATACATAATTGCCTCCTTACTGTGTTTAATGTTTGTCAAAAATCTCCAGGCCGGGTTGATGGATGCAGTATGAAAGATTACAATTTGATGTACCCTTGAAACTATCCGCACCAATAATGTACAATTTCGGTGCCAGAGAACCCTCTAAAAAGATTATTGACAGAAACTAATAAAAATGTAGCGTTGTTTTATTCCTTTTGACATTTGGGTTTTTTTTTTTGGTTTCTCTTGATCCAAATCATTTGCTATTCATAATCATTAATGCATCTTCTAATTATGCAGCATATGTTGGTTAACCCTTTGGTGGCAAGCAATCACAATGCAGCCCTCTGTTGGCTTCAGCCTTGGTTTTTTTTTTATTTATTTAGGGAGGGGGTAGAGGTGCAGAGAAATATTTGAGAAATATAGAAAGCCCTTTCCAAAGAGTTTGCATGATATTTAGGGGGAAAAATACTATAGATTTTAGTAGGCGAATAATTGAAATTAATAAAATCATTTTTTTCCTGGTGACTTTATTTTTTTTTTTATTATTTCCAGGGCCATTTTTTTGCGGAAAAAATAAAATTAAAATAAATAAATAAATAAAAATAAATATATATATATATATAAATAGGGATGCACCGAATCCACGATTCGGCCAGGATTCTGCCTTTTTCACCAGGATTCGGATTCAGCTGAATACTTGTGCCTTGCTGAATTAATCCTAATTTGCATATGGAAATTAGGGTTGGGTAATGTCATTTTTTGTCACGAAGGGAGAATTTTTCCACTTTTTCCTTTCCTGCCTCTAATTTGCATATGCAAATTAGGATTCGGTTTGGTATTCGGGCTAATCTTTCACTAAGGATTCAGGGATTCAGCTGAACCCAAATAGTGGACTCGGTGCATCCCTAAATATAATGCATTGCCATTTCCTATAGTGGGTTATTTACTAAAATCTGAATGCCAAAATCACGAAATTTTTTTTTTTTTTTTTTTATAAAATCTGACTTTTAAAAATCACAAATTTTTCGTAATTTATTAAACCCTGAGGATGGAAAAGTTTGAATCTGAAAATCCTGCATCTCAGACCTGTTGAGGTTGCTTATAAGTCAATGGGAGAAAATCGTGAAAATCGTATGAAAAAATCTGAAAAAAACGTAAAATTCAGATTTTTTTTCCCGCAAAGCAAATTTTCGCGAAAATGTAATAATAAATAAGCATAAAAAACCCGAGTGGAATTGATCGGAGTTTGTAGCAAAAAATATTGAGAAAAATTCGGACTTTGCTTAAGCATACAATTCTTATTTTTTGACTAATGTCGATTTTCTCTCTAATAATAAAACAATACAGGTATGGGACCTGTTATCCAGAATGCTCAGGACCTGCGGTGTTGTGGATAACGGATATTTCCATAATTTGGATCTTAATACTATAAGTCTACTAGAAAATCAAGTAAACATTAAATAAACCCAACAGGCTGGTTTTGCTTCCAATAAGGATTAATTATATCTTAGTTGGGATCAATTACAAGCTACTGTTTTATTACTACAGAAAAAAAGGAAATAACATTTAAAAATTTGGATTATTTGCTTATAATGGAGTCTATGGGAGATGGCCGTTCCGTAATTCAGAGTCTTCTGGATAATGGGTTTCCGGATATGGGATCCCATACATGTACTACTAAAAGCCTTGTTACTCTTTATCCAAATAGAGGAACAAGTGCAACATATTATAATTATGAAGTCCACAGAGGTTGCCATAAATTAATCCAGAAAGTGTTTCCCCCCCCCCTCACAATCCTCCAATGAATTTGGTTATTGATCAGCAGTCAACTTTCTTTTATTGCTAAGGGCTAGAAAATAAAATGTATATGAATATTAACACATATATATTCCTATCAGTGATGTGCAGGTCGGGTAAAACCTGACCCTATACCGCCATCCCTCCTACTGCGCCCGCCTGCGTGCGACTTCCAGGTTCCTTTTATAGACCCACGCCGACCAGCCCCATCGGTATCACAAAAGGGGCGGGGCACGCAGCTATAAAAGTGAAAGTCAGAAGCCTGCAGTTTTAGTTGGCGGGCGGGGATAGCAGGATGGAGACCCGCCCACCAACGTCAAATTAGGGTGCGAGGTCAGCCCGTAAACCCACGGGTATCGGGCCGGCCCGCACATCACTAAGTCTTATATATGTAGTTTTCAGAACCATACTGGTAATACAATAAATATAAAAGTATATATTTAAATATTTTGTGAAGCATTTCTTGCTGTGCTCCCATAACCCATGTCTCTTGCATGATAAAGCCTCCATTTTTCATGTCTCTCCGGCCTTTAGCAAAGTGTTACTTGATGCTACGCTAAAGAGCTGTAACAACTCACCTCCCTGGTGGCCTAGTGGTGCGGCGGGGACGCCCATCACGCCATCAGCGGGGAGGCCCGATACGTCGCTCCTCTGTGTCCCCTCAGGCGCCAGTTCCTTAGGGCGTGCGCGGTGCGCCTCTGTGAGATTTGTAGGCGCAGTTGCGCTGCGGTGATGACACCAGCGCGCATTGCTGCGAAATTGAAACAATATTTAAGGGCATTTTCTGTGTGTGAATCCTGGCCCGTTATAGGTAATCTCATTGCAAGTGCCTGGTGCTTCTGTGCTAAATAACTTCTGTTATTCTGCGATCTGATATCTTGTTGTGACCCCTGCCTGTTTTTGGACGATTCTGACTTCTGTATCCTGACTCTTGCCTGGTAACCGACTTCGTTTATCCTGTATCCCTTCTGATTGATCTCCTGGTTTGACCCTTGCCTGTTTGACTCGCTTTCTGTCTACGCCTTGTACCGCGACCTTCTGCCCAATAGACTTTGCATTACCGTTGTGCCCCTTTGCTTGTTCAGAACCCCTCGCTTTGCACGTCTCTTAATAAGACCTGGCGGCATCCGACTAGCCAAGGGCTCCTCCTGAGGTGAAAGGCGGTTGTTATAGGCGGAAGCCATCTACCAGGTACCTAGGAACCTATGGACTGAATGACCTTATGCTAATTTGTTCTATGGAAAGTCTACATTGAGCTCAATCTAACATTTATTGCACTTGATTGAAAACAGAATCCTACTAAAAAAAACCTTCTACCGCTAATTTTAATATTCAACTTTCAGAAAAACCAAAAATGTGTATCAATTGCAAAAAAAATTGCCAGATTCAGTTAAGCCTAAAAGTGCAAAAACATCTTAAGGAAACATTTAGCAGAAACCCAAAGTGATACTGAGTTGGCTGCATTTCTAATTAATATTAAAATAAGGTTTTTTAATTTCTTGATGTATTCCCCCATTAAATTAATGTATTCAAAAGAATATTTTTTTGGGAAATGTTTATTCTGCTGACACCAAGGGGCACTTTTATTAAAAGTCGAATTTTTGTGGTTGGGCTTTTTTGATGCAAAAAATCTGAGAAAGTTGTAGAGAAAAGTGTATTTTTTTCGGCATTTATTATGCGACAAAACTGTAACAAATCCGAATATGAAAATACCCCGGCTGAAACCTGTCACGTAGAAAGAAATGGCAATTTTACAATTGGAAGATGTTTCATGCCTTCATGAACTTCGAGGATTTCAGGCATTTTGACACTGGTTTTTGTGAGACAATTCGAAAAAGTGGTGGTTTTCGAGCATCAAACTAGAAAAAGTTGCACGATAAAACATGTTGCAAGATTTTTCTCGACTTTTCCTGCATGTGCTTTTTCCGTTCGGATATTTCAGAAAATTAAGGGCATTTGTGGTTGGGAGTTTGGTTGAATTTATTAAATAAAAAAAAAAGGAGTTTTAATAAATACCTCCCCACACACAAAGCTATGTATAGAGCAAAAAATATATCTTCATAAAGATTGAATTTATTGAATGGAGGCATGACATCCTATGAATATTTTTTGTATGGGGGGGAAGTCCTTTATAACATATACTGTACATAATACATATAAAATGCGCCTGGTGTTACTGATCAAGAAATATTCCAACTATAACTCTACTTTATTTTATTTTTTCCCGGCATGTTTTTCACCCTCTTCTTTTCTATAAAACATGTTACTAACATAGTCACACAAGGGTGAGGGATCTGTCACTTTATTTACCTCTTTCGGCAAAAAAAAAACCCCCACATCAGTCACACAATGAGATCCATTCATCAAAGATGCAGAAGCTTAAAGGGATAAAAAATTCTCACAATAAATCCACTCAAGCCTGCATCTGCTTGTTTGTTAAAATCTTCTCTATTCATCAAGATCAGTTGAGAATGTTTTTTTTTTTTGTGCAAAGTGCTTGTGATTTGTGGTGCACCTGCGCCCCCGGAGAGCCATATGGAGGATCAGTGTATACATTCCTGAGCATGTTTCTAATCACCTACATCTTCAATATGTAACCACCATCTTGGATTCCCACTGGACATCGGCTTACAGATCTTCTTCTCTAATCTTTATACCATAATCTCCATTGTAAATCCACCTTGTGTTGTAAAACTAATCTTTTATGGTGTATCATTAATACTGATATTGTTATTTATAAGCATGGGGAAAGAAAAAAAAATCTAATATAGATATAGAAATAATATAGATATTAAAAAAAGCTAACTTAATTCTTATTCATACCTACTAAATGCTGTGAACGTTCCGTCCCCAGCATTTATTAGCCATGACTAAAAATTCAATTGGATTATTTACATTTTTTTTTTTAAATATATACATGGAATTTTTGGAAATTAAGAGCCAATATAAATGCTTTCATATACAAAAAATGTATATTATGTTGTTATTTAAATACTGAGTTCCAGGAATACAATGCTTACAGTACATTGCTGAACACCCCAAAATTTGATTTAATATTTTGGTGAATTCTTTTCAATTTGAAAAAATCTTTTTTTTTAATAGAAACCCTTCTTATTTTATTATAAATGTTTGTATAAAACCCTGTATTTAATACATTCTTTTGTGCAAGTGTTTTTCTGAAAACAATGTATGTGTCTATAGGCAAATGCAGAAATCAAAGGAGAAAGTCACACATATATATATTTTTTCCAAAAAGCATCTTTATTAGGGATCGGTGAACTTGACCTGTTTCGTTTCGCCAAAAAAATGCTGCCGGCGAAAGGTCACCGGCGCCAATAGACTCAAAAAAATGTTGTTGCGCGTCTTTTTTTTTTGGCACACACCGCTATACAAGTCTATGGCCATCATTTCTTCAGCGAAACTAGGTGAAAAAATTCGCCCATCCCTAATCTTTATATATAAATAAAATAGTTCCCACTGAACTGGATTTTCTCTTTTAGATTTTTTTTTTACATTTCTTATATTTTTTTGGTATTAGCTTTCCTCTACTGTCTCTTTCCATATTTCAAGCAGGGGTCACTGACCACCTGCAGCCAAAAATTATTACTCTCTCTCAGGCTAAAATGTTATTGATATTGCAACTCATTATTGCTTATCTTTCTATTCAGGCACACTCCTCATATTTTGAAAAAAAGATCAAAATGAAGTCAAATGTTTGTTTTTTTTGGTTGAATAGTTCCGTTTTTGATCAAATAGGTCTGTATTTGGCCAAATTTGAATTTTATGAATCGAATTAATAGCACATTCGATCAAATTCAATTAGAATTTTTTCCCCAAAGAAAAAACTAAATTTTTCAGTCCACCAATTGACTCCAAATGGGTTCTAAGAGGTCCACCATAGACTAAAACAGCAATTTGGCAGGTTTTAGATGGCGAATGGTCGAATTCAAATTTTTAAAGAGACAGTACATGATACATTTTTAAATTTGAATTTTGGAATTTTTTGCAAATTTAAATCAAATTTGGACTATTCCTTAGTCGAGATACACAAAAATAACTTGAAATTCAAATTTTCGCTGTTTTCCTTCTGATGCGCCGGTTCCTTAGTGCGTGCATAGCGAGCAGCTCCTTTATTTATGGGCGCATTGGCGCTGACGTATGATGTCAGCGCGCAGTGGCACCAAATTCAAAAGTATTAAAGGGGCTTTAGCACTAGGATCATTGCCCATTATAGGTTCTTTTCCAAGAGTTCCTGTGTGCTTTAACTGTTTGTATCTTGAATCTGATTCCTGGTTTGACCCCTGCCTGCCTGTTTAATCTGTCTTCTGTGATCCTGACCCGTGCCTGGTAATCTACTATTCTGAAATCTGTATCCTGACTCGTGCCTGTCTGACTCTTCTTGATTGATACCCTGGTTTTGACCCTTGCCTATCTGACTCAGATTGTATTCCGCCTGCACCGACCTGGCCAGGTTTTGACTACGCTTTCTGCCTGCTCCTTGAACTGTGACCTTTTGCCCAAAAGACTTTGCTTATGATCGTGCCCCTCTGCTCGTCCAGAACCCTTAGCTTGGCTCCTCTCTTAATAAGACCTGGCAGCATCCAATTACCCGAGGGCTCCTCCCGAGGTGAAAGGTGGCTGTTAAAGGCAGAAGAAAGAGCCAAGACCATGGAGCCTAGCATTGGTTCTGGATTCTGGGTGCCGATCGTGACACCTAATCAGATGGTGCATTTCTCTCGCAAAATAGCATTGCCTCGCTCTATCGTCAAGGTTCTATCTCATGTCATAATAGAAAATTCTGTCTCGGACCCATATGGACCCCCACACTGAAGTAGATGGAGTTTGGTTGTATGCTTGTGTTTTCATATATTCCAGCAACATAAATTTGGCTGCATCCCTGATACCTCTCTAATGGACCCTGGGAGGCAAATTTATTCATTTTACAAATTTAAGATTTTTCGAATTCCGGAAAAAAATTTATGACTAACTGTGATCAAGTTTTTATTCGCAATTTTTTTTACTCAATTGCATGCATATAAGAAAAAACCTGTAATTTAGAAAAACTCATTCCCATATGGACAACCAGACTGAAGTTGATCGTGATTGGCTGTACACTTGTGTCTTTGTGTATTTCAGCAGGAGAATTTTTCTGTCTCTCGGTTACCTATGAACAGGGTCGGACTGGGCCGGCAGGGCGCCGGGAAAAAACCCAGTGGGCCCAGGCTCTCGTGGGGTCCCACCGGCCAAGCCCCGCTCCCTGCTCTTGCTTTCTCAGTCTCTGGATCCCGGTCGCGTCAAAAAAGGTACACAGATGCGCACGCGTGTGCGGGGGAGGCCATGCCGAAGGTGGCTGCGGCAGGGGTCTGGAGGGGGATTTGCGGCAGGTCAGGGCTCGGGGGCCCTGAGACAGCAGCCCCAGTGGGCCCCCCCTGCCTATGAAATGGACACAAGGATTTGTTTTTAAATATGAGGGGATTTTTTTTAAACTGCAGAAAATATTGGGATTAAACTCAATCAAGTTTTTTCATAATTCCAATTTTTTTTATTGACTGCATATTTCTGGAACTCAATAGATATATATATATATATATATATATTCATATTTAATAGTAATAATTATTGATATTTAGGGGGTTATTTTTTAAGCTCTGAATATCTAAACCTCAAATAACTTGTAGTTTTCAGAGGGAAAAAAAATAAGAATTTTTTGAGATTTATTAAAGTCCGATGGTCTAAAAACTCAGAATTTTAAACCCTGGCACCTAAAAGTTCTCAAGGTCCTGTATAAATCAATGGGGAAGTTCCCAGTGTCTGCGCTGATGAGTTTGTGGTTTCTGCGCAAAAAACTCAGAAAACTATGATTGTTTACCAAGTTTCATCGAATGTTTTCATTTGCATTTTAAAGATTTTTCTTTTGATTGATAAATCTCAATATATTTACTTTGCCGGGATTTTCTTGCTGCTGGAAATGCAGAATGCCTGCTGATTGCTGGAGGATGTAGAATCTTAAGAATTTTTAAAACGTCCCCAACACAAGACTTAAATAAAGGAATTAGAAATACAAATGAGCAATAATGTCTCCATTTGAATCCAAATATTTAATGTATAAATGCTGAAAATAGTAGGAGCCGCACCTAGGAGAATTCGGACTGGTTGGCATTTTTAAAAGAGAGGAGAGCAAAATCAGTCACTAGATTGGAAGCTTCTCTGACGTGTTCAGTTCGGCGGCTTCCGTTGTAGCTAAAACTTTCCTTAAATAGGTGGAAGGCAGAAGTTCTTTGCTCTAGACGGTAATTACACTGAAATTATACCGAGGCACAGTCTGTGTTTCCCTGACCTGTAATATTTCTAATTATTGCAATCACCCAGAATGCAGCATGTCAATAGAATTCTCGTTTAGCAACAAATGTATGTTCAATTGGCCTCTTAAACGCTTTCTGCATTTGCTTCATTAACAAGGCAAATAATTAAAAGAAAAGGATTTGTAAAGAAAAGAGGGGAATTGTTTATTTTTTAAGCAGAACCAGAGAGTTTTTATAATAGAAAAATGCAATTGAAACATACTTCCTGGCCATGTTGTGCTTAATACGGGGGACTATTCTTTGGTTCAAGCCCGTTTTTGACATCTTGGGGCAGATTTATTTAGGTTTGAATGGTAAATTCAAATTTTCACATTTTTTTGTGGCCAAAACTCACAAATTTTAATTTAAAACCACCAACTCGAATTTGAATTCGAGATTTATCACACCTGGACCCTGGAAACAGTTCTGATTTGAATATTCGCCACCTAAAACCTGCCAAGTTCATGTACAAGTCAATGGCAGAGGTCTGTTTGACCATTTGAATATGTTAATTGCCTTCCTGACATTCGAGGTTTTTTTCGGAGGAAAACTCAAATCAAATTTCAGGTTGTTCGTATTTGATGGAATATTAGACGTTCGAGTTTTTTCATAAATAATCTCCCATTCGAGTTGTGAATATATTCAAATTTATTAGCGTTAAAATAAAATCAACTTCGAAATACGAACTTTGATAATTCTGCCCCCTAATGTGAGGTTTGAAACCTTTATACCTGTCTGGGTAAGATTGTGGGGGGATGTCTTGTTTTATGAGGCTATGGCTAGGAAAGGTTTAGGCCATGGCCTAAACTCTTTTTGGTCATGTCCAAGGTTGAATTTGATCAAGGTCTCTTGGTTTGGCAGCTGGGTCATAATTTTAAACATGTGGTCAGATGAATAGTTTCCATTGTTTTGTGTTACGCAGCAATAACATTGGTCAGCTGAAGGAAAAATGTACCTTCTTCCAGAGCTACCAACCCAGACTCAAAGTGATCCAGGGGCATCTGGGTTGCACCCGTCACACTTGCCCGTTTTTCTCATACGCCATAGAAGTGAAAATTTTATTTTCAGTTTTTTATTTTGTCAAATTACTTTTGAGCCCCTGAAATGAAGTGATTGTTTTTTTTAAAAAAAGGCTTTAGTTCCTCACATTGTTATGCAATCTTTTTGTTCAACCCACTGAATTAAAGCTGAAAGTCTGCAGTTCATCTGCATCGGAGTTATTTCATTTAAAATTAATTGTGGTAATGTACAGAACCAAAATTAGAAAAATAAGTTGTCTGTCCAAATATTTATGGACCTAACTGTAACTAATCCTGATTGGAAGCAAACCCAGCATATTGGGTATATTTAATGTTTAAATGATTTTCTAGTAGACTTAAGGTATGAAGATCCAAGTAAGGCAAAGACCCATTATCTGGAAAGCCCCAGATCCAAAGCATTTTGGATAACAGGTCCCATACCTGCACTAAGTACTGCCTGGCACATGGGCTCTGGAAGATGTTTCTGCTTGGGGGGTAGCATATTTTGTGCAACAAAACTCAGCCTGGTTCTGGTGCCTATGATCCAACACAAATCTGTTGATCTTGATCTGGAAGTTGTAGCTCAACAAAAAGGACTAACATCGTTGCTGCATAATCTTCTTGCTGCTCATATTCTTATCCACGGTCAACTGGGCCTATAGGACACTGGGAGAATTTTTCAGGCCCACTCCCTACCCAGGCCTGGGGGCATGAGAATAGGATGGTGCCCATTGCAAGAAGTTATTGGGGAATGGTTTGGGTTCAGGTCAAGGGTGAGGGTACACAGCTGCGGTGATAGGTGTCCATGGCTTGGGTGGTGGGCCCTCGGGTGACGGCTCCTGGACAACAAACACCCCAGTCAGACACAATTTTTTTTCTATAACTTGCTCTTCAGTTGGCGGGGGGCAAAAGCTAGGGACTCCTTTGTGGACTCAAAATGAATATGAAACATTTATACCTTTAAATTTAATTCCTCCAGCCAGTGCATCCACCTGCTCCCAGAATGTCGGCCTTGAATAGACTCCCTAAAGAAAAGGAGTTAATGGGGGGGTGACGCTGGGATCTGTTGCAGGTGATGTTTATGGTTTCGTAGAACAGGGGGCTGCATTCACATATTGAACACACAGAACAGAGTGAGCTCTGGCAATTCACTGCGCACAGGTCTCCCTTTCTAAGGTAAATGTTATTCCACATGTGTTCTTCTCTTCATTAAAAAAGTCACCAAATTACCAGAGTGTTGTGCTGGTTTAAGGGGGAAAAAAGGTCCATGTGTTAAGTTAAACTAAGTGTTCTAGACATAATTAATGAAGCCTGTAGGAGCAAGGGATGTATTCATGGCGTGTTTAGGGATTTATGTGCAATATTATTCCACTAAATAGTAAAACTGAAATAATAAATGTATAAACATATATATATATATATATACGTATATATATATATATATATATATATATATATATATATATATACACACATATATACATGAACACTATTCACCATACAGAACTTCTAAAGCTGTCAATAAAACCTGTTTCTTAGGGCAGTTTTCCAACCAGGCCAAATATATAATCGTTTTCATTTTAATTAATTTGTAAATATACATGTGCTTATTGTTAAATATTAGATATCAGAGCGCTGATCTTTAAAGTGGACCTGTCACCCAGACATAAAAATCTGTATAATACAAGTCCTTTTCAAATTAAAATGAAATCCAATTTCTTTTTTTTGTTAAAGCATTCATAGCTGTTGTAAACTCATTTAAAAATATCAGCTGTCAATCAAAAATTGCCTGCCCCTCCTCTATGCCTAGGCATAGAGGCGGGGCAAGCAATTACTTTCACTTTCCATTCAGCACTTCCTAGGTGTCACTGCTCTCCCTACATTCCCCCAGTTCTCTTAACCATTTAATTGTGTAGCCAGGGCATGGGGATGGACATTGGGTCCCCCATTCTGGTGCACAAACAAGACTCTGAGATGATGCAAGACTTGTCTTTATAACAGTGTCCACAAAATGGCTCCTTCCTGAGTCCCAGACTGATGGAAACAAGATCAAAATAATTTATACCGTGTAATTAAAGTTCATTTTGCTTGACTAACATGATAAAATAGGATTTGAAATAATTTTTTTGGGTGACGGGTCCCCTTTAATGAAAATGTGACAGTGACCCCGCAGAGGCTCCTAACAAAAAGTTACTAATAAAAGTTACAATGGGCAGGATGGTTTTGCAGCAGAACTTACACTATGTAGGCTTAACCAAGGCTAGTGTTGTGTGTAAATGACTGTACATTTAACACCTGAACACGCTGTGGGTCTGCAGTTATCCTGCAGAAGTTCTGTTCGGGCATGGAAACATTCTCTGAGCCTGTGGTTGATTCATAGAAGTTCAGTTAATGTGGGTTTGTGACCATTCCAGTCAGAGTTCCTAAGGTTCTTCATTATGGCATTGTGAAGTATACTGTGGGCCTGTCGGTATCTCAAAGACGTTCGACTCTGTGACTATGGCATTATGGAGTAATAAGAAAACTGAACTTCTTGAGAACGTAGCTTTAGAACTTCTGTGGGACAGCCACGTGTCCACTGTCTTTTCATAGTCATATAAAAGTTCTAGTTTGACAGTGAACATAGTCATGGACATGTTTCAGCTTCTCCCGACCTTTTTCTCTTCTTCCTAAGATCATGTGACTGTATATGCCTAAAATATGTTTACATGGTGTATAAATGCAAGATCAATGTTTCAGTGGAGCAACTTAGCTTTCCTACCACAACATACACTTCGGGGCATGAAGGGTGAAATTGAAAATTCGAATTTGAATATTTTTTTTTATGGTCAAAATTGTCAAATTCAACTAGTGAATTATCCAAACTCGATTCAAGTTTTAATCCTGAATTTCGAGATTTATCATACTCTGGTCCTTTAAGAACTCAAATTCGTCTATTCACTACCTAAAACCTGCCGAATTCATTTATAAGTCAATTGGAGATGTCCAGGGACCAATTTGGACGTTAATAGCCTTCCTGACATTCAAGTTTTTTTCGGAGAAAAAACTCGAATCAAGTTGTTGAAATCGATTCCAGTTCGAGTTTTCGAGTCGGTAAAATTTGTGGGTGTTTTAGATTTTTTTTATTAAATAACTCCCAGTCGAATTTCGAGTATATTTGAATTTAAGGGGAGTTTAAAAAACATGAATTCGACCTTTGATAAATGTGCCTCAAAATGTTCTGGTTAGAATCAAACCTATTAGACAGCCATGTTGTCCTTTGTGTTATCATATCATACCAATGATGATATTTTACAGATAATGGCATAGAAATAGACTTAGAAATGGGAGGCTGGCAGCCATTGGACTAGAAGTTATAGTCCTTTAACACCTATAGGGCCTCCACTAACTTATATTTACAAAATAAAATAATGAAACCTGATTAACCAATAAAATATTTGGTTGTGTGAACCTGTTTTAGCTAAGATATACTGGTATACAGAGCATGTAGGGTGGCCCACAGGTTCCCAATATAATTGTGTCAGATCGACAATGTTGTAATTAGAAAAATATCCTCAAAGCATGAAATTGGAATGAAATGTGTGATTATAATGCAAAGTATTGTTCACCCAGAGCCTTAGGGACGGGCCAGATAAATGCAGAGCAAATGAGTTAGATAAAGCTCTGTTTCCTATGCTACACAGAAGAAGAAGGGAGGAGATTTTGGTTGTCACCATTTTTTCCACCTGCTCAAAATAAGTTGCCAAACTCTTCTACAACAAGCCATTGAAATCTCTGAAAATAGCATAAAACAAGGTTTATGTAATTTTACCTAAAAACAATCTGGTCTGGTATTATTCAATACCCTGAATGCCCCCACCACCTCTTCCTGTGGGATCAGGACAAAAACATCAGCTCTGTAAATAAGAAAACATGGAAATCATTGTGTGCGCCAGTTGAATACATGAAGTTTTTGCTGTAAATAAATGGCGGCATTGCCTGCTGGGCATTCTGGGTGCTGTGCTACCTCGCTGAGTTGTAAGGAAATAGGTGCTCTGAATTATTAAAGTTGATTCTAGGAGAATAGCTTGTACGCTCGAATGCCATTTGCCTCGGCATATGCAAATGATTTAGTTTCATTTGGGATCAGTTCCCAGGAGCCCTCCGTTCTTGTGATGCTCACAATTTGGCAAGCTCCACAGCCCCATCCCTCCTTTATTTCTTTTTTTTTTTTGGTTGCTTGGTGCTGTGTCAAGAATATAAAGCCTCAGAATCCTCCCACTTTGCGTTGTAAAAGATTCATTAGTGAATAGCAGACAATGTGCTTCTTCAAAGCTGCACCAACAACATTGTTGGTTTGTCTGGTATTGATTTCTACCTGCAAGTCTTGTTCATCAAGGTGCAACACCTACACCAGCTGCTCTTGGACACGTTGCTCATTGGTAGTTTCTGTCTCATTCAATCAAACACAAGTTGTTTCCTGTTGTTTTTAAGTTTAGTTACCCTTAACTGGATAGAATTTGGATTCAGTAAGGGAAATAGTCCCAAGTTATATGAAGGCTATATCTGTTGTATCTAGGGTTGCCAAATTTGACCTTGGCCAGCATTAGATTGAGGGGTCCAGGGCCCACTTGGGCTGCCCCTCAGGGGCCCACAGCCCTCCCAGCTGCAACCCTCCTCTGCCCTCTTGGGCCCCTGTCCCCTATCGTATCTTATTCTTTTTGCAGATACGATCAAGGCCATGTGGGGAGGTCAAGTGGCAGCATTGAGGATTTCCAGCCAGGGAGTGGGTCTGGTTCTGCAAGGGCCACCAGGTTTCTTCCCAATCTCCTTCCAGCCATGTCTGACCCTGGCCTTGGTAAAACCAGACAAGGAGGTGGGCTGATGATATCTGGGGCAAAGCTGAACTGACCCTAGAATTTGGGTCATTACGTGTTGTTGGGGGTTGTGACATGCAGATGTGAGTTTATGTCTTGGGGTGGTGGAGCTGGGACAATGGATTTCATTGGTGACAATACTATTGTTTGGATTTCAGTGAGAAAGTTTTGAAGCTAAGAGCCCCAAGAAAAACCCAATTGTTCCGTTCCAAACCGGGTGGGTTGCAACATTAGTTGTTTCTATTGTTCTCCTCTTTTAATATCATATAACATCAGCAGCTTAAAAGTTTAGATGTTGGACAATCAGAAGCCATTTAGACTGTATATTTTTAGAGGAAACTCACAATAACTTTTGGAGAACATACAAACTCCTTGCAGATAGTGCCCTGGCTGGAAGTGAACTCAAGATCCCAGTGCTATCTATAAGGGCAGAGACACACGCTGCTATTTCGAGAGATTAGTCGCCCATCGACAAATGGCTTCTTCTTCGGGTGGCTAATCTCCCCGAGCTGCCTGCCAGACCGGCTAGAACGTAAATCGCCGGCGGGATGGCACTCTGATTGCTTCAGCTTTCCTAAGTCGCCCGAAGTTTCCTCGTGAGGCAACTTCGGAAAACGGATCGTTCTGAGTGCCAGCCGGCCGGCGATTTACATTATAGCCGGCGGGAAGGCAGTTTGGGGAGATCAGTAGCCTGAAGAAGCGATTTGTCGATGGGCAACTAATCTCCCGAAATAGCAGCGTGTCTCTGCCCTAAGGGCACTGTTGTAGTACTTAACAAAGAAAAAAAATACCTTTTTTTAAAAATATTCCCTAAATATAAAAAATTGCTTTCAATTTTTTTTTTTTTGGCAGTATGTTCCCCCCCATCTCTTCAAAAATTGCTTGATATTTTTAAATAATTTTTATGTTCTTTGCCCAAGAGCTGGCATAAACTATTATTTAATAGATTCATTTTTTTCGTAATTCATTGGAGTCCATGGAAAATTTGCAGTGAAAACTATCAAGAAAAATATTTCACTCATCAAATGGCAGATATGAGTGTTTGTAAATTGGCAGCAGATACAGAAAATATTCATGCTTTCTTGAGTTTTGCTGGAAAAATTTTAATGTATATGTTTAAATAATCATTCAAAAATGTTTTTGCTGCAACATGAGAATAAACTGGAAAGGGGATAGAAAATCTTTGCACTTTTGCATGGACTGAGCCATGTATCTCTGTAGAATTTTACAGGTTAAACCAACCATATGTGAAATAATTCATTTGGCTAGACTGCAAAAAAAACCAACATATCTTGGGTTTGGGCCAATGATTAACATTTGTAGCCGAGTTCTTTCTGCTGGCCCGACTGCACTGTGAATGAGCCTCAATCAGTTATTCATCAAGAAGGGCATTTTGTGCCCATACATTGGCCCAAGGCTGTAGTTCCAAAGGCTCAGACTTATTTTGGGAAAGCTGCTGCAGTTTCCAAAATTCCAGAAGAGCTCTAGGCAATATGGAATTTTGAGAGATGTTATTAAGTAACAGAACTGAAGTTTTTGTAATAAGTAAATGGGGCCCCACAAAGGGTATTTTGCCCCAGGCTCCCATCACCACTAATCCCAGTCTAGAACAGTCTTCCTCATTACATTTACTCTTCTTAATAGGTGGAATTTGCCATACTTTTTTAAGCAGGGCATACACGTGGCTAGGTCACCAAATGAGTGGATCAAAGCCTTATTTAGCCCTTTCATTCTAGGCCATATTGGTCCAATTTCATCATTTGGCCCCCAGGTCAACAATCGGATCATCAAGGGTGTCACCAGACCAGAGAATTTTTGCCCAATTTGGCCGCTTACATTCTTGGCCAAACTGGGCCTGATCTGATCAATTGGCTCATAACAGGTGGTTGTGCAGGCCTGATTGAATGGTCTGGATTTTTAAACCTGCCCTATAAATATCTGTGAGATTTTTATTTAATATAATATAATATGTTGGGGTGGGCCCATAAACGGGAGATAAGCTTCTGACTGAGATTCCAATTAGAGTGAAATTTCTACACCCCCCAGTGGTCATAAATAGACGGTGCTCTTTCACTGAGATATATATATATATATATATATATATATGTATAAACACACTGTAGATGTGCGGGTGACCTGCACGTTGATCACCGGATGAAATTTGAGTGACCAGTGTGGGTTAGGAATGGGTGCAGGTCAGATTGGGGGAAGTACATTTCTTCATTGCTTCAGAAGATTCCCAGTCTTGAAACCGTAGGCACGCACAGAAGTTGTGTACAGAGCCAGACAACACGAGTACAGGTTGGGTTTGGTTCCTACAATGGCAACATTTTGAGGATTATGGTTGGGTGTGGGTTAATGTTTTGTGGGTTAGGGTTGGTGCGAGTTAAGGTTTTGTGGATTAGGGTCAGGTTAAGGTTTTGTGGTTTAGGGTTGGTGTGAGTTAAGGTTCTAATGGTTGGGGTCAGGTTAAGGTTTTGCTGGTTAGGGTTGGCGCGAGTTAAGTTTTGCGTTAGGGTTGGCGTGAGTTAAGGTTTTGCTGGTTAGGGGCAGGTTAGTGTTGGCGCGAGTTAAGGTTTTGTGTGTTAGGGTTGGCGTGAGTTACGGTTTGGCAGATTAGGGTCAGGTTAAAGTTTTGTGGGTTAGGGTTGGTGCGAGTTGAGGTTTTGTGCGTTAGGGTTGGCGCGAGTTAAGGTTTAGCGGGTTAGGGTCAGGTTAAGGTTTTGTGGGTTAGGGTTGGAGCGAGTTACGGTGTTGTGTGTTAGGGTCGGGTTAAGGTTTTGCTGGTTAGGGTTGGCGTGAGTTAAGGTCTTGTCGGGTGCAGGTTGAGTTTTTAAAGCCCCTCACAGTACTATAGAGTTAAGTGGCTGTGCCCTAGGTCAGTGTCCTACAGCCAGAGCAATGGCACAGGCAGAAGCCTCCCCATCTGAGCTGAGGTTTATATAGTGAATAAAGAACCCCCTCTTGTAAAATATAAGGATATTATAAGTTACCGAGGAGTTTCAGGACCAAAACACAAGTGTCAGTGAGTCATGTGACAGAAATGACATCAGAACTCACCGTTTATAACTGATGACATCAGAACTCACCGTTTATAAGGATATAATATACAGGACATTCATGGCTTTTGTGTATTATATATGTATTATCCCGTGAGCTGGAGCGGGGCTGGTTGTTGTCAGGCAGCTGCACACAATGCTGGGAGGGAGCCAGGAGCAGCAGCACAGACAGATGGCTCAGTTATTAGATGTGCATCTTACCATTCCCTTCCTGCCACTCGCTTTTTAATCAAATTAAAACAAAAAAGAGAGAGAGAGGGGGAGTCAATGAAGTGCATTTGTATTCCGCACAATAATAGACCCTCTCCCTCTCACCCCGAGCCTCTGAGCTGCAAAATTTGGAAGGGAGGAAAAAAAAAGGGGAATTTTGTTTAGACGATACCAACAGCCGAGGAGCCGATATTAATTGTTACTGAGACGAATAAAGCTGAACAGGAGGGGGAATGGATCCAATGACATCGGCTGACACAGCAGAGTCTCCCCCGGGGCGACCCCAATGACAACACGGCCCAGTTGAGCGACCCCCTCGCGGCCAGTCACGAATTCCAGCGTCAAGTCAGTCGCGGGACGCTCTCCAGATCCGCTGAGGAAAAGTTACAGCTCGTCTCTTTACCAGCCGCCTCCTCCCCGACCCCCCTCCTTCTCCACCCCCGCCCCCCCCGTCAGGAATGGTCTCTCCCTGCTTTGCATACTCACTCTGCTCGGCCCGGCCGTATGGGAAAATGCGAGTGAAGGAATTGCGCTGAGGAAAAAAGGGAGCGCGAGTTTGAAAGCAAAAGTTGGGCGAAGTGAGTGGCACCGGGGGAGAGGGGGGATCCAGAAAGCGGCCCGAGACTATGTACTGCGCCTACCCCATCCCGGGACTGGCCGGAAACTCCCTCATGTACTACTATAATGGCAAAGCGGTAAGTGACAAGTTACGGGGGGAAACCGGGGAGGGGACAGAGGGAGACAAGCAGCACCCCGACTCTGACTCTCCCTCTGCTTCATGTACTCATGGCTTGGCCCATTACTTCCCATAGCCCAGGCTCTGTCTTTACCTCACATCTGTATTTATTCTGTGTATTGACATCTAGGCTGGATCTACTGAGCCTTACACGTTATATATAATGTCCTGAATGCCAATATCTGTATATATTACTTGTACCCATTGACTTTTCTTTAGTCTAATAAACATTAAATGTGTGTATATTTGTTATTTATGAGAATGCAGCACTGTACAGCAGAACAAGTACTATTACCATAATAAATACAAAGCTCAGTGTCAAGGAGACAACCGCTGGAGGTCCCTGACCCGTAGAGCTTACACTCTAAATATATATTCCATGTACAGGGTGTAGTAATGACTCCATGTGAAATTGTAGGTATCGTCATAGCAACTCACTTTTGTACATGCTCACGGGCCGATGGAGCAAAACGTGACAGAGTTTTACCACAGAAAAACTCACCCACGTTCTATTCATCCCCGTGGGATTTTTTTTAGACATTTAGACATGGAGTTAACGGGTGAAAGAGATCGCCGTTTGATAAGTGCGCAATTTTCTGTGGTAAAACTCAGTCACGTTTTGCTCCATCGGCCCGAGAGCATGTATAAAACTGAGTTGCTATGACGATACCTACAATTTCACGTGGAGCCATTACTAACATGGAATATCTATATATATTTAGAGTGTAAGCTCTACGGGTCAGGAAACTCCGTCGTCTTGTCTCCTTGACACTTACGCTTTACTTTGTATTTATTATTGTAATGATACTAATTGTTCTGCTATATATATATATTTATATATGTGTGTGTGAATAAATATATATATTTATATATATTTTATATTGTACTGTGACCATACGATCCTGTCTGGTACATAGTGTGTGTAGCTGTCAGCTCTGTTTATGACATACACGGGGCATTCTTATTTGTAGCACTTTTATTTTGTTATTTATGAGTTATTCGGTGCCCGTGTTGGCTGTTTAATATATTAACTTCGCTCATAGCATGCTGTGTGTGGAGAACACCGGAGCCTGACCTACAATTCGAAAGCCTCTGTGCCCCCTGAAACATTTGACAAGGAGACTGGGTGCCCAGCTGGCAGGATGGGTATAAAAAGTGCCATGGAGGAAGCTGTGCTGTAAAGCGAAATCACTGTGAGGGTTGTGTAATCGGCATAAGGGTCCGTATAGGTTGATGCCGTGTTCTTGCCGTGCCCGGTGCAAACACAGACGTGTGAGCACAGAGACATAGGGGTGGCGTTCTGTGCTGCAACTCCAGCGGCAGGTCTCTTACCATCTGCAATGTGCTTTTTCCGCCTAGTCTGTGTCAAGGGAAATAAAAGGGATTTCCATCTATGTAAAGAAAAAATACATGTTTTTTTTTTTAGCAGAGTGCAGTAAAATGAATGAAATTGATTGTCCCCCCCCTCTTAAAGAAATGCATCAGACTATTGTTATTTTTTTGTAATGTTTTTATTTGTGGAGGGCAGTTGCTGTTAAATTGTATCGGTTTATCCGCCCCCTTCCCACATAAACACACACTTTCTTGTTCCTTTTACTGATTAGGGTTGATAGCCCAGAAGAGAAGTTTGGGATGGGGGTGGGGGGGCAAGCTTTCACTCAAAGGCTCCCATTTAGCTGTGGGTAGGATTGACCTGTCATGGGAAAAAACACTTGCACACTATTGAATTTTCCTAAAAATCCTATTCCAAAATTCCTTGCTGGGAGAATGTGAGAATGTTGCTGGTCTTGTGTTTATTTATTGCCCCCCCTCTCCCATTATAGATTTTGCCAGAATATTTTCTATCTCCAGTGACACTTTTTTAATCCCCCTGTTCATAGACATTCAGAAATTAAATAACCTAAAACAGCCATCAGAAAAGGAATTTGAACCCCCCAGCATTAATTCTCTTGCACAAAATCAGTATATTTCAATAAATCAGCTCATTCTGTATCCCAACAATAGGTTATCGATTTCCTTAAATATTTCCCTAAAAATCCAAATTTTGTCAAAGCCATTTCTCCCTTAGACGTAAGACCAGGCCCACAATTAGGGTTGCCACCTGGCCGCTAAAATGATGGCTGATCCCACTGTATTTAAAAGGAAAAAAGATAAATATATAGGAAGGCCGGTATTTTTTTCCAGAAAAGGTGGCAACCCTAGCTACAATTGACCCAAATGCCTATTTTCTTCAGTAAATAATACTTTTTTTTTGTTGTTTTTTTTAAACTATATGAAAAAGATTTTTTATATATTAAGTGGCAATATATTTCATTTATCCATGAGCAGATTTAATTTTTTTCCACACTGAAATTTTCTTCCGAATTCCGATACGAGCCGTGATGGTGCCTCTTTGTAGTGTATTTTTTTTTTTTGTCGCTCTCTGCGCAGGTCACGGCGGTCTGAATGCTGCTGGGTAGGATGGGCGATTGATGCTGGTTCTATACTGTTAAATACGGGAACGTACAGTTGACAAACAGATTTTTGCTTATTATGAAGCGGGTATTGTCCTGGCACGGATTCAGCTTTTGATTTGGTGCCAGACATCTTGGAAAGAATGTGTGTGCCATGCGTTAACCGTTCATAAAGCAACACAGAGTCGTGTTTTCCATGATTTTATTTTTTGTTAACATAAAACATTTTTAATGATATTTTTCATACAAAATTTCCCTTAAAGGGCTAATTTTGTTAACCCCCTAGGTGCCAGATTTTTGACACCTCCTCAGCAGCCAGGGGAAGGGGTAGAAATAATCGCTTTACAGGAACGAGGGCTCACAAATTTACTCTGATTCAGAAGAGCCGATTTTACTGAAGAACAGAAGCCACATCCTGTAGAGAAATTTCACAAGGCAATGGATAAATACAACTCTGCAGATTTGGAATTCAGAGATTGCAGCACATTTGTTTCTGCAAAGGCAATTCTAAATCGGCATACAGGCACTGTATTTTATCCAAAAGTCGGACGTAAATACACTTTATTTGTCACCTTCAGTGGCTTGTTATAGATGTTATAATATCAGTGATGACATTCATCTACATGGTGCTTCCCTTTTGCTCACTGCAGAACTCCAGAACATTTATTTCCCTTTAATTCAGTTTAATGTTCCAGAAAATACACCTAGCACCACATCTTAATGTTTTTAAATTCTAAATAAGCCCTCGAAACTTCTGTTCTCATATGTCTCTTTAAGTCCTTCACATCTAGTTCTTTGGTTCTATATAACAGTAAGATATGTCTCTGTGCGCCGGACTCAAATCTAGTTCCTTAAAAATGAATTTCTTTAAGTCAATATAAAGTTATGCAAGTAAATATGGATTTATTTAAGGTCGTACAGGTTAGGATCTATTAGCCGGAAACCCGTTATCCAAAAAGCTCTGAATTAAGTAAAGGCCATCTCCCATAGACTCCATTTTATCCAAATAATCCAAATTTTTAAAAATGATTTCCTTTTTCTAGGTAATAATAAAACGGTAGCTTGTACATGATTCAAACTAATATATAATTCATCCTTATTGGAAGCAGAACCAGCCTATTGGGTTAATTTAATGTTTACATGCTTTTCTAGTAGACTTAATGTATGAAAATCCAAATTAATGAAAGAGCAGTTATCTGGAATACCCCAGGTTCTGAGCATTCTGGATAACAGGTCCCATACCTGTATAGCTAACAAAATGAACTAATCCTGGGGGCACCACCTAATGGGGGGATGGGTGAAGATGTCCAACCTGTGGACTTCAAGTTGCAATTGAACTACAGGGACCTCCAATGCAGAATGCCCTTTCCACACTCCTCCAGAACCAGCCCTGGGCAGTTAACATATATAGGCATGGGACCTGTCATCCGTAATGCTTGGGACCTGGGGTCTTTCCAATATATGGATCTCCATACAATAAGTCTACTTAAAAATAATTTGAACATTAAATAAAGATTGTTTCAACCAGCAATAAGTGTGAATTATATTTAATTTATCAGGTCCTAATGTATTATGATACATTAGGACCTGATAAAGCCAGTTCAGTGATTTCTAGAGGAATGTTAACCAGTTTCTGGATGAACTTCACCCCCCCCCCCCCCGAATCCTAAGTAAACAACTACATATCAAGAACGCTACAGCCTGATAAGTTGGGTCTTCCTAAACTGTCTTAAACTGTCCACTCTGAAATTCAATTCAGATTCTTTTGTGATCATTATTAAATACACACTTTTTAACTGGCTGACAATTTGGCTCTAACAATGGAGATTTCTCATAAAAGCTTGCTTTTCCCTTTCTCCTGTTCTGATACTGGTTATTACAGCAAGATAACCATTGTCAAATGTGCCCAGTAGTACGTTTTTGCCCAGTTTAAAAAAAATGAAGTTAGCCAATTTCATGTTTGATGGGCAGTAATCTTGGGGAGAAATTATTATATATATATATATATATATATATATATATATATATATATATATGTATATAAACCTCTTCAAAGAACCATCCTTTACATTCTTTGGGGCAATATAAAGACCTAATGGCTTTAAATACCTTTCCAACTGATCTGGCAGGAAATTGTGCAGAAGAATAGTTTGCTTACTGTTTCAGTCCACCTTCCCCCCAGTCCACCTTCCCCCCAAAAAAAACCCTCTGTTTACTAGGGGGGGGAAACGCCGGACTGTGTTGTTTTTGTGAAATTCTGCCGGACAATTGTGTGGCTTGTGCTCTATACACATACAATGCTACGTCCAAGGCACATACACAAATATAGAATTAGTGAATATGGAATTTCGGCCTTCTGATTCTGTCGCCTTTGAAACCTGAGCATCTTTCAACAGGCCCGAGGGGACCCATAAATAATGCCTTCTGCTAATACAAAACCAGCGTCTTTCACACCTATCGCAGAGGCTGACGTATTTGGGGGAACTAGTGTCAAGGTGCAATTATTTAGGCAAAATCTCCCGCATTTACCTTTAATCTTTATTAAGGGGTTTTGGTGAGTCTTGCCTATAAAATGATCATTATTCTATCCACTTCCGGCTCTATTTCCTTTTTTTATCCATGGTTCTGAATAGTCTGGCAGCTTGTATTTGAAATACATCTGAATCCTGTTTTTTATTTCACTATTTTTTTTCTTTGTGGTTAAATTTGAAGTCATAATCGTAAGATATTTAGTGCCAAGAAGAACGCTATAAAACATTCAACCTGTATCATTTTTATAAATATAATTACATTATGTATAAGGATTAGGCAGTTGCACTGAAAAGAGGTTGTAGTTTCTTTTTTTAAAATCAGTTTTAAAACATGTACATTTTTACTTTACATTTAAATGGCAACAGTAAAAATGTTTTTGCATGAAATTAGAATTGTTTTAATAGTGCTTTTTAATGGGTAAGTAGAATGTCTCGACTCTACCTTGAATGGAGATTCTATTAAATAGCAATAAATAGTGTATATTTATTAAGATATGAAATAAAATATTATTTCGACGTTAATTCCCCTGGGAATTCACTAACTTTTTTTGACCAGTAGCAAGTTTTTGGTTTTCTATAGGGTTTATGATGCGGCTCCGTCACTGCGGTTGGAGCAGTACTTGGAGCTTGAGTGCAGAATTAAACAAACTGATATAGAGGGCCGGAGATATTAAGGAAATTTTTTTGGTGATCTCTGCTTTACCGCTACGCATGAAGTTGAATGTATCTCTCCAGAAACTGCGATTTGAACTCTTAGCAGGACCAAATTACACTCATCCTGAGACCCCTCATTGTTTAAGTAATTGCAGGGGGGAGCATGCGGAAAGTTAGTTTGCAGCTGTTGGGAAAAACCTCCATATGAACACAGAGTCGGATGTTAAAGAAGGTGTACAAAATTAGGACTGTCTCTAGTTACATAGAAGGATGTGGGTTATTTCCCTTTTCTCAAAATTTCACAAAAGGTCAAAAAGATCTTGAAGGAATTTATTCAAAATGTCAAGTTCAGTTCCAGTTTGTTTTTATTTTACTACTACTTGTTGTATTATGCTGTGAGCAGGTTTTGGTTTTATTTAAGTATTAAACATAGTACTTGACTTCCATGTATTTAGTGAGTTCCTTTTTTACCAGTATTTCCACAAAAAATTGACCCATTGCTGTCCTGTAAATGGATAAGGAAGGTTAAAATAGGCCGTTGTAGTCATATGAGGTGCTGGCCATGTCTAATAATGCATATAGATTATATTTGGAGATCATCTTTCCTAACTGAAATATACATGTTCTTGTGAAGGGTATGAATTCCCCAAAAGTGCAACAAGAAGGGATGCTGCACACAATTGAAAACAGTTAGTTATAACATATAAATATAATAATATGTACATATAACTGTTTTTCGGAAATTTGATCTTTTCATCTGGATCTTCACACCTTACGTCTACTAGAAAACCATTTAAATATGAAATACCCAATAGGCTGGTTTTGCTTCCAAAAAGGATTAATTATATCTTAGTTGGGATCAAGTACAATCTACTGCTTTATTATTACTGAGAAAAAGGAAATAATTTTTAAAAAATGTAAATTATTTGAATAATATGGAGTCTATGGGAGATGGCCTTTCTGTAATTCGGAACTTTCTGGATAACGAGTTTCTGGATAGTGTATCTTATATATATATATATATATATATATATATATATATATATATATATATATATATATATATATATATATATATATAGACAATTACAAGATATATATTTATCTTTTTTTTTTAAATATATATATATATTTATAAAACATTCTGCTACAGCACCACTTAGATACTGGACCTAAGTGATGACTTGTTTGTTGTGAAATTCGTAGTTTCCTAATCATATGTAGGCTATACTTCCCCCCCCCCCTCAGCTTACACACAGTCGATGTTTTTCCCCCCTTTACCCCCTAAATCCCCATACAGATGTACAGCAAGCAGAGAGATATATGGACTGTGCTTCTCTACTGCTACTGAATTTATTAAGGGGGCCTAAAGGATAACTGAAGGTTTGAGATATTATTACATTTTAGGGCCGCTTCCCTAGTGATGTCACAAGCACGCCAAAATCACAGGGCTTTTAATCTTGAAGAATAGATTCCATCAGGAGTCAAGTCCCATTGCTCCCATGCTCCTATCACTGGCCCACTTTGGTTTAGGTGCTGAGATTTGGGCCACATAAATTGATTTTCCTCTTCTTCCTCTTTTTTTTTTTTTACAACTGACTGGGAAGTTGATTTCTCCAGTCTTAACCTTGTGTGGCCCACAAAATAGTTGACTGATAGTAAATGCTAGAGGCCTCTCTACTGGTGAAGTTTTATCTTTTTGACAGGATGAGGGCAATTTGGAACACAGTTATCAGTAAATTGCATATATACATCTGACCAGTTGTTGGGCAACAGGACGATCGGTGTGTGGTCAAAATAAAAAAAGTGAACTGAATTATCTAAATAAAAAGACCAGTTTGTTCTGCCCATTTTAAATCAGATGTTTTCTTTGATGCTGGCAGTGCCGTGTTCAACCTTATGTTATGTCCAATATCTAAACCAAGCTCTGTTGTGGGTGTTCAGATGATAAATATTCCTGAAAAAAATCCTGAAAATTCCTAGAAATTATACAGAATATTTTACAAATGGAGATTAGGTTGTTCAGTTTTTGCGTTACCAGCCCTTTAAAACAGCTAATTAGTAGAGGCAATTTAAAGGGATTTGTTGGCAGGTATGACATCAGAGCTCTTTAAGATAATGTTAAATAACAGTTGAACTTATGTTCTAATTTCCATATCATCAGATAAACACCACAAACTTGACTTTTTTGTGATCCTGCCATTTTATTTCCTTTTTATTGTTGTATAGTGTACTATTTGCAGAATTAAATTAGATCCACTAGAGAGACTTTCGAAAGGCAATTAATTACAATGACAGATATTATTAGAATAATTTTCATTTTTATAGGGAGGTGAAGTTCACCTTTACATTAACTTATAGTATCTTTGAGATGGACCTATTCTAAGAAACATTTCAGATGGTTTTTATTATTTTGGGGCAGATTCACTAAGGGTCGAATTTCGAAGTTAAAAATACTTCGAAATTCGACCCTCGAATTGAAATCCTTCGACTTCGAATATCGAAGTCGAAGGATTTAGCGCTAATCCTGCGATCGATCGAACGATTAAATCCTTCGAATCGAACGATTCGAACGATTTTAATCCAACGATCGAAGGAAAATCCTTCGATCAAAAAAAGGTTAGCAAACCTATGGGGACCTTCCCCATAGGCTAACATTGACTTCGGTAGGTTTTATCTGCCGAAGTAGGGGGTCGAAGTTTTTTTTAAAGGGAAAGTACTTCGACTATCGAATGGTCGAATAGTCGAACGATTTTTACTTCGATTCGTTCGATTTCGTTCGAATTCGAACGAATTTAACCAATTCGATGGTCGAAGTACCCAAAAAATACTTCGAAATTCAAATTTTTTTCATTCGAATCCTTCACTCGAAGTTAGTGAATCTGCCCCTTAGTGTGTGTGTGTGTGTGTGTGTGTGTGTGTGTGTGTGTGTGTGTGTGTGTGTGTGTGTGTGTGTGTGTGTGTATATATATATATAGTGAATAAAGTACCCCCTTTTGTGAATTATAAGGATATTATAAGTTACCGAGGAGTTTCATGACCATATAAAAGCACGGGGCCGAAGGCTGAGTGTTTTGATACAGGTCATGGAACTCCGAGGTAACTTCTAATATCCTCATATTTTGAAACTGGGGGTACTTTATTTATTATAATACACACATTTCAGTGAGACAGAAATTACACCAGAACTCACCGTTTATAAGGATATAATTTACAAGATATTCATGGCTTTTGTGTATTATACAGTATATATATATATATATATATATATATACATATATATATATATATATATATATCTGTTGGTATTATTAGGCTTCCTATGCTGGACCTTTCCATATTAAAAAACTGGTCCCTAGTAACACTTAGCAAACAGATAACGGGCTCAATGTAATGTAACTACAGTGGAACCTCAATTTTACATTCCCTGACTTTGTTTCCCCTCATTTTACATTGTTGTTTTGTGGTCCCACTTATATATTATACAAAATAAATTTTCCTGGATTTTACACCATTTTTTTCTAGTCCCCTGAAAAATGTAAAATGGAGGTTCTAATGTAGTTCTAAAAACACACAAACAAGCCAGATTGCTGTATCAGTTCTGTAGCATACTAGCAATTAGTTTGAAGGCGAACTACCTCTTTGAAGATGGATTACTGGACAGATGAGCCTAAATGATAGGAATGGGTAGTTGCACTTGGTCAAGAGATGAAGGCCCCATGGGACGCTGGATATTCTGAAAGTATCAAATAATTGAATGGGGCAAGGCTGCAACATATTTTACACCGGGTCTAGTAACCCATAGCAACCAGACTTTAGATAAGTAACTACTAACCGCTGGTTGCTTTGGGTTACTAGACCTGGAGTTATAAGATTTTTGCTGTTGTGGTTTTTAGATTTTACCTCCGAGTAAATAACCTCTTGTTTCTTTTCTAGTATTTGTTTCACGTTGCACCTACTGTTAGAAAATGAGCCCTGTAAGAAGCTGGGGGGGGATGAATGGTGGGTCATTGTTAGGTCTATAGCCGCTGTAGTGGTCAGCACGGAATGCAGAGAATTGTCCTTTTGTTCTCCACCGTTCATTAGAAGGAAAATGCTGCAAATCGCAGTAATAATTGAAAGTGAACAAAAATATCCTATTAAATATTTCTCTCTTGGAATGCAATTGCTCCTGGCATCTTCCTTTTAGTTTTTATGGGAGGCAGTGGCTGCCAATGTAAACGTGGGACTAGAATGTTTCTGTTTGTAGGGTTTCATCTGTACTCTGCTTTAGCACCGATACGATGGGATTCTTGGCTTGCGACCAGCGGCATACGGGGAAAAGGTTTGTCAACAAGGACTAGTTCTGAAGAATGGTGTATGGGGGGGGGGTGAAGAGCAGGGGGATTGTACTCTAAATATATCCTTTGTGGACATGTATAACATTGGGACCCTCAGCTGGATTTGTTTTGGGTCCCTTTTTCTTTATTAAAAAACCAACTGGTAGCTCCTCAAGAACCTCAATGGCCTTTGTTCAGCGGTTCATATGAGATGGCAGCCATAATGACCTACAAGGAGGAACAGGTCACAAAAGTTTAATTCTATATTTGTTTATGTCATCAAATATGACACTTCAAATGCAGCTGTAACGTTTTTTTTTTTCATATTTTATGTGAATGAAAATATTCAGGGGAGAAAGAGGATATTTTTCTCTTTGTTTTATATTGCTTGGCTTCTGTGAGTTTGGCACTGACTTAACTTGCAGCTGTTGTTATCCTTAATCTTGTATAGCACTGACATATTGTGGAGCACTTTTTAGAGGTTGTGAATTATTCCCATCAGTCCCTGCGCTAGTGAAGCTTACAACGCAATTGGTCAGTTTTATAAGGATATATTTAACATGCTTCTGTGTTTTGGAGTGTGGGAGGAAACTGCAGTACCTGAAGGAAACCTGCACATGAAGAACACGAAAACTCCTTGCATATAGTGCCCTTCTGGAATTGAACCTAGGACCCCCTTTGCTTCAGAAAATGATTGCCAACCACTGCCCCACCATGCCCAGTTTTAAACTTGCCAGCTATGCCAGACTACAGTCCTTCTACTTGGGACCTGGGGTTTTCCAGATAATGGATCTTTCCATAATTTGGATCTTGATACCTTAAAGAGGACCTGGCATCCAAATAAATAATTCCAAATAATTTTTTATCATGTTAGTTGTGCAAAATAAAACTTACTTACACTACATTTATTATTTAAATTTTGTTTCCTTCAGCCTTTGAATTACACAATTACAGCAAGCAGGCAGGAGCCATTTTGTGGACACTGATATTAAGAGAAGTTGTGTATCACCCCAACATCTTGTGTATGCGCCCATACACATTGCTCTAACCAATTATGGAGTGTGAGGAGGGAGGGGGAATGTGGGGAGAGCAGTGACATCTAGGAAGTGCTGAATGGGAAGTGAAAGTAATTGACTACCCCACCTCTATGCCTCAGGCATAGAGGCGGGGCAGGTAATATTTGATTGACAGCTCAGATATTTTAACGCCTTTATAACAGGTATAGATGCTTTAAAGAAAACAACAATTTGGGTTCCATGTTTAATTTGCAAATGACTTTTGTTATACAGCTTTTTATGTGTAGGTGACAGGTCCTCTATAGGGCAGAAACACACGGGCAGATTCAGGGAGATTAGTGACCCGGCAACAAATCTCCTCTTCTTCGGGGGGCGACTAATCTCCTCAAACTGCCTTTCCGCAGGCTAGAATGTAAATCGCCGGCGGGATGGCACTCGGAGCTCTTCGTTTTCAGAAGTCACCCAAAGTTTCCTCGTGAGGCAACTTCAGACGACTTCGGAAAACAAAGCTCCGAGTGCCATCCCGCCAGCAATTTTCATTCTAGCCTGCGGGAAGGCAGTTCGGGGGGGGTTAGTCCCCCCGAAGAAGAGGAGATTTGTTGCCGGGCCACTGAATCTGCCCGTGTGTCTCTGCCCTAAAGTCTAATAGAAAACCATGTAAATATTAAATAAACCCAATAGGTTTTCTTCCAGTAACGATTAATTATATCTTAGTTGGAATCAAGTACAAGCTACTGTTTTATTATTACAGAGAAAAAGGAAATAATTAAAAAAAATCCGGATTATTTGGATAAAATGAAGCCTATGGAAGACAGCCTTTCTGTAATTCAAAGCTTTCTGGATAATAGGTTTCCAGATAATGGATCCCATACCTGTACTGTTTTATTATTACAGATAAAAAGGTAATCATTTTAAAAAAAATTGATTAAAATAGAGTCTATGGCAGATGGTCTTTCTGTAATTTTCTGGACAACAAATCCAATACCTGTACTTAATATATCTTAAAGGAGAATTCAACCTGTAATAAAAAAAAACCTTCCCCCCTACCCTGGGTAGACCCCCCGCCCTCCTCCCCCCCAGCCTATCTGCCCCCCCAAGACACATGCCCCTAATTCTTTTCTCAACCCTCTGTTCAGATTCTGGCCTCAGAGTTCACGGCAGCCATCTTCTTCTTCTCCGGTAATCTTCGTGTCTTGACTGCATTTTGGAGTACATTTTTGTGATTTCGGCGCATGTGCAGTGGATCGGGACCGGAAATTTACTCCAACTGCGCATGCGCCGAAAAAGACAGAAGAAAGAAGATGGCTGCCGTGAACTCCGAGGCCAGAATCTGCACGGAGGGGTGAGAAAAAATTAGGGCCATTTGGGGAAGGTGGGGAGCGGGGGCTACCCAGGGTAGGGGGGGGTTATTACAGGGTGAATTCTCCTTTAAAAACAGAAAACTTTAGGGAGCAGGGCTAGGTCTTCTTTGGTATTTAATTATTGGAACTTTGCTACTCTGGGAATGTTTTTGGATGTTTTAGGCTAGATCTCAAAGTACTGATATTCACATGCTACTGACATACTTAAATGCAATGGGAGTTTTTGTGGCTTCTCCTCAAGTTTAGGAAAATGCGGATTAAACCTCTGAAAATATGATGTACTAGTAACTTTATTTTACCACTTCAATAGCAGTAGAGGACATGTAGACCATTTGTTATTTTCTGTTTCTATATATACTCCATCAAAGGGAGATTGAGTTGGACCTTGTAAGATGGAAGAAGTGGAATCAAACCTTTCTAGTGCTGTTAACATTCTGGCAAACAAAACTCTCCAGGCTGTTTAAGATTGTTTTGGTATGTTTACATTTTCTTTTGACCTAAGTGTTTTCTTGTAAGTGCCTCCATTTTTAATAGTAGTTATAAGTATCCCTTTGCTTGGGGCACTTTGGAGAAAAAGAAACAAATTATTCATTATTAGTAATAGTGACACATTCATGGCACAAGCACAAGAAGCAGGAGGCCTCTGCACTGAAGAGCTTACACTTCAGCATTTTCCCATAACTGATTTACTCTTCCTTTTCATTTTTTATGAATTTTCTTAATGTATTTTTCTTGTAATAATTATGGATCATTTTGTTATTACCTCTGTATCATTCTGCCCTGTCTATTACACAGATTACAGATCTTGCAATTAGCACTGTTCGTTAACAACCCCAAATATGTTTGTGATCTATCAGTCAGTTTCAGTAGTGCCAGCTGCATCCACACCCTGACATAAATCCTCTGCGTGGGCATCTTTATCATTTTACCTTGCATGCCTACACCCATCTAGCATCTTAATTATTAAATCTAACCAAAGTGGTAGCCAATATATGACAAATAAAGGAAACAGGAGCAATAACACTGAAGTGAAAGCTCATTTTATAAACATGTGTGTATATATATATATATATATATATATATATATATATATATATATATATATATATATATAGTAGAGCAAAAAAAACCGCACTCACAGGACTTTCTGAAGGTGCAAAAACAAATTTGATGTTTATTTCGACGTTTCGGCTATTCACTTAAGCCGTCATCAGGATGACGGCTTAAGTGAATAGCCGAAACGTCGAAATAAACATCAAATTTGTTTTTGCACCTTCAGAAAGTCCTGTGAGTGCGTTTTTTTTTGCTCTACTATTGATTTATTATAACCTGCACCTAGGCAGTTGCGTTTGTTTTGAGTGCACCAGATTTTGGACTTTATATATATATATATATATAAGCATTCACAAAGTACCTGCACTCCTTCCTTGTTGCTCCAATGTGGGTGCTTGGTCAATCAGCGTATATATATATAATGAATTGATGTAAAAAATTCTATTTTTATATTGAGGTATGCAAATTGTTTGCCTCTGATTTGTATCGCTGAAGCTATCTTTAGAACGCCACTAAATTCTTGGTTAGCTTAGCCAGTTTGTGTGTCATGGTAAAGGAGCAGAGTGGCAACCAATAAGGTTGCTGGCCTAGTAGCCCAATTCGCCACCTAAAACCTGCCAAATTACTGTTTAAGTAATGGAAGAGGTCCAGGGATCAAATTGGAGCTATTTGCAGCCATGCTGACATTCTAGTTTTTTCTCCGAAAAAATCTCTTGAATCAACTTTTTTAAATTCAATCAAATTTGATTTGAGTGTTCGAGTGGTAGATTCAATTCATCCGAGTTTTTAAAATTCAATTTTATTAATGAATTTAGAGTTTATAGGAGTTTTTAAAAACTCACATGAATTCGTAATTTGACCTTTGATAAATGTGCCTCTAATCATTCCTTATAAGACATATTCCATTAAATCAGCTTTTTTTTATTTTAGTACTGTTATTATTGCTCTGTATTGAATTCCAGTAATGGTTGGATCAAAGGAAATTCATCAGCTTGTTGAGAAGGAGGGTTGTCTATGCATCTTTGGCACTTAAAGGACCAGTAACATACATTTTTTTTATTAAAAAATTTGTTAATGTAGAACGAAAAAAACCCAGAAATACATATTAAACGTTTAAATCGCTAAATCTTTAATAAGAAATAACCAAAACTCCGCTTGCACTCCTCTTCAGAAAGGGTGATCCGGCAATCCATTGTGCGGTGCTCGATTTCTCCTCCCTGCCTTCCTTATAGGAGATAGCCAGGGAGGAGAAATTGAGCGCCGCATGATGGATCGTTGCCATGACGCCTTTTCTGAAGAGGAGCGCAAGCAGAGTTTCGGTAAGTTATTTCTTAATGAACACTTAGTGATTTAAAAGTTTAATATGTATTTGTGTTTTTTTTTTCATTCTATACTTACAAATTTTTTAATAAAAAAAATTGATGTTACTTTAAGGAGACTGAGTTGCTGGTGGAGACCTAATGAGTGAGGCTTTATTTTGATATAGCAAGTGATTTTATTGCCTGTGGGCAAAACTAGTGAACTATCATTTGTGGTTTTGCTACTTTTATTGTGTGAGTATAATGTTATGTACTTAGTCTTACAGCCAATATTGAAATTTCAGCGTTTAACAATTTGAGCTTGTGAAGCACCAAATCGTTGACAAAAAAATTAGATGAGATGTTATTCAAATGTTAGAAATGTCCTTGTTATAATTGTCAACATTGCAACTTATTGAAGAAATGGGTCTTCATTGGTTACGCTGCAAATAAAAAGAAGAGTACGGATTTGGTTTGGTCAGTTCATGTGGATTTGACCAATTCTGAATGTTTCTATAAATCTTAAGATGTAATGTTATCCTGGAATACTTACATCTATAATGTCATTTCATAAATGATGCATTCGACCAAAGGTATCTCATAATGCCTTGCTTGCCTTGTATCACCTATGAAATAAGGTTGACAATATGTATGGATAAAAAAGTCATTTGAAAGATCTAGGGTACAAAATGCATTATTTGTACCAATTTTGTAGCCTTTGTTGGAGTTTGTAAGGTATAAAGAATGGTTTCAAGTAGGAAGGAATCTGTGTTTCACAAATATGACTATACATACACGCACAAATATTATCTTACAAAACAAGGTTTCGTACAGTATTTAGTGCTTGTTTGGTGGGAGATGAGGTGACCGTTATCGGCAGAAGTCTTGGCTATCATTCAGGACGAACAACTTTTTATCGGTCACCTCTAATATCATGTTAGTAGAGAAAACGAATGACCTTTCCCATGAGCAATGGTCGTGGGAAATGTAATTAAATCTGTATGGCCACCTTAAGCCTCATGAGCCTAGAATGTAGCTGGATACCCTTCTTTTGTTCAGTGCAGTTGTGCCCAACCCAGGTTAAGCCAAAGTATTTCTGAGTACTTCATTGTACCTTTTTCATATATACTAGAACAATGTTCCTCAATTTGTCTGGTTTTCAAATCTTGTGCAGCCTGAAGAGACTTCTTGCCCATTATACATGGGTTTGCTTTCAAACCACTGAATGCTACCTGCATTTTGGTGGAACCATGACTCCTCTCACTACTATATCTGTAGAAGAAGGGGCAATGGCAGATCAATTTTTTCTTGCGGATTTGCTGTTCGAGCCCTCGCCTTAAATGAGCAGAGCAAGGCAATTTGGCCATCAACATGAATGGGCAGATTTAACAATATCTAACTGGTCAGCTGAGGACCAGAAGATTTGACAATATATTTTGGCCTCTGTAAGGCACGTGGAAGACAATTTTCACAATATTGGATAACCCTTGCTTAAAATGCGTCCCTTTTTACACAGTTCTTTATGTCATGATGCAATATTGAATTTCTGTTGTTGGCAATTCAAGAGCTCATTGTGCAAGCCAAACATCAAGTCAAGGTTTAGCACCCTCGGCAGCTGCCGGCATGGTTTAAATTCTTCTGCAATACTAATAAGCTTCAGAGATAGTGGAATCAACGCTGTTCTTGGGTAAATGTAGGCCATTTCATTCTGCAGTTATTTGCCGTGTAGTTATCTTTATTAATATTATCAACATTCTCTCTCTCCGTGTGCAATAAATTACATCTGTGCCAAAGCTTGTTTTGGGTATTACTAAATTGCTCTCGTATTAGAACCTCAATCTTGGTGCCTCCTCATTATGCATTTTTGCTAAAGGATACATTTTCTGGGCATATTTTTAAGAGCTTTCTAATGTTCGTCATTAACTCTTATGAGAAATGTAACATACTTCTATCTTTCCTTATGGTTGCGAATGAGCAAATTGCTGGTGAGTAACTGTCGGTTCTGCTCGCATTTAGCTTGAGCTGTTTATAAAGTGAATTTAATATGCTTGTATATCTTCATAGGGTGATGCACATTTCAAATTGTGCCCATCATTGGCACAATAGAAAAACTAAAACTACGAGAATTATTGCTGATAATTCTTGGAATTAAAAGGCACAATTCCATATATTGTGTTGAACATTATGTGCCTCGTCTACTAATGTTAAAGATAAAATCATGTTTAATTGCTTTAAAATATCATTAATGCTTATTTTTTTATGCTTTTTCCTTATACTTTTGGATACATTTTGTTTAGTATATACTTGACTAAGTATATATAGATCCACTCAGCTTCCAAATGGCCATATTTTTACTTGCTTTGGCCACCCATGTTGTAGACATAATTGGTCAAATGTAAGAGCTTATTCCTTGAATGCATAATTGTAATTGTAAAATTAAAGATACTCGGAAAGATCTATTTATTTTGGGCAGGTTCATAATGTGTTTTCTTGACAGTCATCCATAAACAACAGCCATGGTCTAATATGGTCTGCAAACAAAAAGATTTTATACCCTGCCAAATCACTCAATCAAATGAGCCCCAGTCAAATGCCAGACAGAGAGTTGATCGATTTGGTCCAATACACCCTACAATAGGCTGCTCACTTGGTCAAGTTGGTAGCCAATGTCTGTCAGTGACATTGCATTTTTTGTCTGAATAATATTCTTGCTAAGAACATGTCCACTGTTATCCACTGTGCCTTACAACCCCTAGCCTGCAAATCTAAATGACTTGAAAGTTAGAGGAATTGTGAGAGAACACCCTCAATCACCACAGCTGAATGCAGGCATCACTGTATACAGCACAAGGTGCAATTTTTTGCACTTCATTCTAGAAGTAATCTAGATGCTTCTAGACCCTCATGGCGGTATCCATTCTTCAATTGCATATGGAATGGGGAAGAGGTTGTGTTCATACTTGGTGCCAACTATGTGCTTCATTATGATGTCTTTTCAATTGGTAATTAGTTATTGCAGACCACACTTAAGTTGTTCTTCATATACATTAAGGCAAAAGCGCTACCTGTTAAAACTATAGAGGGCAGATTTATTAAGGTTCGAATGATAAATTCGAGTTTGACATTTTTTTGGTCAAAACTCACAAATTCGAATTTTAAATCGCCAACTTGAAATGTGAGATCTATCATAGCTCGACCTTGGAAACAGTTCTAATTCCAATATTCGCTACTTAAATCCTGCCGAGTTCATGTACAAGTCAACGGCAGAGGTCAGTTGAACCATTTGAAGATGCTGACATTTGAGTTACTTTTTGGAGGAAAAATCGATTCAAATTAGAGTTTTCTGGTCTTTCATATTCGATCGAATATTAGACGTTCCATTTTTTTCATAAATAACCTCCAATTTGATTTCTGCGTACATTTGAATTTATTAGAGTAAAAAATTTACATAACTTCGAAAGTCGACCTTTGATAAATCTGCCCCTAGGTGTTGTCATTGTTTCTTATGGAGGACACCTCTTCAAGGACAGAGGTATCCTGTGGACTCAATCTATGCTTTCACGAGTATTTTTTTAAAACGAAATGGAAGGGAAATGAATACCATATATACTCGAGTATAAGCCGAGTTTTTCAGCCCCCAAAATATGCTGAAAACCTCTACCTCGGCTTATACTCGGGTCAAGCGCAGAAACAGTCGCGGGCGTCTAAGAATAGTCACCGGCGTCTAAGAATAGTCGCAGGCGTCCAAGAATAGTCGCTGGCATCCAAGAATAGTCGCCGGCGTCCAAGAATAGTCTCCAAGAATATTCGCCGGCGTCCGAAAACGAGACGCCGGCACCTACAATGGGAGCAGAAACCCTCAATTTTTTGATTGATACTTACCAGAAGCTGCTGCATTTCTCACCCTAGGCTTATACTCGAGTCAATAAGCTTTCCCAGTTTTTGGAGGTAAAATTAGGTACCTCGGCTTATACTCGGGAAGGCTTATACTCGAGTATATACGGTAAGTCTATTTCTTCTAGAGGCACAGGCCTGTGTAAGTATGTTGGCTAAAAGCAAGTGTAGAAGGGTCTTCCTGCTGCTTCTTAAAAGTTTAAATTTTGGCCATTTTCATCTGGTCTTGTTACCAGTGAGATTATATTGTGACCCCTCACCTCTGGGCCCCTCGCTCTGCTACCTTTATGTAGGCATATTATAATAATGAATTATGCCTTTGGGACAAGATAAGGAAGGTGGTGGCAAGAGATATTTTCTTGTTCAAGACAACAAGCTTTATAGAAGCCAGGGGGAATACTTTACAAAATAATGTAGTCACCTCTTTATAAAACCATTAGATAAATGCAATGGAAAAATAATAATAGAAAGTTTAGAAAACTGCAAAACACTGTGCTATTTATCCATTGTTGACAAAAAGGAAAATTGAATAAAAATGTATTTAGAGAAACTGAACACAAATCGACTGATTTATTTAATGGGATTATTGAATAAAATAGTACAAAGAACATAGGAAAGAGTACAAAGATTCATATGCAAATGACGAAAAGGAATTTATTTGCTAAAATTTCCTAACCTGAGCCCGAGTGTAAGAAGCGCTGGGCTAATAACAGGTTTATTAAAGTGCTTATTCGTTCCCAAATATTTAGGTGTTTGTTGGGTTTATTTGCATGTTGAAACCACCTCTTTATTCTGGTGTTTTGATCGAGAGCTACAGTGTTACCAACTAACAGATGCTTTAACCTTGGGCTCTTGGTGTTGTACACAAGGAGTTGTTCAGTGTGTAATAATTACGGGCATGGAGTACACTCGCTTTCTCAGCTTGGGCTGTATTTGTTTCTATTGTGTAGATTCTTTTACTTACACTTTAATTTAATTAAAGAGCCGACGGTGTTTTCTAGAGTTTAACCTAATAAATTGGCAGTGAAATAACCCAGGTTTTTTTTTTTTGGATAAGACATGGAATATCCTGCAACTGAGTTAGAACTAGAGACGGGAAGGTCGGGGGCAGTTTGATTTGAATGATACAAAGTCTGTCATTTGGGAGGAATCAAGATGAGGGGGAATTTGCCTATTTTCAGAAAGAACAAAAATATTGGATCCGAAAGTTCTATGTATTCGAGGCAGGTTCCAAACAAGCCAGTCAATTCCCGTAAGGTAGCCATTTTGCCTGTCAGCCGTTTGACCTAATACACGTATTTTACCACTCTCATCAGTGAAAATGACAATTTTAACAATAGGGAAAAAGATAAAACTATAAGAAGGCCTGTCGTTTTTTTTTAATCAAATGGTTGCAGTCCTTTAAGGGGTGGTTCATCATACGTTAATTTTTAGGGGGTATTTACTAAAAATCAACTTTGTCTCACAATATATATAAAAAAAATTGACCAAACTCACAAACCTGAATGCCTTTGATTTACCAATAAATCCGACCAAAAAAAACATGTGCAGGAAAACGTCTCAACAAAATCAAGCTTCAAATCGTATCGGGTGACTTTTTTCATTTTGACGCCCAAAAAAACCCACAATTTGACGATGGAAAAATTCAACCTTCTCGGATTATCAAACGAAAAACAGCCCGAAACCCTCAAAGTTCATGAAAGCAAGAAACAACTTCAAATTGCTAAAGGGACATCTGCCATTGACTTTAACATGATTTTGACAGGGTTTCAGCTAGAGTATTTTTTGATTTTTAGCAGCTTTTGGAGGAAATCAAACCTAAAAATAATGATTGAGTGTTCCTCAAAAAAAAATGGCCAGAAAAAAAATCAATTCTTCATAAATAGCCCCTTACTGTGTTATAGAATAGCTAATTCTAAGCAACTTTTCAATTGGCCTTAATTTTTTCTTTGTTATAGTACAGTATTTGAATTACAGTACAGAATTATAGTATTATATCTGAATTTTCAGCTTTCAAATTGGGGTCACTGACCCCATCTAAAAATAAATGTTCTGTAAGGCTATGTATTGCTACTTTTTATTACTCATCTTTCTCATATTCCAGACTCCAGACAAATCAGCCGAATCCTTTGTGGTAGATTCGGCCGAATACCGATCCGAATGCTAATTTGCAATTTGAGAAGGGAAAAATTTTTTACTTCCTTGTTTTGTTACAAAGGCATGCAATTTCCCTCACCGTCCCTAATTTGCATACGCAAATTAGGATTCAGTTCGGCCAGGCAGAAGGATTCGGTGCATCCCTAATTTAGACCCTAGCAACCAGGTTGCTGAAATTGCTAACTGGAGAGCAGCTGAATAAAAAGCTAAATAACTCAAAAACCACTTGAAGAACATGGGTAACCCATCTGGGTACCTGGCTACATTGCAGGACTGGTCCCTCCGGACCTCCCCTGAGTTTGTGGTAAGATTTCTTGTCTTACCTAGAGGAATAGGCTCCTGTGTGATGTCACTTCTAGTAACAAGTGAAGTCACTTCTGGTTTCCTGGCCACTGGGTAGGGGGAGGGTAAGTGAGCTGTTTGTAGGGTGGGTATCGGTGCATAGTGGGTGGCGGGTGGGTGGCGGGTGTGGGTTGGCTTGCAGATCAATCGGGACCGGATCGGGCACAGGTCTACCTGATTGGACTCGCACAGGACTCTGCTTCAAACTATGGAATTCCTCAAAGGGGTGGTTCACCTTTAAGGTAACTTTTAGTATGTTATAGAATGCCCAATTCTAAGCATCTTTGTATATGGTCTTCCTTATTTTTTTTATAGTTTTTGAGTTATTTGCCTTTTTCTTTGGATTTTTCTCAGCTTTCCCCATCTAAACACAAATGCTCTGTAAAGCTATACATTTATTGTTAATGCTACTTTTTATGACTCCTCTTTCTATTCAGGCCTCTCCTATTCATATTCCAGTCTCTTATTCAAATCAGACCATGGTTGCTAGACCAATTTGGACCCTAGCAACTGATTTCTGAAATTACAAGCTGGAGAACTGCTGAATAAAAAGCTAAATAACTTAAAAAACACAAATAATTAACATCACTCTCTACATCATAAAAGTTAATTTGAAGGTGAACAACCCCTTTAATAGTAGGTATTGTCCTAATCGTTTTATATTGAAGTGGCAGAACATCTGCCCATGTAAGACTCAAGCAATTGCATGTTTTTATATTGGCTGTCTGCCTTTTGTGAAAGGCCAAGTCCCTGAAAACTTTATGATACATAGTATGATCGGGATAAGTGAATAAACATCCTATCTTAATATTCTGCATCTTGCCATATTACACATAGCCCTACCCAGCATTATAGCGCAACCTTCTCTTTATAAGTGTGTGCTCCACGTCTGCATGTTTAATAAACACAGATATTGTGCTTCATTAACCAGAGACATTATTATAAATGGCTAAATGTTCAGTCATTACACACGAGGCTGTGCCTATAACTAACATGGAAATAACTGTGCAAGTTCAACAGCACATTCTGGGTATTATTGGCAGATTGTTATCTGTAAGTGAATCCCATTCTATGCACATTGGCCATATACATTACTCTTTCCTTATGTGGTTCTGTCCCATGTGGCCCAGTGCCCTTTGTGGGCTGCTCCGACTAAAGAAAAACAAGAATGCTGTGGGTTTGCTGGCAGTCAAGGGGGTTAAAAGAAATTAGCAACGTCAGGAATCAGGTTGGAAATAAACGACAACATCCTTAGGGAAAGGCATTTATTCTGAGTCAACTCTGTGGACTTTGTCCTTCTGGAGATAAACGTGAGGATTCACTGACTATATTATCCAGGGGTTAGTGGGGTTCCTTACTAGGCCGAATCATGGCATTTGGTACTATAGTAACATTACTATACCAAGGCCCAGTAAAGCACCTGTAGGAAAGTTCTAAGCAAACATAAATACTATTGGTCTAGTATGCTGCATAGTTTTATGGTATCTCTCTGTAAATGCTTTAGGCAGACTTAAGGTGGCCAAACACGATTAGATCCACTTGCTTGTCGAGGTCGCCAAACGTGCGGATATTAACACAATGTGACCACTAACGGCTGGGCGATATCGGGTGGATCGGATTACAATGCTGCGAATGGGTGCCGACGGGTCGTAGGACCAAAAGAATCAAACTTGCCCGATTGATATCTGCCTGATTTTTATCTGATCTTGCGAGGGGACATGATTACACTTTACAAGTACATTAGAGGACATTATAGACAAATAGCAGGGGACCTTTTTACCCATAAAGTGGATCACCGTACCAGAGAATATAAAGTGAATCCAGCACACGTAGTTTGCTCAAGGGTTATCACCCAAGTTTAATGTCAAGCCAAACAGAATACAACGTTTCGGGGGCGTACCCCTTCGCCTGACGAAGGGGTACGCCCCCGAAACGTTGTATTCTGTTTGGCTTGACATTAAACTTGGGTGATAACCCTTGAGCAAACTACGTGTGCTGGATTCACTTTATATTCTTTCCAATTGTGGAGGTGCCGTCCTCTGATGTTCCAAGCACCGTGAGCATTGATGAGAGGGACCAGGTGTGCAGCTGCATTTCGTTTTTTGGAGGTTCACCGTACCAGAGGCCTCCCCTTTAGACTAGAAGAAAAGAACTTTCATTTGAAGCAACGTAGGGGGTTCATCACAGTCAGGACAGTGAGGTTGTGGAATGCACTGCCGGGTGATGTTGTGATGCTGATTCAGTTAATGACTATAAGAGGGACTTGGATGATTTCTTGGACAGACATAATATCAAAGGCTATTGTGATACTAAGCTCTGTAGTTAGTATTGGTATGGGTATATAGAATTTAATTAAAAGTAGGGAGGGGTGTGTGTATGGATGCTGGGTTTTCATTTGGAGGGGTTGGACTTGATGGACTTTGTCTTTTTTCAACCCGATTTAACTATGTAACTATGAGTACCCGTAGGGAGCCCCCACACATGGGCAGATAAGCTGCCGAATCGGTCTAAAGGACCGATAACGGCAGCTTTAATTTGCCCGTGTATGACTACCTTAAAGGTGACCATAGGCCTAACAATTACGATCTTTCCTCTGACGAGGAAAGACCTTCCTTTTCAGTACATACATTTAGAGCCAAATAGACAGATATATAAGTGGAGACAATAGCATTCTACCTGTATATCCAAGTTTTTTGCCGATAACAGTCGGCTCCATACACACACCGAATATTGTATGACAGAATATTGTAAGATATCTGTGCATCTAGGGCTAACTTAAGGAGGCTGTTCCTGCTGAATTGTGCTTAGTACAAGGGAATACCCATGCTGTAGTGATGTGCGGGATGAAAAAAACTGCACCCAACCCTAACAAACAACCCTAATGCGTACCCGCCGACTTCCAGTTGGAATTTTGGAAAAGACAGGTGACTAGAACTGCCAGCTGAATCATTGACACTTGCATTAAAGCTAGAGAAACAAAGCAAGAGGCGATTAAATGTTGGTGCAACATTGCTTCCATTGCCATTCACACCCTACAGTCTGCCTTTGCTTTAGTGCTCTGTGCCCCTAGTGCAGGTTGCACTTTTCTTAGCACGTCTTTGGGAACCCTGTATGTATCTCCTGCCTCAGTCCTCTGATAATGATGCTTAAGGTGGCCATAGACGCACAGATAATATTGTACAAAACAAATTTTCGTACCATTCTCAATGTCTGTATGGTGGGAAAAGAGCCGACCAATATCGGCAGAAGACTTGGATATTGGTCGGCTCGTCGATCAGGCTGGACGGAAAATTTTGGTTGAGTGCCTTTGAAGGCAGCCAAACATCGGCCATTGTTAGTGCTGAAACGTCAGATACAGGTAGAATTCTATTGTTTCTATATGTATATCTGACAATTCAGCTCTACACGTGTGTATTGAAGCAAACAATCTTTTTGGAAACAACTTTTCTAAGAAAGATCAGAATTGTTTTGTCTATGGGCCACCTTAATCCATACTGTGTTCCATACTGTTCCGTATTGTGCTCTGTTAAACTGACATGAATGGAAAGAGAACCAAGCATGTTAAAAATAAAATGTTATTTTGGTGATAAGCGATATGAGCGGTGGGCGCTGCTGCGAGTAATTAGTGGAAATATTCTATTTCAATAATAGTGTCGTCAGCAGTATGTACAATGCAGCCCCACCACCACCACGAGGAATGACAGACGCGGAGACTTAAAAAGAAACTGCACTAAATGGAGCCGAGTTCTGCAATATTTAACCCTTTTCCCCAAAGGGCTGATTAGGATGTAATAATTGGGGGGCGACGACGGAAGGAAGACGACAATTTAACTTAATTAAAGAAAACGTATTTGCCTTAAACCAGCAGGGTCCCTTGTGAGTTAAGAGTAAATTTAGCTGTTCAGAGTATTCATGGGTGTAGAGCCGGGTTACATGCAAACAATTCTATTTATTCCTTTTTAAACTAAAATTCTGTGCATCTCAACCCCCCTGCACTTTTGTTTTCTGAGGTGGGTCCCAACTTGTTGCAAAAGCAAAAGAACATAATTAATTTATCGTAACTTTACAACCTTTGGCTCTCGGGCATGCTGGGAGTTGTAGATCAGTAGCAGGCTGGCCAGCCCAGATGTAATCCGCATGTCAACTGGCTAACACAGTGTTTTTTAGGCCTCGACTAGTGCGGATAAATCAGTCCAACTCAAACACACACACAGTGTCGGACTGGGGGGTCTTTGGCCCACTGGGACTGTTACCTTGGGGGCGCCCACACAGTGTCGAACTGGGACACCAGGGGCCCACCCAAAGACCTTAGACCAGGGGCCCACTCTCAGTACTATTATAATTCCTCTCCTCACTCAACCTCTATTCTCCTATCTCTTTTCTTTACATATTATAATCTATTAATCCATCTATTTATGCTCTTTGTTCTCATAGAAATAGGGAATGGCCATGAAATAGTCCAAATGTTTAGAAGCTAGAGGGCCCACTGACACCTTGGCCCACCGGGAGTTTCCCTGGTATCCCTGTGGGCCAGTCCGACACTGCACACACACATACATAACAAGCAGTCCTTTATGTATCTTAGGACACTGTATATTTTTGTATTGTTCTGTTACTTATTCTTTATTTCCATGGCTTGCCAGTTTCTACCATGGATCCGTTTACTAGATGTTTTTGCGAATATTTTCAAGCCTGTGCCATCACTTATTTGAGTAATGGATTTAGGAGGGCCAGAATAATGGGGGGCTTTAATCTGAATACCAATCAGGATCTTTTTTGTTGCTATTTTAAATATCTCTGTCTCATTATAAGCTGAAGGGAGCCTAAACAAATGTTGGACCATAAAAAAGGTATTTCAACGAAAGTGCCTAAAAGGTACACGGTGTAACTGGAAGATACTGGGCTTGTTTGGAATTGGGAAGTATTCTATCAGCTGCAGACTTCCTAGATACCTACATTCTATTTCCTATCTACAATTGCCCTAAATCCCACCAGTCAGACTCATTTTCTTTGACCTTTTTTGAGCGTGAAGATGATTTTTTAATAGTTACCAATTGACATCATTGTAATTGTTTCCTATAAGAAAACACTAATAGGGTCACCTTCTGACACCGATTGTCTGCATACTTTTGACTTGTGCTCTTCAGGCATTGACCATGAAGAATAACCAGCCCGTGTCTGGGTTATATTTGAGCTTGCAGCTGGTTGGTGTCGATGAACTACCAACATTTTGACCCATGCCTCATGGTATTTGACTCTGGGTAGGGTTGCAACATTATAATATATAGAGGAAAGAACTTGAAATTGATTAATTAGATGTTCAAAATCACAACTTGCCCATTACGTTTGATAATTTCACATATATGTTGGTCTGGTTTCATTGAAGTATAAATGTCAAAATCGAGACCACATGAGGTGGAAACATCTTTAGTAATAAGTCAAATCAACTAGGCTTGCTGTATTTTTTTCCTTGAAGACGTTTCGCTAATCATCTGGCTATCTTTCTCAATTCAGAAAGAGGACCTTCAGAGACATGAGGTATAGGGAACACGAGTCGTGTCCTGATTTATGGCTGAGATTCCAGCTCTTTCAGATCATAGTGCTCAGAGGTCCTGTCCAATACCATTGTATGACCATATCTTCAGGAAAAACTTTTGCCAAATCCAAAATGAGCAATGTCCTTGTTAGGGTCAGGGCACACGCTCAGATTCGGGGAGATTAGTCCCCGTGAGGCAACTTTGGGCGACTTCGTAAAACGAAGTGCTCCGAGTGCCATCCCGCCGGTGATTTAAAATCTAACCGGCGGGAGGCAGTTCGGGGACATTAGTCGCCCCAAAGAAGAGGAGATTTGTTGCCGGGCAACTAATCCCGCCCCCCGAATCTGAGTGTGTGCCCTGAACCTTATAGTTGTGAAACATAGGATCTTGATGTAACTCACCATGGATCTGTAGGGGGTCATACCTTTCATTTATAAAATAAAAAAAAAGTTATTTATATAAATATTATTCAATTTTAAAACGTAGGATTAAAATTTTCTCAATAAATATAACTAGATAAAAATAATTTCTAAAAACCTGTATGTGCTAACCCAACACGAGACCAATAATTTTACAATGTGTTAAATAATTATAATTATTCATTTTAGATTTTTATGTTTTTAGGGAAATAAAATACAGGTACCCGTATAGGAGCTATTATACATAATGCTTGATATATGGGGTTTTCTGGATAAGGGATCTTTCGAAAATTTGGATCTCCATACCTTAAGCCTGCTAAAAATAATTTAAGCATTAAATAAGCCCTCTACGATTGTTTTGCCACAAACATGGTTTAATGTAGCTTCTTTTGCATCAAGTACAAAACTATTAATTTTTTACTGAGAAAAACAAATTTACTTTTAAAAATTTAGAATTATTTGTTTAATTTGGAGTTTATGGGAGATGGCAATAATTCAGCGCTTTCTGGATAACGTGTTTCCAGATAACAGATCCCATACCTTTATTTATTTAGTTGTAAAATATAATTTATAAAAATATATTACAATGGTTAAAAAACCCTTATGTTTAACCCAACATATCTTTGATGGCAAGTTTACCCTTTAAGTCACACCCTGAGTTGCTCTGATTTACAACAAAATAAACAGACTTTAATTAAATCTGCTTTTAGTGATTATTGGCTATTTATCTTTGCGGGGCAGAATTTCTGTTATTCTGACCTGTTTTTCTCGCATGAAATTTCTGATGCAGATGTCTCCTCCTTCCCTCAGTATGTTTCTGCTGTTTAATGTTACACCAAACAAACATGGTACTGATCAGGCAAGGTTTGATTTTGTTAGCACTTGGAGACAGAAACCAGAATATAAAAATAAACTTGCTTGATTATTTTTGTAGCCTGTAGATGACATCACAAAGCTTGGAGTAATCTGTCTGTTCTCGAAAAAGAGCTGACCCTGTCAGTTCTCGGGGTAGTTTTTCGATGGCGTTCCATCTGGAAGATATTTCCTTTTCGCTGGATTGCAGTGTTTCCGCACACGTGTGTTTTTGCATACAGGCAAACTGGGGGGGGGGAGAAAAATTGGCGATCAGCTGGGCGATCAGTGAAGAAGTCCGAGCATTCAAAGCAGTTCCTTTCTACTTAGAAAAGATTTAGTGCCTCTGTTTATATATCTTGTAAAGGTGGTGACACACCTTGCTATTCCGGGGAGATTAGTTGCCCAGCAACAAATCTCCTTTTTTTCAGGGCGACTAATCTCCCTGAAATGCCTTCCCGCCGACTAGAATGTGAATCGCCCGCGGGATGGCACTCAGATCGCATTGTTTTCAGATGTCGCCCTAAATTGCCTCATGATTTACATTGATTTACATTCTTGCCAGTGGGAAGGCATTTCAGGGAGATTAGTCGCCAGAAAAAGAGGAGATTTGTTGCTGGGTGACTAATCTCCCCTAATCGGAGCGTGTGCCACCACCCTAAATATAATGTGATATAATGAATATGCACTCGTTGGACGTTTAGGCTAGGGCCACACGGGAAGATTCAGGGAGATTGGTCGCCTGGCGACTAATCGCCACGTCTTTGAGGCGACTAATCTCCCTGAATGTCTTGCTGGTATCTCGCACCTGCTAGCGCTAAAATCGCCTGCGCCTATTCACATGCGGCTATATGTTTTTCAAAGTCGCTCGAACGGGTAAAAAAAAGGTGCTACTTGCTTTGTGATCAGGGCGCTTAATGTAGCAAAACAGGTCACTGCGAGTAGGAGTTCTGAGCAGATACCTCTTGTAAGATGAGAAGATTGATGTCATGAGTAGTTCCTTCATCTATTCAGTAACAGGGAGGTTTGACTAAAAATGATCTTGCTGAATTCCGAAGTCTTTCCACTTAACAATTAAGTTGATATCATTGAAGGTATCACCCGCAGGTTCTCCTTACTCTGACATACCTTTGTCCTATTTGACCGATGGAAGAAAATATCGAAACCCAAGCCAATATTTCAGTTGCAGTGTTTAGTTAATTAATCTCTGGCCTTCAGTTAGTACTTATATCATTACACCACATCTTTAGGAAGACCACCAAGCTCTCCTTGGCCATGACTAAATCATCTCCCAAATGGATATTTTGGTTAAAATTTTCCAGATATTTAAGTTTTAAAGCACCCATCATAAAAAATAATAAACATATTTTTGTGCAACCAAAGGAGGCCCTGACGTTAATAAATCAGTTGGCTGTGTGAGCAAAAAAAAAGAAAAAAAAGGTTGACGGTTGAATATTTAATAGATGAGGAGAAAGGATGGAACAGTTTCACCTATTGGACAGTTTGAAGTCCCAACGTTTAAGGTTCATGATTAAGTCTTTACAATATGTGCTTCATTCCCTCGCATGCCTCTTGGGGGGTTCTTTATCTCTAGCAAAGCCATTACTGTCTAATGTGAAAACTTTAAGTGCCAATAACCTAACTGTGCCTTAAATAGAACAATGGGATTTGACAGAAGATACACGATCCGTTTGGCCCTTCTTGCCCCGACTGCTCCCGAAGCGAAATGCTTTATTAAGTCTTCGGCTATTTCTTCTAATGTAATCGTATTTCATTCCCAGATAGAGATGTGATGTCTGATTTCTATAATAAAGACAGACCATTATGTCATTGTGGAAGATTAAGAGGCAGATGAAGGGGCGAGTTCGAGCGGAAGAAAGATGGCTGCTGAGTTGTGCACCTGTATCTGTGGCATTCGGTGCTAGACTGTCATTTTTATTAGCCCTTGTTGACCTTTCACCCCCTCAGGGTATGGCATGTGGCATGGAGATCTTTCCTTTGCTCCCTGGTTCTTACAGGTGGTTATTGTAGCTATGTACACTTGTTTTTCATGGTGCACCACGCACTTAGAGTCTCAGCGGGACCTGCAATTTCATCCCTCTCCAAAGGAAAGATGGGGGGAGCAGGGTCAGGGATTGAGGGAATTGTTTTTGCATTTGCAGCTTGGTTCTGTGTGTCATATGGTATCCATTATCATCTGATGGCAACACCAGGCCCAAGGCCCTTTGCATGTTTGTCCTGTGAGAAAGATCTGGAAAGGCCGACATCTGGTTTTGATTGTTGCAATTGCAGGTTGATAGAATAGACGCAGGCTGAGGTGGGTGGGTTTTCCTTCCGGCCCTTTCCACACTGCTCTGGTAATGCACTTCACGTGAGGAGCTGCTTTTTTCATCATTCACATCCCTCCCCCCCCAACTGACTTTTTCCTGGGACATGTGGCATGAATTAAAGGGACCTGCGATGGAACACTAAACTCGCTAACGGAGATCCTGCACTGGGTCAGTCCAGGAAACAGACTTTGACCTTAACACGTATCAAAGGGAAAAAAGTACAAATTGATTTCCCCTTAAAAAAAAAAATAAAGGGAAAAAAATGAATATTAAAGGGGACCCGTCACCTACAAAAAAATAATTCCAAATCCTATTTTATCACTTTAGTCAAGTAAAATGAACTTTAATTACACTGTATAAATTATTTGTTTCTTGTTTCTCTGGGAATTCATAATTATAGCAAGCAGACAGGAGCCATTTTGTGGACACTGTTATTAAGCCAAGCTTTGAATCTTTGAATCTTCTCAGAATTTTCTTTGTGCACCAGAACAGGGGACCTTATGTCCATCCCCATGCCCTGGTTACACAATTAAACTGTGAAGAGAACTGGAAAATGTGGGGAGAGCAGTGACATCTAGTAATTGCTGAATGGAAAGTGAAAGTAACTGCCTGCCCGTCTATGCCTAAGACATAGAGGAGGGGCAGACAATATTTGATTGACATCTGAGATTTTTAAATGAGTTCACAACAGCTATGAATGCTTAAATATTAAATAGAATTTGGAATGTTTAATTTGAAATTTTGACTTTTATTATACAGCTTTTTGTGTCTGGGTGACAGGTCCAATTTAAAGAAATCTAATGTATTTAGTCCCTAATAGGAATAGTGACTTCATACAGTTTGCACTCCATTCTGTCACGAAAAGTGCTATCACCAGATTTCAGAAATTGTTTCACAGAAGGTCAGCCTACTGCAAATATTTAGGATCGGGGTGAATGAAAGGGATGTACATTGATAGTAAAAGAGCACCACCATGTCTTCGGTCAAAGTGGAGTCATTGAGGCATCTAGATGGCACCCCAGTTCAACTTCTTGGTATATGGTATTCGTTGGCTTTTCCTACTGGAGGAGTCTTCTGTCCACCAACACCTACTCACTGTCCTTCTTCATCTAAAGTTACCAGATAAGAGAACTCACTAGCATTAGAATGGGCCAATGTCAGCCAGTAGCTATGATAGTTATTAGTCACCGTGATCTCAAGTCCCTCAAAGGATTTGGAGATGTGTTTATATATTTAAAGGAGACATTATGTAAAAAACAAAAATGCACCAATCCATTAAACTCTTTTAGATATAGAAGGAATGTGGTTTAAACATTTGTGTTTCTGGTTACTTTTTTGAACATTTCTGAAAACAACCCTACTAGTCCCGACCATCTGTTCCACTTCCTGCAGCCTCCTTTCCCAGGCTGTGCAGGGGAGCCGGCAGCACTCAGTACACTGCACTGTAGGATAGGAACCAATCAGCAGCTAGGCTAACCTAATTGGGAAATGAAGCCTGTCTTTTCATGTGTGACTGCAGGGCTGTGATTGGCTGTCCCCCTCCTACTGTGCTTCTGCCAGGGAACTTTAGGACACGCCCACCCCTCCTTTGAAACAGGGAGCAGTGATCATCTATCGGGAGCTCCAATAAAGGGTTCATTCAAAGTCAATATTAATTTTTGGTCAAAAGTAAAACCAGCATACAGTAGAGTCCCGCAGCGGGTCGGGTACCCATGGGTTACCCACAAAAAGAGGGCACCCTGCGGAATGAGGGGAGGATTTGCAGGTGCGGGTATAGATGTGGGTCGCGTTGCGGGTCTCATCTAATTTTCTTATTGTATAATAGTATCTATGTTTTAGTCCTTTTAAAGTTTTACATAACTTGTTTCTGTCCCGCCCACTTTTGATGATGTCACTTCCGGTTTGCAGCACCATCACTTCCTGTTTGATGGTGGTCAGCAGGTTGCAGGTCAGGTTGCAGATAAGGCAGTTGCAGGTCAGGTAGCGGATCAAAGTGGGTAAATATGCGGGTTGCGGTTCAGGTCAGGTCCGGGCAGGACTCTACCATATAGTATTTTTGAAAATTTATCCTATATGTCTCCTTTAACTGTATTTTTTTATTGTGTATGGACTGGTCCCTTGTAGGCCCTTCATACGGCATCTGTTCTGCCCATGGGCCAATTAAATACCATGTACAGGATCAACCAGTATATCACCAACTTTTTTTCACCAATATGAGAAGTTTTGAGTGCCTGGCCAGACTGAATCCAAACTTGAATTATATATTGGAATATATCGTTTTCTAGCAATTTTTGTAATTTACATATTCAAATTAGGGCTCGCAATTACTTTGGGATTCAGCCAAATCTTCTGTGGTGCATTAGTTAAGAGTGAGGGGAATTTAAAGTCCTGCAAATAAATAAAAATAAAATATAACATAGACTCTAATTGTTTGGGTTTGGACATTCTCATAGAAGGAGAAAACGTTCATAAGGTTAATGTTCCATTGTTGTCATCACGGAGTAAGTTGCAGTTTGCTTCCAAAGCAACACACAGTGCCGCAGGGGGTGCACAGATACTGTTGTCTCATTACCATTCCACAGCAGGAAAGGAGAAATGGAAGTGTGCCTTGGGAATGAATGGAGGAGGCTGCAGTTTAGGGGAAGAGAATGGGTATTGTTACAGCTTTCACATTGTCTATTGTTTTGCACCTATGGGAGAGATAAAGAGATGTGACACCTCTGAGAGGTCTCTAATACATCTGTCCTGTTTGGATACTCAGAGGTTGTACTAATGCTAAACATGTTCACATGAACCCACCTTGACCATCAGATTTGTAAATAAATATTTATCTCATATTAATGTGCTTGTAACACATAAATCTCTATTTGCACCTGAAAAAATGTAAAATCCTAAGTAAAGAGTCATTTGAGAAAAATCATTTGCAAAAATAGTAACTTCACTTTTATGCTTCCATAGGGAAGTGTAGATGTCTTCCCATTAATAAAACTGTCAACTCACCCTACCATGCCTTTTACTACTACAGGTATGGGATCTATTATCCAGAAAGCTCCTAATTCCTGAAAGGCCTTCTACTAGTGATGTGTGGGCCGGGCCCGATACCCGTGGGTCGGGCAGGTTCAGGCCAACCTCGCACGATCCTTTTCGGGTCGAGGGCGGGTGCGGTTTGAGCTCTTCTGACTGCTCTCCCCGGCCGCGACCTTCCAAATGCTGGCTTCCGACTCCGGGGTTAAGCTTTTATAGACGCATGTCTCCTGCCCCTTTTGTGACATCATTGGCTGAGTGGGTCGGCACGGGCCTATAAAAGGAACCCGGAAGTCGGGCGCAGGTGGTGGGAGGCGGGTGCGGGTCGGGAAAAGTCCGACCCGCACATGTAAAATGATAATAATAAAACAGTAGCTTGTACTTGATCCCAACTAATATACAATAAATCCTTATTGGAAGCAAAACCAGCCTATTGGGTTTATTTAATGTTTACATGATTTTCTAGTGGACTTAAGGTGTGAAGATCCAAATTACGGCAAGATTGTTAACATGAAAACCTCTGGTCCTGAGCATTCTAAATAACAGGTCTATTACCCCACTGTTACTATAGACACCATCTCTCCCTACTATACCTGCTATCCCACAGTCACACTCCCTTCCCAGAGACTATTATCCACTGTTACTATAGGCACCATCTCTCCCTACTATACCTGCTATCCCACAGTCACACTCCCTTCCCAGAGACTATTATCCACTGTTACTATAGACACCATCTCTCCCTACTATACCTCTATCCCACAGTCACACTCCTTCCCAGAGGACTATTATCCACTGTTACTATAGGCACCATCTCTCCCTACTATACCTGCTATCCCACAGTCACACTCACTTCCCAGAGACTATTATCCACTGTTACTATAGACACCATCTCTCCCTACTATACCTGCTATCCCACAGTCACACTCCCTTCCCTATTCTCTCCCTACTATACCTGCTAGAGACTACCATATTACTATACCTGCTACCCACAGTCACACTAGAGACTATTATCCCACTGTTACCATAGACACCATCTCTCCCTACTATACCTGCTATCCCACAGTCACACTCCCCTTCCCAGAGACTATCCCACTACTCCCATCTCTCCCTACTGTAGTTTACTATAGACATCTCTCCCCTATATACCTGCTATCCACAGTCACACTCCCTTCTCAGAGACTATATCACTGTTACTATAGACACCATCTCTCCCTACTTACCTGCTATCCCACAGTCACACTCCCTTCCCAGAGACTATTATCCACTGTTACTATAGACACCATCTCTCCTACTATACCTGCTATCCCACAGTCACACTCCCTTCCCAGAGACTATTATCCACTGTTACTATAGGCACCATCTCTCCCTACTATACCTGCTATCCCACAGTCACACTCCCTTCCCAGAGACTATTATCCACTGTTACTATAGACACCATCTCTCCCTACTATACCTGCTATCCCACAGTCACACTCCCTTCCCAGAGACTATTATCCCACTGTTACTATAGACACCATCTCTCCCTACTATACCTGCTATCCCACAGTCACACTCCCTTTCCCAGAGACTATTATCCACTGTTACTATAGGCACCATCTCTCCCTACTATACCTGCTATCCCACAGTCACACTCCCTTCCCAGAGGACTATTATCCACTGTTACTATAGACACCATCTCTCCCCTACTATACCTGCTATCCCACAGTCACACTCCCTTCCCAGAGACTATTATCACTGTTACTATAGGCACCATTCTCTCCCTACTATACCTGCTATCCCACAGTCACACTCACTTCCAGAGACTATTATCCACTGTTACTATAGACACCATCTCTCCCTACTATACCTGCTATCCCACAGTCACACTCCCTTCCCAGAGACTATTATCCACTGTTACTATAGGTACCATCTCTCCCTACTATACCTGCTATCCCACAGTCACACTCCCATCCCAGAGACTATTATCCCACTGTTACTATAGACACCATCTCTCCCTACTATACCTGCTATCCCACAGTCACATTCCCTTCCCAGAGACTATTATCCCCTTTCATGCCCACTAGTACTATTTGGCACATTCTGACCCTTCTGTACTGCCTGTACAGCAATAAGCCCACAGTTGAGATACTATAGATCATGTGCTGACCAATCCAATTATACCCAGACAGGGCACTGTTCTGCCCCAAAACCTAATCACTTTCAGCTAAGCCCAGTCGAGGGTCTGCAATTCAGAATTATCCCTAAAACATATGTTTTGTTCTTTATGCGTAAATACAAATGTGTTTTGTTTTTCCTCGCCACTTATTTTATCCTGCTGAAAAAGGCGGAATCCCAAACCGAAGGTGTATCCCTACATATATCGATAGGTATATTACACCTGGGCCTATGTTTGTTGATGTAAATTAATGTATTGTACTTAAACATCCTATAAACGCATCTGGACATTTAGGGGGTTATTTTATCAAAATCTGAAAAGTTTTCACTATTTTCTGAAAACTACTCTGACCAAATTCCCCCCTATTTATCAATGCATATTTACTCATTTTTCTTGTGTGGAAAAAGTCACGATTTTTTTTTGTAAAATCACCGAAAGCTAATTTTTTCAGAAACCCAGCGCAACTCCGAAAATTTTCCAATTGTTAACATCTGCCATTGACTTTTACAATGTTCTGGGCAGGTCTGAGCTGTAGTACTTTTTTCATCGGAATTTTAACACCATTGGTTGGACTTTTAGAAATTCCAAACAAGTCGGTTTTTTTTTCTCCGAAAAAATTGTATCTTTTCCTTTAAAAGTCTGAGCAGAAGAATTCGGAGCTTAATAAATAACCTCCTAAATGTATAAAAAAGAGCCTGAAAAACCTGTGTTAAAAAATATGTGATATAATAAAAAGGGGTAATTAGACGCCAGTATCCAATTAGCCGCGAGCTTCACACGGGCCGGGTCTGTCTGTTTTCGGAGATGTTCATCCAGGTGTAATATAATCATTTGAAAGCATATTTAAGCAAGGCCAACTTGCTCGGCTGATTTGGCAGCAACATGTTTTCTTAACACACCAAATCAACTGGAACTCGGTGGCAAAGATAACGAACCTGCCAACTGCACGTGCAAAACAATTCACATGTGCAACTGTTGCAGCTGTTGCCGTGGTGACCATTTTCTTTATGCTAAGGGCAGACTGGCCCTTCGTTTTCAACAGGGTGTCTGTATTTTAAAGGTAATGGGATCCGTTATCCAGAAACCCATTATCCAGAAAGCTCCGAATGACAGAAAGGCCCTCTCCCATACACTCCATTTTATTCAAATAATCCAAATCCTTTTTCTGTGTAAAGATAAACCAGCACCTTGTACTTGATCCCAACTAAGATATAATTAATCCTTATTGGAAGCAAAACCAGCCTATTGGGTTTATTTAATGTTTACATGATTTTCTAGTAGACTTAAGTTATGGAGATCCAAAACGGAAAGATCCCTTATCTGGCAAGCCCCAGGTCCCAAGGATTCTGGATAACTGGCCCCATACCTGTACTTGGCCAGTATTGCATGTTGTTTATACAGAACAAGGCACTATGTATCCTGAACAACGTTCCAAAATTAGTTACATTTTCTAAAATTAATAATCTCACTAATATGGCTAAATGAAATGAAAGTGTTTTATATAAGTATAAGTACTACTATAGTTTATATAAACAAGCTGCTGTGTAACTATGGGGGCAGCCATTCAAGCACAGGATACACAGTAGATAACAGATAAGTACTACTATAGTTTATATAAACAAGCTGCTGTGTAGCCATGGGGGCAGCCATTCAAGCACAGGATACACAGTAGATAACAGATAAGTACTACTATAGTTTATATAAACAAGCTGCTGTGTAGCCATGGGGGCAGCCATTCAAGCACAGGATACACAGTAGATAACAGATAAGTACTACTATAGTTTATATAAACAAGCTGCTGTGTAGTCATGGGGGTAGCCATTCAAGCACAGGATACACAGTAGATAACAGATAAGTACTACTATAGTTTATATAAACAAGCTGCTGTATAGCCATGGGGGCAGACATTCAAGCACAGGATACACAGTAGATAACAGATAAGTACTATTATAGTTTATATAAACAAGCTGTTGTGTAGCCATGGGGGCAGCCATTCAAGCACAGGATACACAGTAGATAACAGATAAGTACTACTATAGTTTATATAAACAAGCTGCTGTGTAGCCATGGGGGCAGCCATTCAAGCACAGGATACACAGTAGATAACAGATAAGTACTACTGTAGTTTATATAAACAAGCTGCTGTGTAGCCATGGGGGCAGCCATTCAAGCACAGGATACACAGTAGATAACAGATAAGTACTACTATAGTTTATATAAACAAGCTGCTGTGTAGCCGTGGGGGCAGCCATTCAAGTTTATATAAACTATAGTAGTACTTATCTGTTATCTACTGTGTATCCTGTGCTTGAATGGCTGCCCCCATGGCTACACAGCAGCTTATTTATATGAACAATAGTAGTGTTTCTGAAGCAAACACACCAGTTTTACCAGTGCAAGGCAACACTGCATTATATTTCTATTACTTTAAAACAATTTACTATTCCTTTAAATTGTTTGTTTCCTTTGCTGAGTAATTTTGTATTGGGCCTTGTTGTAAGGCGCAGGTGCGATCTCCTACCTCTGATCCCGCACGTCCCCTTCAACGTCATCGCACCGCCAAAGTTTTTGTCCTGACCCACATGGTGCCGTCATGACCTGTGCAGTAACGAATTTTTGAAGCTGTAAGCGCCATTTTGTCAATTGTTTTGCCCTTCTTCCTCTGGATCACTGGCTTCTCAAGCCCTTCCGTGCATTTTGATCCTGGTTATTTACTTTGTTCTGTCCTTTGACTACAAAACTTGCTGCCTTTTCTGACATCTGCCTGTTTTGACTCCTCTTTACCTGATTCTTGCCTGTACTTAATCTAGAACTTGTGAACTCTGAAGTTGGTAGGTTCCCAACTAGAACCGCAGCAGAAAGTTCTGGGGCCCCATAAGGGTGTCTGTGAAAACCGGGACTTGCTGGGCTCTCCAACCTTATGGAAGAGTCAGTTCCGTGCCAACAACCTAACTCCAGGTTAACTAGTAAGTTACACTTGGTTTGTGGAAAACCGTGCTGTGAATAAAACACAGGTGAATTAGTGCTTGAAGTTACTCTGGGTGTCACTGTCTCTTACTTTAAAGGAGAAGGAAAGGTTAAAACTAAGTAAGCCTTATCAGAAAGGTCCATCTAAATATACCAGTAAACCACCAAAGTAATGCTGCTCTGAGTCCCCTGTCAAAAGAAACACTGCATTTCTTTCCTTCTATTGTGTACACATGGACTTTTGTATCAGACTTCCTGCCTTCAGATTAAACCTCATTGCCCTGGGCAAGAGCATGCTCAGTTTGCTCCTCTCCCCCCACCCCTCCCTTCTCTACTGTAATCTGAGCCCAGAGCAGGAAGAGACTCAGACAGGAAGTGATGTCACACCACATTAATACTGCAGCTCCTATCCTAAACAAACATAGAGTTTCTAGAGCTTTTTACTCAGGTATGGTAAAACATTCTACAGAATAAATATAGCATTCTAGCTTGTACTATTGCAGCTAATCTATTGGCAATAAAATGCCTCTGTAGCTTTCCTTCTCCTTTAAAATATAAATATTACCATTTTTGCCATTTAAGTGAATCCCACAATATGTTTAATTTGCTTTAACCTATACCCTGCCATGCATGCCACCATTTTTACATTATTTAAGAGCGTCTATAAGAAGGTAGTTTCAATGGCATTAAATGTACTTAAGGTCAGTGTAGTGCTTAGATTGCTGTACTTAAAACATATTTTAGGTCAGTCTGGCATTCTGGACTATGACACAAAAAACATGCCAATGTGCAATTTGGGATACAGGTGTGGGACCTGTCATCCAGAATGCTTGGGGCCTGGGGGTTTCCAGATATCGGATCTTTCTGTAATTTGGATCTTCATACTTTAAGTCGACTAGAAAATCAATTAAACTTTAAATAAACCCAATAGGCAGGTTTTGCTTCCAATAAGGATTAATTATATCTTAGTTTGGATCAAGCTACTGTTTTATTATTACAGATAAAAGGGAGATCATTTTTAAACATTTGGCTTATTTGATTCTAATGGAGTCTATGGGAGATGGCCTTTCTAGATAATGGATCCTGAATAACAGATGGTTTCTTGCACTGAGCAATGTGCATATACCCACAGTCACACTCCCTTCCCAGAGACTATTATCCCACTGTTACTATAGACACCATCTCTCCCTACTATACCTGCTATCCCACAGTCACACTCCCTTCCCAGAGACTATTATCCCACTGTTACTATAGACACCATCTCTCCCTACTATACCTGCTATCCCACAGTCACACTCCCTTCCCAGAGACTATTATCCACTGTTACTATAGACACCATCTCTCCCTACTATACCTGCTATCCCACAGTCACACTCCCTTCCCAGAGACTATTATCCACTGTTACTATAGGCACCATCTCTCCCTACTATACCTGCTATCCCACAGTCACACTCCCTTCCCAGAGACTATTATCCACTGTTACTATAGACACCATCTCTCCCTACTATACCTGCTATCCCACAGTCACACTCCCTTCCCAGAGACTATTATCCACTGTTACTATAGACACCATCTCTCCCTACTATACCTGCTATCCCACAGCCACACTCCCTACCCAGAGACTATTATCCCACTGTTACTATAGGCACCATCTCTCCCTTCTATACCTGCTATCCCACAGTCACACTCCCTTCCCAGAGACTATTATCCCACTGTTACTATATACACCATCTCTCCGTACTATACCTGCTATCCCACAGTCCATTAAAGGGCAATTAAGAAAAATAAACTGCTCTGTAGCCATTTAGCTATAAAGTACTATGCAGAAGAAGACACACTGATTTGCAGTTAAGCTCTGAGCTTCCTGCGCTTTGTGTCTTTGATGAGTGTTGAAGGGAATTCCTCTCTTTATTGTACTAACTCTGCTACGTGAGACTGTATCGGGCCCTTTGTCCTGTACATATCATGTATGAGTGATAATCAGGCAGATGCAACTCCACGTCTCTCCCTTGCTAATCCTAACACACCATTGTATGATATTTCACTTAACTGTGATCTACACCGACTGTGGGATTTGATTTTTATGATTAATAAATTGACAAGAATGACTTTGTAAATCCTCACTGTGAATGTGTATAATAGTCTCTAAGTCAAATGGTAAAAAAGATATTTATGTGATTTTGACTTCAAAGGCTTTTGTTAAAATCTTTTGTTCTCCTTTGGGTTCTGTTTTGCTTTTCAAACGCTGATCGCCTTGCTGGATGGCTGGGAGGGGGATCTCAGCTGGGAATGTTTACCCGTCACATCAAAACTTTGGTTTAAGGGGAAAATACAGCAGCGCACTTTGAAATGCAGGAACAAGGAAAGAATAATATGGCTGGATAGTGTCGATTTGCTCATGGCACACTTCACATTTCCACCTCCGCATTTCTTTTTTTTTTGGTTAAAGTGATTCTGTCATGATTTTTATGGTGTAGTTTTTATTTCTTAATTACAGTTTACACTGCAAATAATTCACTCTACAAAATAAAATTGAATTCCTGAACCAACAAGTGTATTTAGTTGTAATATTGGTGTGTAGGTGCATCTCAGGTCATTTTGTCTGGTCATGTGCTTTCAGAAAGAGCCAGCACTTTAGGATGGAACTGCTTTCTGGCAGGCTGTTGTTTCTCCTACTCAATGTAACTGAATGTGTCTCAGTGGGACCTGGATTTTACTACTGAGTGCTGTTCTTAGATCTACCAGGCAGCTGTTATCTTGTTACCTTTTCATTGTTCTGCTGATGGGCTGCTCGGGGGGGGGGGAGAAGGATTGGGGTGATATCAGTAACATGACTGGGGGCACTTGGGAAACTGACAATACATGTAGCCCATGTAAGATTTCAAAATTAAAAATAAAAAAATCTGCTGGCTCTTTTGAAAAACAGATTTCAGTGCAGAATTCTGCTGGAGCAGCACTATTAACTGATGCATTAAAAAAGCCTCCAACATGCCACAACTCCTCTAACTCCTCTAAATCCTTCCCAGCCAAGATAAAGGGGGCAGACTTGGGCAAGTCATGGACATCTGATAAAGGGACGACAATTGTCAAGCCATCATGGGTGTCATAAACCTTATATAAAAGTCCATTCCAAAGAGTCAAATTGGACCCCTATTTAAAGGCGCTGTTCGCCTTCCAACACTTTTTTTTTTTTTAGTGCAGTTGGTTTCAGATTGTTAATAAAATAAAGATTTTTTTTCCGGTATTCTTATATTGAAGTGTAAAGTTTTATTTTTCACCTTCTAAAGCAGGGGAACACACAAAGATTCGGGGAGATTTAATCACCCAGTGACTAATCGCCTCTTCTTATGTCGACTAATCTCCCAGAAAATCCTTCCCGCCGGCTAGAATCTAAATCGCCAGCAGGATGGCACTCGAATCGCTTCGTTTTATGAAGCTTCGCAATGAAAGTCCTGGCGACTTTCAAGTGCCATCCCGCCGGTGATTTAGATTCTAGCCGGCGGGAAGGCTTTTCTTGGAAATTAGTCGCCCGAAGAGGCGATTAGTCACCGGGCGTCTAAATCTCCCCGAATCTTCTCGTGTGCCCGTGCCCTTAACTGTTCTAAATTGATACATTTAGTTGATACATTTCTTATCTTTGGCCCTGCTGAGCAGAAACCCTGAGTTAGAGTCCTGCAGCGGGTCGGGTACCCGCGGGTTACCCGCAAAAACCTGCAGTACCCTGTGGGTTGCGTTTAGAAGTTCCAAGTGCGGGTATACCCGCGGGTCGGTGGTTCTGCGGGGTTGCGGGTCGGGCCGCGGGTCTTCTCAATATTGATATTCACTCCTTTCTTCTGGTCACGTCTACTTCCGATGACTTCACTTCCGTTTTACAATGACAGCACTTCCTGTTTTACTCCTTTTTTTCTGATCACATCTGTCACTTCCGGTTTACAATGACAGCACTTCCTGATTCTTGATGGTCAGCGGGTCCGGGTTGCGGATAAGGTACTTGCGGGTAGGGTTGGGTAGCGGTTCCAAGCTGGTAAGAATGCGGGTCCGGGTTGCGGATTGCAGGTTGCGGGTACGGGTCGGGTTCGGTTCCCAAAAAATGGACCCGCGCAGGACTCTACGCTGAGTTTCATTAAAGCAAAAGGAAAGTTGTTAGGCACCCTGAAGTGAATGTATTAACTTACCCGACACCCTGGCTGGTGCTCCTATCAGCAGAAAACTGCAACGGCCGGGGTTATTCCAGCGGGCACCACGGAGCAATCCCATTCCGGCTTCTTCTTTCTTCTCACGGCTGCGCATTAGAGTGAAAAACTTTAACAAAGAAGTTGCCTATTTATTTCTTCTGCGCATGCGTCTGCCCCGGGAAATTTGAAGAAAGAAGAAGCCGGAAGAGGATCGCTCCGTGGTGCTCAATGGTATAACCCTGGGCCGGTGCAGTTTTCTGCTGATTGGAGCGCCGGCCTGGGGTTTCAGGTTAGTAAATATATTTACTTGGGGGTGCCTAACATTTGGCACCCCAAGTAGGGTATGACATTCCTTCTACTTTAAAGGGGTTTTTCACCTTCCAAACACTTTTTTCAGTTCAATTGTTTTCAGATTGTTCACCAGAAATAAAGACTTTTTTCAATTACTTTCCATTTACAGTTTTTCCAAAATATAAGTTTAAAGTTTAACGTCCTTTTCTCGTCTTTCAGTCTGACAGCTCAGTAATTCAGGTGCAGACTGTAAACAGTTACAATTCTGCAACATTTAGTTGATACATTTCTCAGCGGCATCTCTGGAGTATTAGCAACTATTGTATCAATTCTAACAGCTGCCTGTAATGAAACCCAGAGATTTTGCTCAGCAGGGACAAAGATAAGAAATGAATCAACTAATGTATCAATTTGGAGCAGTTTACAACGACCCCTCTCCCAGAGCTGCTTTAGAAGGTGAAAAATGAAACTTTACAATGTAATATTTGAAATATATATATCACAAATAGAAAGTAATTGGAAAAAGTCTTTATTTCTGGTGAACATTCTGAAACCAACTGAACTGAAAAAAAGTGTTGGAAGGTCATCATCATATATCTACATAGCGCCGACAAGTGCTTTTCCTTGGTTATTACAAATAGGGAATAAATGGAGGATAACACACAAGGGTTACGGAGTACAATAGGATTAGAGGACCCTACAAATTAGAATTTACAAACTAAAGGTTAGGCTGCAATTGAGACATTAGGGGGCACATTTACTTAGGGTCGAAGTTAAATCCTTCGACTTCGAATATCGAAGTCGAAGGATTTACCGCAATTCGTTCGATCGAACGATTTTCCTTCTACCAAAAATTTGTTAGAAAGCCTAAGGGGACCTTCCCCATAGGCTAACATTGAGGTTCGGTAGGTTTTACTTGGCGAAGTTGGGGGTCGAAGTTTTTATTAAAGAGACAGTACTTCGACTATCGAAGTTCGAATCGTTCGATTCAAAGTCGAAGGTCGAAGTAGCCAATTTGATGGTCGAAGTAACCAAAAAAATCATTCAAAATATTTTTTTATTCTATTCCTTCACTCGGTAAATGTGCCCCTAGGACTTTAGAAACAATTTTGTGATTTATGATACAGCAATGATTGATTAATTAAGGTACATTGAATAAGCTTCTTTAAACAGTTGGGGCTTTAAAGGGGTGGTTCATCTTTAAGTAAACATTTAGTATGTTATAGAATGGCTAATTCTAAGCAACTTTCCATTATTTATTTTTTATAGTTTTATAATTATTTGCCTTTTTTATTCTGACTCTTTCCAGCTTTCAAATGGGCGTCGCTGACCCCCATCTAAAAAGTAAATGCTCTGTAAGGCTACAAATTAATTGTTATTCCTAATTTGTATTTCTCATCTTTCTATTAAGGTCCTCTCCTATTCATATTCCATTCTCTTATTCAAATCAGTGCATGGTTGCTAGGGTAATATATACCCTAGCAACCAGCTTGCTGACATTGCAAACTGGAGAGCTGCTGAATAAAAAGCTAAATAACTGAAAAACCACAAATAATAAAAAATGAAAATTCGACCAGAATATCATTCTCTACATCATACTAAAAGTTAACTCAAAGGTGAACAACCCCTTTAAGGAGTGTTTGAAAGTTGGAAAGATAGAGAAAGTCTGACAGCTTGTGGCAGAGAGTTCCAGAGAAAAGCAGAAGCCCGAGAGAAGTCTTGTAGATGAGAATGGACAGAAGTGACCAGAGGAGAAGTGAGGCGAAGATCAGAAGCAGAGCATAGGTTTCATGAAGGAGAGTATTTGGAGATCAGAGATGAAATATAGGGAGGGGCTTTATTATTAAGGGCCTTAAATGTAAGTGTGAGTAGTTTGAATTTGATTCTAGAGGAGATTGGGAGTCAGAGAAGGGACATACATATGGGAGCAGCTGATGTTGAGCGGCGAGATAGATGAATGAGTCTAGCGGCCGCGTTTAGAACAGATTGGAGTTGTGGAAGACGACTTGTTGGAATACCTACGAGGAGTAAGTTGCAGTAATCAAGGCGGGAGATGATAAGAGACTGAATCAGTGTTTTAGTTGATTCTGAACTGAGATATGGTCGTGTTCAGGAAGGTAAACAACCCCTTTAAAAGAGAAGTAAACCCTAAAGTTAAAAAAAAAACATTCCTCCCTACATACAGGGGTCTGGCCCCTCCGCCGCCTGAGGCAGCTTGGGGTTGTTTCCGCGACCCGCAGCCCCCCCCCCCAGTGCGCTCCCATTTTTTGGGCCAGGACGATAACGCAGAGAGCATAATTGCGCTCTCTGAGTTAGAAGAGCCGAATTTCCAGTTTGAAAACCGGAAATTCAGCTCTTAAAGTACCGGGAGCGTAATTTTTGCCGCCCCTGGTACCTAGTGGGGCACTGCGAGTTACTCAACTCACCTTGTTGGTGGAGCGCCCCTGCCTACATAGACCCCCCCCAGCCTAGCTGCTACCCCAGGCAAATGCCCCTAACTCTTACCCCTCCATGCAGATTCTGTCCAGCGGCGTTCACGGGCGCCATCTTCAGCCACTTTGCTAATCATCGGAATGAGACTGGCAATTCGGCAATTTTCGTGAGTTTGGTCACATGCGCAGTTGTCGCAAAACAGAAAATTGCTCCAACTTCGTATGCGCAGATATGCCGATCTCATTCCGAAGGTTACCGAAGAAAAGAAGATGGCTGCCGTGAACTCCGCTGGACAGAATCTGCACCGAGGGGTAAGTAAAGACTTTGGGGCATTTTGCTAGCAGCTCAGGTGGGGGGGGGGTTGGGATTTTTTAACTTTAGAGTTTAGTTCTCCTTTAAAGCTAGATACAATATGTGCTAATATTCCCCCACAGATAAGATATTTGTTAATATTCCTGAAACTGTTTAGAATCTGCACTTGGATCACCGAGCTCCCAGACTCAAACAACAGAGGAAGAAAGGAAATCATGATTAAAATTTTATTTAATTGAAATAGAGTCTATGGGAGACGGCTTTCCCTGTAATTAGGAGTTTTTTGGATAACAAGTTTCCAGATAACGGATCCCATAGCTGTATATAAAAAGGCAGTACCTTGTATTTGATTGTAGCCAAGCTGCAGAAATCCATGTTGATGGCAAAACTGGCCTATTGTTTTTAGAAGTGGCCCCACGCTCCTAATTCTGAATTAATCCTTTTCAGATAATAATAATATATTTATGATAGTACTGAAAATATATTTTATTGAGACTCTGTGGGTTGTGTATAAATGTTTCTCAGTTTAACCCTGCAGTGGCGGTGGCCGTGGATGCGCAGTGGAAATGGTTGCCAAGTGCATTAACTCGACGCACTGAAGTGGTTAATGCTGCAGATGTCTCTTTATTGGTGGGATTTTTTTTTCTTTTTTTTTTTTTTACCCCCCTTCATTTTGCTGTGACAAGCGAATGTCAGAATAGGCTGCCTGCCAATTCTGTGATCTGCTGCCTGCTTCAAAATGGAGGCAGGAGTGTATCCATTTTCATCACGGAGATGACAGCGCTTCAGTTTTTCTGGCCATCTGGAAAAAAAGCGCTTAAAAAAAAAAATAGAAATAAGGGGGGGTTTTTTATTTTTTTTCTACCAACAAACTCTTAAACGAAGCCACACGAATCCGCGCTCTTTATTCTACCGTGCCGTGTTTATGTACAGTATAAACAAGAAAATAAATGGGCTATTTTTGTATCCAGGCCACGGCAGAACTCTTTGTGTTTGTGAAACAAAAAAAAAAAAAAGAAAATGTGTTGCTTTGGAAGTTCAGAGCATGTATGAGGGGAAATTTTTTCCCCCTCTCCTTGATGCACGCACTGCATGTTGGTGGTCTTCACTTGTGCGGGGAGCCAGTCGGTGTTGCTTTCCAATTCATATTCTCTAGCATATATATCTTTATTAAGCCAAGACACTTGATATTGTCGTTCTGGGAAAAATAAAAAAAGAGGGCTAGGTTCTCACTGGGGGTTTGTTATCTGTGCCAAAAAAGTTGGGTTGGGCTTATCTCATGCCAACACTCGTCCCATCAGTTGTCCATCTACTGTATAAAACTGCTCCTACTTATAGTTGTATTTATATTGTGCGTCGACTCATCCATAGTCACTGAATAAATAGGCATAATATTCGGTTTTTATTAAACGGATTCTGTTATGATGTTGTTTTTCTTTCTAAATGACACTGTTTACACTGCAAATAATTGACTCTACAATATAAAATGTCATTCCTGAACCAGCAAATGTATTTTTGTTTTAATTGTAATTAGGGATGCACCAAATCCACTATTTTGGATTCGGTCTAACCCCAGAATCCTTTGCGAAAGATACGGGCGAATACCGAACCTAATCCTAATTTGCATATGCAAATTAGGGGTGGGAAGGGGGAAACATTTTTACTTCCTTGTTTAGTAACAAAAAGTCACGTGATTTCCCTCTCCACCCCTAATTTGCATATGCAAATTAGGATTTAGTTTGGCCGAATCCTGCTGAAAAAGGCCGAATCCTGGATTCAGTGCATCCCTAGTTGTATTATTGGTGGTAGGTGCATCTCAGGTCATTTTGCCTGGTCATGTGCTTTCAGAAAGAGCCAGCAGCTCTACCAGGCAGCTGTTATCTTGTGTTAGGGAGCTGCTATCTGGTTACCTTCCCATTGTTCTGTTTTTAGTAGGGATGCACCGAATCCACTATTTGGGATTCGGCCAAATCCTTGAATCCTTTGTGAAAGATTTGGCCGAATACCGAACCAAATCCGAATCCTAATTCGCATATGCAAATTAAGGGCAGGAAAGGAAAACTTGGAAAAAATTCTTCTTTTGTGACGAAAAGTCATGCGATTTCCCTACCTGCCCTTAATTTACATATGCAAATTAGGATTTGGATTTGGTTCGGTCAAACACAAGGATTCGGCCGAATCCTGCAGAGAAAGGCCGAATCCCGAACCGAATCCTGGATTAGGTGCATCCCTAGTTTTTAGGCTGCTGGGGGGAAAGAGAGGGGGAGATATCACACCAACTTGCAGTACAGCAGTAAAGAGTGACTGAAGTTTATCAGAGCACAAGTCACATGACTGGGGGCACCTGGGAAACTTAGAATATGTCTAGCCCCATGTCAGATTTCAGAATTAAATATAAAAAATTCTGTTTGCTCTTTGAGAAACGGATTTCAGTGCAGGAGTCTGCTAGAGCCGCACTATAAACTGAGGCATTTTGAAAAAAAAATAAAAAAATTCCCATGACAGTATCCCTTTAACATAATAAATATTTTTAGAAATTTCTACATTTCTCCAGTAAAAGATAAAACTCTTAAGTAGAGTCGGTCTTTAGACACTTCATAGATGCATCAGTTTGTTATGGTGGTGGAAACTGGAAAGCCACCGACTAAAAAGCGAGAATAATTTGCTCATTATTCATGCTAATGGTTTGCAGATGCATCAATTTGAATGGGACTGTATTGACTGACTGCCAGCTTTTGGCATCTCTGCCTGATAAGGGGAAGCAAAAAATAGACTTCTGTAGGTGTTAGTCTGCATTAGGATTTGGGCAGAATGTTATACATGGAGAGAGTGAGATGAAGCAACACTGACTGTGAAAGATTAATGCCACCTTATATATATGGCTTCCTTGTAGGCGCCTACGGTGTGATATTGAGTAATTGTTCTGCCTCTAAAAATCTGTTCTGCCTTTTCTTTTCCTCTTCAGGTTTATGCCCCATCAGCAAGCACGGCCGACTACAATAGGGACTCGCCAGGTTATCCATCCTCAAAGCCAGCCGCCAGCACTTTTCCCAGTTCCTTCTTCATGCAAGGTAAAATTGTGCTGTTTCAGGGAAAAACATATTTCGGGGATGTGCAGATTATTGATTGGACTCAACATGCTGCATTTGTATTCTGTTCCCTTCACTAAGAAATTCTTAAAGGAGAAGGAAAGCTAACAAAGCAGTTTATTGCCAATAGATTAGCCAAAATAGTGCAAGCTATAACACTATATTTATTCAGTAAACCGCTTTACCATACCTGAGTAACTCTAGAAGCTCGCTCTGTTTGTGTAGGATAGCAGTTGCCATATTAGTTTGGTGTGACATCACTTCCTGCCTGAGTCTCTCCCTGCTCACTCATAGCTCTGGGCTCAGATTACAGCAGGGAGGAGGGAGGGGGAGAGAGGAGCAAACTGAGCATGCTCAAGCCCAAGCCCTGGAGGTTTAAGCTGAAAACAGGAAGTCTGATACAGAAGCCCATGAGTACACAATAGAAGGAAAGAAATGTGGTGTTTCTTTTGACAGAGGACTCAGAGCAACATTACTTTGAGGGTTTACTGGTGTATTTATATAGACCTTTCTGATAAAGCTTACTTAGTTTTAGCTTTTCCTTCTCCTTTAAGCAAATGAAGTTCTCGCTAAAAGTAAATGTCATGTGCATAAATGATGCCCAAGACCAGAACAAACTTTTAGGCACAAGTTTCTTTCCTAGAATTCTTCAGCTTTACAGGTATGGGATCCGTTATCTGAAAACCCATTTGCCAGAAAGCTCACAATGACAGAATGGACATCTCCCATAGACTCTATTTTAATCAAATAATTAAAATGTTTAAAAATTATTGCTTTTTCCACTTTAATAATAAAATATTAATTTTGTACTTGATCCCAACAAATATATAAACAATCTATATTGTCGTCAAAGCAATTATGTTGGGTTTATAAAGTTTAAATGATTTTAACTATGGATGGAGATACTGATTATGGAAAGATCCCTTATCCGGAAAGCCCCAGGTCCTGAGCATTGTAGATAACAATATCTATTCAATAAATTCATGAGTTCACATCACTTACAACTTACTAATGTTTATATAAATTTGTAATAGCGCCGTTTTCTTTTTTTTTTCGTGTTACATAAGGGCAATGGCACATGGGCAAAATTACTGGAGTTTTGCATTTGTTTGTTTTTTAATTAGTCTAAATATGAACAGCCAAAATGGCAAAAGTTTTCTCCATTGACCTGTACAAGAATTGCCTGAAAGCAAAAGCACCTGCGATTGTGGAAGATACATTTTTCAGATGGCACAGGTGCAAAGTGCAAGAAACTGATGCAAAACTAAATCTGTGTTATAGGTTTAGCTATCTTTAAACACAGTTAAGTGAAGTACAGGTATGGGATCCGTTATCCGGAAACCTGTTATTCAGAAAGCTCTGAATTGCGAAAGGCCGTCTCCCGTAGACTCCGTTTTATCCAAATAATAATCCACATTTTTAAAAAATAATTTCCTTTTTCTGTGTAATAATAAAACAGTAGCTTGTACTTGATCCCAACTAAGATATAATTAATCCTTATTGGAAGCAAAACCAGCCTATTGGCTTTATTTAATGTTTACATGATTTTCTAGTAGACTTCGGGACAGATTTATTAAAGGTTTAATTGTAAATTCGAATTTGGATTTTCGAGTTAGATTTTTGGTCAGAACACACAAATTTTAATTGGGAATAATTCGAATTCAAGATTTATCATATTGAATTCGACTATTCACCACCTAAAACCACCACAGAGTTAATGTAGAAGTCAATGGCAGAGGTCCAGTGACCCATTTCAAGATGTTAATAACTTTCCTGACATTTTTGGAGAAAAAAACTAGATTTGAGTTTAGTCTAATTCAAAATGAAGTTTCAGATCGTTCCTATTTGATTGAATGTTAAGACATTCAAGTTTTTTTCTTAAATAACCTTCCATTCTAGTTGTGAGTGCATTCAAATTAGAGTTAAAAAAAACACATGAATTCGAAATAGGACCTTTGATAAAGCTGTCCCTACTTAAAGTATGAAGATCCAAATTATAGAAATATCTGTTATCTGGAAAACTCCAGGCCCCAAACCTTCTGGATAACAGGTCCCATACCTGGATAAGGTACAATACCATATTCCAAATGTAGGTCTTACATGTATCAATACTATAATTGGCATTCTTATGGTGGCCTGCCAAACTGATGTCCATTAATTTTGGATATTGTTCAGTTTTGGGAAAATGTCATCTTCCAGTGCCCCATGCCGGCCAGTTCATGGTGCGTCAGCAGATCAGGAAGTGTAAAGTAGTTGCTCTTCCTTTTCACTTCTTTTCCTATAGTTAGTGGGATTAGAACAATACAAAGGTAGTCTTAATGGTTTATGTTAATTGGTTCCTGAAGAGATGGACCTCATGCCTACACGTGTTGGTGCTGCATAAATAAAGGATAATAAATGAACAAGCTATAGATGTAAAATTGAAATACAATTAAAATATAAGTGCAAAATATAAAAAGTTAATTGGTTAAAAAGTATTTACTCCTGATATATTCTCCACTAATAACACTTTCTTTCTTCAGATGGGCACCATAGCAGTGACCCATGGAGTTCATCCAGCGGAATGAACCAAGCTGGTTATGGAGGGATGCTTGGCAACTCTTCTCATATTCCACAGTCAAGCAGCTACTGTAACCTGCATCCACATGAGCGATTGGTAAGTGTCTTTGTTATGAAGAATGCCCTCTGAAGGACCTTTTGGCCTGGCTGGAGACTGGGTCTGGGTATCATATTCATCACCATGACATTTGGGGAAACATGTCTGTGTCATGGAGGAACCCAGATTTTCCTCTTGAGCCATGGAAACTGAAAGAGACAATTTCCAGTTGGCCTTCACTTTTCTTTTTGTGTGGGTGTGTAGCTTTTTTGACTGTAAAATATTATCTCATGGTTCATCCCTGAATTGAAAGAAAATAGAGACAAGTCCTGGCCTTTCATTATTGTGTTTTTTTTCCCCTGGGCACAAAATATTACGTGTTCCTTGTACGTTGGTGGCTTTCTAATAAATAAACAACTTCAAAAACATTCTTAAAGGGATACTGTCATGGGAAAAAAAAATTTCAAAATGAATCAGTTAATAGTGCTGCTCCAGCAGAATTCTGCACTGAAATCCATTTCTCAAAAGAGCAAACAGATTTTTTTATATTCAATTTTGAAATCTGACATGGGGCTAGACATATTGTCAATTTCCCAGCTGCCCCAAGTCATGTGACTTGTGCTCTGATAAACTTCAATCACTCTTTACTGCTGTACTGCAAGTTGGAGTGATATCACCCCCTCCCTTTTCCCCCCAGCAGCCAAACAAAAGAACAATGGGAAGGTAACCAGATAGCAGCTCCCTAACACAAGATAACAGCTGCCTGGTAGATCTAAGAACAACTTAGATCTGCCTGGTAGATCTAAGAATAGTAAAAACCTATGTCTCACTGAGACACATTCAGTTACATTGAGAAGGAAAAACAGCAGCCTGCCAGAAAGCATTTGTCTCCTAACGTACAGGCACAAGTCACATGACCAGGGGCAGCTGGGAAATTGACAATATGTCTAGCCCCATGTCAGATTTCAAAATTGAATATAAAAAAATCTGTTTGCTCTTTTGAGAAATGGATTTCAGTGCAGAATTCTGCTGGAGTAGCACGATTAACTGATGCACTTTGAAAAAAACATGTTTTCCGATGAAAGTATCCCTTTAAACATTTAAAATAATACTTGTTGGCCATTGAGAAAAGAGTGTTTTTAAATGGGCAATAAGGATGTAAAGTAACCCTACACTTCTATAAATTCACAATTTAATCATCTTTTAACTGGCAAATTGTCCATTCCAGTGATCTTGGGTTCGTGTGAAGGGCCCAATGGTTGAGGTCTCCACCATTACAAAAACAAAATGTCTTTTCCATTGAATTGACCAGTTTCAGACATTTAAAACCGGGAATTGTGTATTAGGGATTACAAAATAGATTTTTTGAAGTGTGCAAAAAACAAGTAGTCGTTTCAAAACAGTCTATAAAATTTATAAATTCTCTGTAAACTTGGCAAATGTCATGTTAATTTATCAGAACATGTTGAAGGCATTATATTTGCTGAACGAGGCATTTCCCCCCCAATCTCTGCAGAGCTATCCATCACACTCCACAACAGACATCAATTCCAGCCTTCCTCCAATGTCTACATTTCATCGCAGTAGTACAAATCATTACAGTGCCTCCTCCTGCACGCCACCAGCCAATGGGACAGAAAGCATAATGAGTAAGTATTTTGCTGTTCCAGATGGGGCGAAGGGAATGATGCCAAGACATCAGACTGATCCCACATTCTTTTAACTGTTTGGAGATCGATCATGAAGAATGAATAATACAGCTCCTCTCTTTAAAGCACCAGTAACATCAAAAAATTAAATTGTTTCAAAGTAATAAAAATATAATGCTGTGTTGCCCTGCACTTGTGAAAATGCTGTGTTTGCTTCAGAAACTCTACTATATTTTATATAAATAATCTGCTGTGTAGCAATGGGGGCAGCCATTCAAGCACAGGATACACAGTAGATAACAGATAAGTACTACTATAGTTTATATAAATAAGCTGCTGTGTAGCCATGGGGACAGCCATTCAAAAATGGCCCAAGTTACACAGCAGATAAGCTCTGTAGAACATAATGTTATCTGTTATCCACTATTTAACCTGTGCCATATAGCCTTTTTTCCAATTTTCGCCATTGCTACACTGCAGCTTGTTTATATAAACAATAGTAGTACACTATACACTGTTATCTACTGTGTATCCTGTGCTTGAATGGCTGCCCCCATGGCTACACAGCAGCTTGTTTATATAAACTATAGTAGTACTTGTCTGTTATCTACTGTGTATCCTGTGCTTGAATGGCTGCCCCCATGGCTACACAGCAGCTTGTTTATATAAACTATAGTAGTACTTGTCTGTTATCTACTGTGTATCCTGTGCTTGAATGGCTGCCCCCATGGCTACAGAGCAGCTTGTTTATATAAACTATAGTAGTACTTATCTGTTATCTACTGTGTATCCTGTGCTTGAATGGCTGCCCCCCATGGCTACACAGCAGCTTGTTTATATAAACTATAGTAGTACTTATCTGTTATCTACTGTGTATCCTGTGCTTGAATGGCTGCCCCCATGGCTACACAGCAGCTTGTTTATATAAACTATAGTAGTATTTATCTGTTATCTACTGTGTATCCTGTGCTTGAATGGCTGCCCCCATGGCTACACAGCAGCTTGTTTATATAAACTATAGTAGTACTTATCTGTTATCTACTGTGTATCCTGTGCTTGAATGGCTGCCCCCATGGCTACACAGCAGCTTGTTTATATAAACAATAGTAGTGTTTCTGACGTAAACACATCAGTTTTACCAGTGCAGGGCAACACTACATGATATTTTCATTACTTTAAAACACTTCAATTTTTTGGTGTTACTGTTCCTTTAAGTCTCATGTTGGTATGTAATTATATATTCTGTATGTTTATATAGCGCTATTGGTGGATGCTGTCACAAATAAGTGGAATAATAGTGCAAACAAATAAACCAATATAGGAGTAATTGACCGCTTGTTTTAAATATATTTTTAATAATATCTTCATATTTTATAATGAGGGGCGTAATTTTATATAATACACCACTCAGGTGAAATCATTAACCATCCGCTATAACTTATGACATCAATAAGCTCAATTATACAGGATGAAAAACTTTTTTGAGTGCAACAGAGACTTTGTAACTTCTTGTCATTTTCTGATATTTTTGCATTGGCCACTTCAGGACTTATGAAAGTAGCTAAGACAGGATTTATGTACCATTAGAACCCAATACATTTGTTGAGGTGGGGGTTCACTAGGACTGTAGCTAAGGCATGATTTAGGGTTGGGTAATACCTGGACTGTAGCAATGACATGATCTCGGTTTGGATGGAGTTGGGTAGCTCTAGGACTGTTGCTAAGACATGATTTGAGGTTGGGTAGTACCTGGACTGTAGCAATTTCATGATCTCAGTTTGGATGGAGTTGGGTAGCTCTAGGACTGTAGCTAAGACATGGTTTGAGTGGGGTTGGGTAGCACCTGGACTGTAGCTAAGACATGATTTAGGTTTGGGTGGGGTTGGTTAGCTCTAGGACTGTAGATAAGACATGATTTGGGTGGGGTTGGGTAGCACCTGGACTGTAGCTAAGATGGGTGGGGTAGGGTATCTCTAGGACTATAGCTAAGACATGATTTGGGTTTGGGTGCTGTTGGATAGCTCTAGGACTGTAGCTAAGACATGATTTGGGTGGGGTTGGGTAGCACCTGGACTGTAGCTAAGATGGGTGGGGTAGGGTATCTCTAGGACTATAGCTAAGACATGATTTGGGTTTGGGTGCTGTTGGATAGCTCTAGGACTGTAGCTAAGACATGATTTGGGTTTGGGTGCTGTTGGGTAGCTCTAGGAATGTAGCTAAGACATGATTTGGGTATGGGTGCTGTTGGGTAGCTCTAGGACTGTAGCAAAGAAATGATTTGGGTTTGGGTAGAGTTGGGTTGGGTAGCACTAGGACCTTGGAGACCAGTAGTATTTTTAAGAGTTGATGAAACATAATTTGGGTAAATAAAATAAGGTCTGCCTGTTATTTGGTAGCTTGCAGAGAAAATGCTTAGCGTTTTTAATTGTAAATTGTCTAGAGACATCATACTACTTTTGGCCACTAGGGGCAATGTAACAATTGAGGGGTTGAGAATGTATTTTGCTTGACAGGACAACCTGTAGACATATAAAACTGATGCAGGTAAGCAGATAAATAAGGACCTTTATGCTAAATAACCTATTACCGCATGGATAAGTGACCTCTAATAGAAACATTAAGTGAAATGAATAGGATTTATTTTCCCTTTAGGAATATGCAGCCAAATGAAAAGCGAAACCTGTTCTGGAGCTAAAACAAATGAGCATGGGAATTAATAACTGCAGGCGCAGGATCAGAACCCAAATTAACATTTCTACTGAAGTTCAAATGAGTTATTATTAGCATCCTCAGCAATCGGCCGCTCCTGATCAGGAATCTGCTGGCGTCGGTGCCTCTCGCAGAGCCGTCCGTGGGAGAAATGTATAAATAAGCAGTCAGGTTTATATTTTGTCTATAAAATGGAACATGAATATATTTGACATCTACCTTAGCAAACAAATTAATGCTAATTAAAGATTAATGCAATTTAATTAGCATTAAAATGCAATTACTCTAAGAGTAAGTGGACCAGGAATAGAAAGCTGTAAGACACAAATATTGTGTGTTTAACGCTCTTAACTTCTTGTTTCTTCAGCAGCAAGCAGAGGGAGCGGGGCGGCTGGGAGCTCGCAGACCGGAGATGCGCTGGGAAAAGCACTTGCCTCTGTAAGCGAACATGGCTCTCACTAGACACTGTCCATTTACATTATTAGAGACATGACATGGAAATATGCACTCAAGACTTTGGGTAGAGTAAGGGCATGTGACCAGTAATTTATCTGTTTAAAGGAGAAGGAAAGGCTAAAATGATGTAAGCTTTATCAGAAAGGTCTATATAAATACACCAGAAAACCCTCAAAGTAATGCTGCTCTGAGTCCTCTGTCAAAAGAAACACCACATTTCTTTCCTTCTTTTGTGTACTCATGGTCTTCTGTATCAGACTTCCTGTTTTCAGCTTAACCCTCCAGGGCTAGGGCTTGAGCATGCTCAGTTTGCTCCTCTCCCCCTCCTCCCCTCCCTGCTGTAATCTGAGCCCAGAGCTATGAGTGAGCAGGGAGAGATTCAGGCAGGAAGTGATGTCACATCAATCTAATATGGCAGCTGTTATCCTTATCAAACAGAGAGAGTTTCTAGACTCGGGTATGGTAAAGCATTCTGCAGAATAAATATAGTGTTATAGCTTGCACTATTGTGTGTAATCTATTGGCAGTATGCTGCTTCAGTAGCTTTCCTTCTCCTTTAAAGGAAAAATTAACATGAACTCATTCAGTTGGGCTATTGTAAAAAAAAAAGTACATAAGCATCTGACCTTCCAGAAATAAAGTCCCTTCTTTCTATAATGGGTGGTGCCCAAAATGCAAAGGGACTTCAAGTCCCAGTACCCAGTATGTTGATTGTTATTGAGCTCATGTATGCATGTGACTGTTATCCAAGTTGTTAGAACTGAGAACTGGTGCATTGGAGTCATATCCAACTACAATGCAACACTATAGCGCAATAGGAGGTGAGCATTACCAAAAATGTACTTGCACTCTATTTCCTGCGACTGATAGATTTTGTGGCATGCAGATGAACAGATCTGATGACAGAAGACCAGGTACCCTTTCCATAAAATATGCAAATGGTTGATTTTAAATAATTTTTTGTTCTCTTTTCATTTGAAGATTTATTCTCCAGATCACACCAACAACAGTTTCTCATCAAACCCATCAACTCCAGTTGGGTCTCCACCTTCTCTATCAGGTAGGTGTTTGAAATACTGGATTTAAACTGCAACATTTATATGGAAACAAGAGTATGAAGGTTACACCTACTTTCTGATCATTTTTTCTCATGGAAACTTTTTTCCCCCAATGGAATGCAATAAAAAAAATGGGCTTATTTACCAGCCCCAGGGGGAAATATGCTTGACCCCTAAATTAAAACCAATCCATGGAGTGCAGGTGCATTTCGGTGTATGTTGCATTCTGCAAGGTAAAAAAGGCACAAGGGAGCCCTTTAAGTACTGCCCCTGGCGCTCACAAACTTTCAGTAGGGGGTATTCTATAGACACTCAGATACTGCCCCCTCTGGAAACAGGTAGAACTGCATTCAAATTGAGGCACAGACCTTTGTACAGCTCATGGCACATTACACAATACCTTGCTCCTCCTTTTTTGGAGGAAAGTATAATTTGAGTACAGGTATGTGACCTGTTATCCAGAATGCCCGGGACCTGGGGTTTTCAAGATAACGGATCTTTCCATAATTTGTATCTTCATGCCTTAAGTCTACTAGAAAATCATGTAAACATTAAATAAACCCAATAGGCTGGTTTTGCTTCCAATAAGGATTAATTATATCTTAGTTGGGATCAAGTACAAGCTACTGTTTTATTATTACAGAGAAAAGAAAATCATTTTTAAGAATTTGGATTATTTGGATAAAATGGAGTCTATGGGAGACAGTGTGTAGATGAACCGCACCTCTCACCCTTTCCACGATGCTTCCTGCCCTGGTGGTGCAGATCTCTCTAGACGGTCGGCACTCGTCAGTACAATGTAGAAGATTTAAGAGAATAGCACAACACCATGTATGTTGCAGGTGGGGAGCTTACCCCTTTTATTTAAAGTGACCACCTGTGCATCGTTGGGAGACAGCCTTTCTGTAATTCAGATCTATGGGAGACAGCCTTTCTGTAATTCAGATCTATGGGAGACAGCCTTTCTGTAATTCAGATCTTTCCGGGTAATGCGTTTCCGGATAATGAATCCCATACCTGTATAACTTAAATTACAAAAATGTAAGCTTTGTAAATAAAATTCCCTCACCTTACAAATGGTTTGGCTTTGCTAGGTTTTTTATGAATAAAGATATTCACATAAGGAGCAAACAACAAGTATAATATAAGATGTTTATTACATATATGTGAGTTAATAATATGCGACCCTGGCCAGAATAAAACAGTGAGTATAATTCTTGGAAATATTGAGCATATTACAGAGCCACTTTAGTCAGGAGATATTCCTGCCTTTACTATTGTTATTCTATCCAAGCAGGCCGGGCTGTTAAGACACAGATGGTGGTTCATTTTTCAATATCCTATTACTTTCCCAACATAATTTGATTATTCAATGCTAGATAGATGTGGTTGTTGAGACCAGCCCCTTTGCTATGGATCTTGGGTTATCACAATTCTTTTTTTATTTCTATCTATCGTAGCTTGGTTGGTTTAAATTTCTTTTAACGGAAAATATACCCTTCTATTGCATTTCTGCTTTGATTTGAGTTAGCTAAGCCAAAGCAGATGTTCAGTGAGGACACATTCCACAGCGAAAGGGAATATATACTTGGAAGAAGGATTAAGCTTCCATTAACTGCAACTTAAACAGGAGCTAAAGAATGAGCACAGATTATCGTTGAACAGACTATGACTTGTAAGCATATTAAGTAGGAGCTTCAGTGTCGAACTGGCCCACCGGGATACCAGGAAAACTCCCTGTGGGCCCAGGTGTCAGTGGTCCCTCATGCTGCTAAAGATTTGGCCTATTTCATGGCCATTTCCTATTTCTTTGAGAACAAAGTGGCTAAATAGATGGAATAATAGATTATAGTATGTAAAGAATAGAGACTAGGAGAATAGAGGTTGAGTGAGGAGAAGAACAATAATAGTACTGAGAGTATGCCCCTGGTCTATGGTTCTTTGTTGGGCCATTGGTCTAAGGTTTTTGGGTGGGCCCCTGGTGTCCCAGTCTGACACTGAGGAGCTTCCATATTGCTTACCTTTGTGGAGCCAGCATATTATTCAACAGTGGTGCAAAAGCAATAATGTTTCCATGCTTTGCAATATATAATTTTGTTTTCTTCAAGCAATAATCTTCCAGTGGATCTAGCTATGGCCTATTCTTTAGATACAATTGGCAAGGCCAAATTACTCCAGTGTCTGACAAAGTGGTCTTCAAAAGCAAATTTAGCCATACTCGGACTGATGTGAGTTGAATGTATGGAGATGGAGTTGGCTGGTTATTAGTATATGTATGAGGCTTGACTTGATAGTTGGCCAGAAGTCTAGTGGGCAGGATAGAAAATCCCATTAGGTGAAGACCACATCCCATTGATACAGATCTCTCTTTATGGGACTACATAGGCCCTCGTTATGATCTTTGTCCTAATGGCCAAATTTGGCCCTGCATGTAAGTAGCAAAACCGACCAAAGATCTGATAGATTGTTGATCCTACCAACAAGAGGATTCTAACGTTTTTGCCAACCGTCAGCATTCAACAATTGTTCACTTCACCTTGGCGACTTTTTCATTAGAGTCTCAGGTTGAGATTGGTTACTCAATAAATGAGATAAAATATAAACACTTACCCAACATATATACAGGAACCTGTTATCCAGAATGCTCGGGACCTGGGTTTTTCCAGATTATCGGTCGTATTATGGATCCCCATACTTTCTGCCCAAAAAAATAATTTAAAAGGATACTGTCATGGGAAAAAAAAAATTCAAAATTAATCGGTTAATAGTGCTACTCAAATCCATTTCTCAAAAGAGCAAACAGATTTTTTTAATTTTGAAATCTGACATTGGGCTAGACATATTGTCAATTTCCCAGCTGCCCCAAGTCATGTGACTTGTGCTCTGATTAACTTCAATCACTCTTTACTGCTGTACTGCAAATTGGAGTGATATCACCCCCTCCCTTTCCCCCCCCCCCCAGCAGCCAAACAACAGAACAATGGGAAGGTAACCAGATAACAGCTCCCTAACACAAGATAACAGCTGCCTGGTAGATCTAACAACAACACTCAATAGTAAAAACCCATGTCCCACTGAAACACATTTAGTTATATTGAGAAGGAAAAACAACAGCCTGCCAGAAAGCAATTCTCTCCTAAAGTGCAGGCACAAGTCACATGACCAGGGGCAGCTGAGAAATTGACAAAATGTCTAGCCCCATGTCAGATTTCAAAATTGAATATAAAAAAATCTGTTTGCTCTTTTGAGAAATGGATTTCAGTGCAGAATTCTGCTGGAGTAGCTCTATTAACTGATGTGAAAATTATTTTTTTCCCATGACAGTATCCCTTTAAACATTACAATTGTTTTGCCTCCAATAAGAATTAATGATGTCTTAGTTTGACTCAAGTACAAGTTACTGTCTTATTACAGGGAAAATGGAAATCATTTTTAAAAACGTATATTATATTCTATTTGATCGAAATGGAGTCTATGGGAGATGGCCTTCCCGTAATTCAGAGCTTCCTGGATAACAAGTTTACGGATAATGGATCCCATACCTGTAACTATATGCATACCGTATGTGCAGAAATGTGACAGAGTAAGCAGCACCAGTATGTTTTATTGATCATTTATAGAAAAATAAAGTGCAATATAATCCTGCCGGGGATTGCAGCATCATTTTCCATTAAAACCAATATTTTGCTTTGTTTAAAGGACTTTTTTTACATTTAAGGGTAAGGACACACTGGCAGATTCGGGGAGATTAGTCGCCCCGAATCGCCTCTTCTTCGGGGTGTCAATCTCCCCAAACTGCCTTCCCGCCGGCTATAATGACCTTACGAGGAAACTTCTGGTGACTAATCTCCCCGAATCTGCCTGTATGTCCTTAACCTACAGTTTGTATTATTTACCAATTTTATATGGAAAAGGGTCGATATATTTCCCTATGCAAGAACTAAAACATTTTTTCTGTTATCTCCTATGCAACTAGTGGCCTATAGCCCTATTTCAAACTTATTGCCTACCCCTGTAGCCACACAGCAGCCAATTTGTTTAAACAGTAATTAATAAAGTTCTTTGAAAGCAAATTCAATACGTATGCACAACCTCCGCCATTTAAATCTAAATACCTTTAAAAGCAACATATTTGCCATCACTATTTTATTGACTTTTTATAAAACGTTATTTACAAGTAATCACTTATAAAATATGTTCTGCAATAAAACATTTTAGGTTGGGCATTTCAGTCCAGCACATGTTCAATAGTGAGCAAGTAAATTGGGGCTGAGTAAAGTTGGAATATGCAATATAATATAGTGTATTTATAAAACATGTTTCTTTAATGCTTTGGGAATAGTTGTGGGTTTAGCTATTAATAAGTGGTGGGAATTATACGGCAGCCTGATTTTCATTTCTTTAATGTAAAGCATGTTTAAGGGTTTTATAATACATTGCCCCTGAGATTTTCCTCTGTGAGCATTTCCTACTCACTTATTTTAGCCTGTACTAAATACATTTATAAGGAGTTAAGAATAATACATATATTTAGAGTGAGGCGGGCAGTGGCACACAGGGAATTTCTGGGGGGGTTTTTTGCGCCATGATGTTTAGGAGTTTGGCGGAGAGCCAAATTGCCTAAAATACCCCCCCCCCCATTGCCTTCTATAGGAGTCACCTGAAACCATTTCAAAGACACTTAGTTGCTCACATTCACAACTCATACTTTTGAAGGGGTTGAAAATTAAAATAATTATAATATATTATAATATACATTATATAACTATATATAATAAATATAATTCTAAGATAGGGGTTCCCAACCTTTTTTTTACCCGTGAGCCACATTCAATGGTAAAGAGCTGGGGAGCAACACAAGCATAAAAAAGTTCCTGGGGATGCCAATTTTGGGTTGTGATTGGCTATTTGTAGCCCCTATGTGGACTGGCAGCCTACAGGAGACTTGGTTTGGCAGTACACATGGAGGCACATTTATCAAATGTTGAATTCATGCGAGTCTTTTAAAATTCCCATAAACTCAAAATTTGACCAATCGAAATTTATTATAAAAATCTAATTTTTTAAACTCGGGTGAATAGGATTGATCCGAAAACTCTGATCGAATTTGATTTCAATTTTAAAAACTCTGTTCTCCAAAAAAAAAACCTCTAATGTCAGGAAGGCTGCAAACTACTCCAATGGACATCTCCCATTGACTTAAAAAAACAATTTGACAGGGCCACTGAATGATAAATGTCGAAAATCAAATTAAAATTTTTTGAAAAACTCAAATCAAATTTGAAAAACTCCCTAGTCGAATTTTCACCATTAAAAAAATGGAAAATTCGAATTTAAATTTTCAATTCGACCCTTGATAAATCCGCCCCATGGTCTTTAGACAACCAAAACTTGCCTCCACGCCAAGAATTCAAAAATTAGCACTTGCTTTGAGGCCACTGGGAGCAACATCCAAGGGTTGGTGAGCAACATGATGCTCATGAGCCACTGGTTGGGATTCACCAAGAGGTTAAGTAGCCTCTTCTGCCCCTCTACTTATAAAAGGTGGAGGGAACATGTGGAGATAGGCCTCAGTACAGGAGTCAAAGGCCCAAGGTTATCTTTCCTTAGTGTAGCCAGGGTGCAGGTAGTCCGTCAGTAAGGCTCAGTGAGTATCAGCCTAGCTCTTGTAAGATCACACCACAGGGGTATAAGAGCAATTCTGTGCTCCACCAAGGAGGCGTTGTGTTGGATTAATATTCCCCAAGCAACACCTGCTTCAGTTTTGTGCCCCCTGTAAGCAAAGGACACAGGCTATTACTTGGAAGTTTCCACTGGAGGGGTCGCTGTGGTTTCCATCATGTTGGTGAGGCTATCCTTGGTGTTTGAGTACTTTATACTGCCTGATGTGGTTTGGCTGAATCTCATTGCCTCAACCTTTCATCTGTGCTTTAAACTCCATTCAAGAAACACTAGCACACGTGTCTTTTTAAAGTAACTTCAACAAGAGCAACACGTTTCCTCTAGATACTTCCCGTAAGGATTCGGCTGAGAGGGTCACAATGTAGCTCTAATGTAGGGGAAATCATTCAACCCCCTCTACCCCTTTAGACAAAATATTAACTTTAGAAATAGAATTTCCTATAACCAAAGGGATCTGCATTCTTTTTAGTATCCGATATTTCTAGGAACAGTTCTACCCAGAAATGGATAATTCATCCACACTGTGAAAACCACAAAGCATGTTGGATCGGTGCACGTTGCCAACCCAGCGATGTAGTGCTGTAGGCATAATAAGCACATCCTTTTTCTTCTGGAATTGGAGGAGAGAATGTGCCGGATGTAACAGAAACTTGGAACAACAAAAATCCCATGTTTCTGCTGTGTTTTTTTGGACATTGAGATGTTTCTCTGCTTTGGAATCTCTCCTAGGTATTACCTGCCGACTCAATTAAATCCTTTGATAGCCGCCTGAAGGAACGCTATAGCCCGCATCTCTCTGCGTTGCTATAAAAAAAAAATGTCCCCCCTCCCTTAAGTATCTGTTTGGAAAGTCTCCATATGTCTAGTCTGCTTGCACAATTTGCATGTACACTAAACAACCGAAAAAGTTTTAACTAAGCGGATGCTTATGCAACCGAGATTCTAATTACCTTTTTCTTTTAATTAGCAGGCACAGCTGTTTGGTCAAGGAACGGAGGACAGACTTCCTCATCTCCAAACTACGAAGGCCCCTTGCACTCTCTAGTAGGTTTTCTCCTCTGTTATGTCAATGTACAGTAAGGGGGTAGCTCTGAGGGCAAATGGACAGCTCCACAAGGTGGTGGATAGAGGTGTGAAGGTGCAGTATAAAGCCTTCAAAATGAATGATAATGGCGTCATTGTAAAAAAAAAAATTATGAATGCTGATTTCAAGGTAGACGTTAGGAACCCACAGATTAGATCAGTGGTTTAGAAACTGTGGAGTTGGTTGGCCCAGTCCATATGTGGTAGAGCAGGCTAAAGACCAAAGAGAGTGTAAAGGTCTGTTATGTCTAAAGGAAGTTGGGCTTGAAAGTCATTTAGGACGAATTGGGGGTAAACAATTGCTTCTTGGTTTAGATACTATTGGAACTGTGTCTGAAAAGCCGTATCAGCAACGGGGCCCTGATCAAATTATGGACTTCCAAGTCATCGAGGTTCAATATCTTTCCATATAATATATCGATATGGATCATTTATGGAGTAGATGATTGGATACTAAGGAAGGGGACTATAACAATTTTTGGAGATCTTATCTGCTACATAAGGCCTCCGATTTAGGGAACCACATTGAATAGTTTACAAATAAATAAATGTTGCGTAATTATATTATGAAGTAGGGAGGTCATTAGTTCCTTTATTTTCAGAGACACAGATGACATTACTAATGTCTAATGAAAGCTGATGGCCCCACAGATTTTGAGGGTTTATTTTACAGGTTATCAATGGATTTTGTTTATTGTTTTATTGAGTCGCTTTAAACAAAAACAATTATTTATTTGTTGGTTTTTTTTTCAACTGACACAGCAAAGTCGAATTGAGGACAGATTGGAAAGATTAGATGATGCAATTCACGTTTTACGGAACCACGCGGTGGGTCCTTCAACAGCAATGCCAGGAAGCCACAGCGAGTTACACAATCTAATAGGTCCCTCTCACAATGGTGCAATGGGTGGAATTGGATCAGGATATGGAACAGGTCTTCTGCCATCAAACAGGCATTCCCTCATGGTAAGGAAATTAAGTGTCACTATTAAATGAGTGTATTACCCACTTAAACAATACTCCATAAGACCTGGTTTAAAAGGAACAGTATAGCCTTAAAAATTGTGATTAGTTTATCGTATCTCACTGTACAGGCAATGAGCAAATATAGGGGGCTTTTTCTCATAAATAGTGCTAATTAAAGTGGAATAATGATTCTGTGTATTTGTATAGCATCTCTCTGTAGTTGGAGTTTGTTCCTGCAGATTAGTGCGCTGTAATAGTTTTATGGTATGTTATTTTACAGGCTATGGCTTCCTGTTAGAGAACCGTAATTAAATGCCCATTTGTCTCTGTACACAAGCTAAGTCTGGGCTCCCTTCCTTGTTGCCATAACATTCTAACCACCACAAGTTTCTTAATTCCACCCCTATTCCCCAAGCTCTGCATTTAGCACTGTGCATTTCCACCTTTACAATTCATGCTTAATTTAGCTCTTTTGTGTAATAAGGTAAATACAGTAGGTCCCCATGGGTGATGTTTAGGGTGGCCTTTAGTCATCCTACATTGTCATGACAGGTCTACATACCTGAGGAGACCCCATGTGCCATGTTTCACCCTAACCCCTCATTATTACCCATATACCTGCTCTTGCTAGTGGGGTTGGGGTCAAGTGTGAGTATATATGACTCTGCAATTTCTGTTGTATTGCTCATTGTTCAGGCAAAATGGAGGAGCAACCACTGACTCTACAATTTGTATTGTATTATTTGTTGTTCAGGCAAAAAGGTCCTCTTGTAGGAGCAAACGCTGACTCTACAATTTGTATTTTATTGTTTGTTGTTCAGGCAAAATGGTGTTCTTGTAGGAGCAAACGCTGACTCTGCAATTTCTATTGTATTGTTCGTTGTTCAGGCAAAATGGTGCTCTTGTAGGAGCAAACGCTGACTCTACAATTTGTATCACTGACCTGCTTGGAGGTGCAATAAATTGTTGGGCTGTGCAACTCAATGTTGTCTCAGCATTACTGAAATGTTTTCGCTCAGTAGTACATATGTAAAGGTAAATATCGTCTCCACCATCATCAACGTACAGGCTGCCTAGGTGACCTGAGGGTCAAACACTGGGATAAGCCAGATCTGGACAAACTACATGGGTGGCCACATCAAGCAAAACACAGCTTGTTTGGAGTCAAGACCAAAGCAGATCTTACAAGTGGCAATAATCAGACCTGGAACAGGCAGAACCTCTGAGGCTTTCAGTGTAATAGAGATCTACTCACAGTGGCCAGAAAGGCTTCATGAAGAATGAAGACGTGTACATCTGGCACAGCCACCCCTTCTTTTTTAATTAAGAACTTCAGTGCATTTCACATCTTGAAAAGTCCATTCTCCTTCAGTAAAAGGAATATGGTTCCATGTGCACTTTTTTAATTGTTCCCTTAAAAAAAAAAAAAAACCTTGATGTATTTATTGGTCTAGGGAAAAAAAATACTTCACTTCAGTTTGGCGTTACAGAGAACATATATTATGCCTTAGGGACCAATATACAGCATGTATTGTTTTCCTTGCGGCTTTTTCTTTGTCTATTGTAAACTAGAACTTAATCTGTCTTCACTCATATACCAGGCTATTAACAATGTACAGCTACAATCAAATGAAAGGAAGCACAGCGACAGAGTCATGGGAAACATATTAGGGGCCTCAGTCACTGCTCTTCATTAAACTGCACTCAAATTAGGTGCCTCCTTTACTTTAATGCTCAAGGTTGTTTTAAAGGAGAAATTAGAAATTCACTGTTGCTTTGCTTCAGTTGCAGGTCACCTTTGTAAGGAGGCTATTGTTTCTCCTGTTGGAGGTTATTTTTCAACCTACATAGCTCCCTATTGAATTTTAACCCCAAAATGGGAAACCATAATAAAAATGGTAACCAATATCCATTAAGTATTGGTGACAAATGCCACCACCTTTCCCACAACCCTTAAAGGGGATGTAAAGTCTAAAATAATGCTAGAAATGCTGTATTTTGTATGCTAAACATAAACATGAACTTACTTCACCACAAGCCTAATCAAACAAATGAGTTATGCTTTCAAAGTTGGCCACATGGGGTCACCATCTTGTAACTTTGTTAATCATCTTTGCAAGACCAAGACTGTGCACATGCTCAGTGTGGTCTGGGCTGCTTAGGGATCATCATAAATTATCAAACAGTGCAAGCCAAATAATATCTGCCAGAAGCCGATACAGCAAGACTGATTAATAATCAGAATATACAGACTGCACTGGGTCCTGTGTTGTCATGTAATCTAATGTGGATTTTATAGTTTTTGTATTGTTTAATATAAACTTTCTCCAACTCTGCAGAACCAGTGGCTGCAGCAAAATAATCCTCCAAATAGAATCCCAGTTTATCTGTTTAAATCTGGCTCCGTGATCTTTGTCCCTGCAGCTGGAGTTGGAAACTGTAAAGGGGATTTAAAGGTAAAAATAAAATCTAATACAAATCTCTACACAGTCACCGACTGCTCTACAGGGAAACAAACAAAGCTGCTTGAGTTCTGCATGGCTGGGAAGTAAGGAGGGGCTCCCCCTGCTGTTCATAAGTATGATTGTTTTCCTGTCCAGCAGTCAGGGACCGTCTGACAATTCCTATCCACAGCAGTAAATGAAGGGAGAATTTCACTGCAAACTGTCAAGTTTCTTATAAAAATGGTTCATATTTATAATTAAAGTATATTGGAGATAGGTTTCTTTTTCATTAAACAAAGTAAAAATTGGATTTTATTTTTTTGCCTTTACATGCCTTTTAAGCAGGGCATACCACTTTTAAAAAAGGGAATCTGTGCCTGATTTAGCTGCCCACACGGCCAAATCTGGCTGATCCGATTGGGTGGCTCCTATGCCAGTGGATTTTAACTGAGGCCTGTTCAGGTGTTCAGGCATGTCTTGGTTCAACAGGATTTTCTAACCGATAGATGTCTAGTCAATTTTCAGCTAGATATTGGCAAATCAAGTCGTCAGAAAGCGCTTTGAGTGCCAACTCGGAAACTTCTGATTTTATCGCTCATGTATGGCCGGCTGTAGCCATTGTCTTGCTAAAGAAGCATGGGGTTGATTCTACAGATCGTGACCAGCATCCTTGATGTTCCTGGATTAAAGTTCAAGCCCACAAGATCAATACTGGGCTGTCAAAATGAATGCCGTCTATTAAGACACTAGAACAGTTTGTACATTCTGCTGCTTGTCTACTTTTCCTATTCTTTCTGTGTGACAGCCAGAGTATCCAAAAATGGCACTTTGCACTGTCCAAAAATCCAACTCGTAAATCAAAGAAATTTAGGAGGTCTTTTTTTTTTTTTTTATAACTATAAGAAGTTTGAAGTGTAAAGCAGAGAAAGAACAAAGGCCCAATTTCTCAAGCACAGTTAATTTTAGGGTTAGCCTTTGACCATTTGATACATTCCATATTCTGAAGAAAATGAGAGAAAAAAGGAACAATAAAAAAAAACACTCGCACAAAGAATATGTTAATTTTTTCCATATTTTCAGTCTTTTGGACTTGAAACAGGCCATAACATTTTAAGCAGCTGCAGTAAATAAATGAACAGTAGGAGGTAGGGTCCGGAAACAGATTCCAAATCCGTTAGAGGATCTTCTCGGCAACGTCTATATACATTTCAGATGAGAATATCCTGTGGTAATGTGAAACCCAATCCAGCTCTGGGCCTCCGAGTGGACAGTCTTGTGCATTTTCTCATGAAACCATGGGCCTATTCATAACCAAAATATGCTTCCTTATTCATAAGTTTATTTTCCCATGTTATACTCCTTAGAGGGAAAATACACCCTGTTACTCTATACTGCTACAAAAAGTGGTGTGGGATATTGCCACACATGAGACATTCATCATACTCAGTGTTGAGCTATGCTAGAGTCTTGGGTCCAGTTTCAACCAGAGGTTTATCCTTTCAGTGCTTAAAGGAGAACTAAACCCTAAAAATGAATCGGGCACCAGCCTAAAGTTTCAGCATCTCAATAGCAGCAATGATCCAGGACTTCAAACTTGTCACGGGGGGTCACCATCTTGGAAAGTGTCTGTGACACTCACATGCTTAGTGGGCTCTGAGCAGCTGTTGAGAAGATAAGCTTAGAAGTCATGGCAAATTATAAAGCAGAAAATGAGGTCAAACTTCAAGCAAGTCCCCTCCCCTTAGGTAATATAATAATGTTGACCCCCTGGAGGCTAAACACATCCTTATATAAATTATAAGAGGGTAGTCAAGTGTGGGTCATAAAGTAGAAGAGGACTTCATGTTGGCTTTGGGTTGGGAAGTAGTAGGTTAGGTGCACTTTGGGTTAAGATATTTCTGACTCGCTCATCAACTTTTCAAACTCCACTTGTGCAGGGACTGACATTAGATGAAAAATAATTTCCAGAAAGATTTGCCTACAATGTTCTGTAATAAATTATAATAATTAGAATGGTAACACCTATTTATCATTGGCTGCTGAAGTTTATCCTGAGCACCAGAGCAGCAACCCCTTAAATATTTAATCAGAAAGAATTCAGTGGAGTGGTCAAAAAACTCCTGAAAATCACCTCCAGGTGGTTGACCTCTCTGATTTTCAGCAAGTGGTGTGGCCAGGATGTAATGGGGGTGTGGCCAGAATATAACAGGGTGCAGTTTAATGTAATTTGACCAGTTGAAGTGTGGTGGGATTTGTAAAGCCAGAAATTAGGCACTTTTACACTATAGAAAGTCCATTTTGCCTCAAGACCCCACCACATCCTTGCCTTTCATTACTTCTTCTTAGGATTCCATCTTTCCTCTCTTTCCTTTCTTTCTCGGGGCTGACACTATGAGTGATGGAATGATATAATATTTATGTCCCTAGCAATTACCTACTTCTGGAAAATATTAGCAGTGCATTCACACGTCTGACAAAAATGTGCTAGCGACTCTGTTCCACGCGTTTAACACCTCCAACCTCGTAGAACATTTTCTGGAGACTTTCTTTTATAAAATTGTTTGCTTTTTGTGGCCACTTGCCGAGGATTTTTCCATTTGTAACGCGTGCGCGCGTGTGAATGCGTTTCTTTCAAGCTCAATGATGTCATTGCATATCCTGCGTCCTAAGGTGTTTATTTTGTGGCTAAAGATGTCGTTTGGGTAATGCCCTTAATATTCTAAGTATTAGAAGAGTGCATGGAAGCGTCTATATACGTTCTGTGATTTCTAACTTCTAAAAAACCCAAATAAACACTTTCAAAAACAGCAGTTGAGCACTTTGGGCATTAGAGTTATTGGGGCAGATTTACTAAAGGGCGAAGTGGCTGACGTTAGCGAAAATTCACCAGCATGACGTCATTTAGTTACTTCACCGATTTACTAACGGTCGTAACTACGCTAGCGAAGGAGATAGACTCTAGCTGTAATTCGCTCCCTTATGCCTGGCGAAGTTGCGATCTGGCGAATGGACGTAACTACGCAAATTCACTAAGATGCAGATATTACTGAACGTAACCTCTTACGCCAGACTTGCCTTCGCCACCTCAGACCAGGCGAAGTGCAATAGAGTAGATAGGACTTCCTCAAAAAATATTTGAAAATTTTCAAAAACGCTTTTAATTTTTCAGGGTGATAGGCTGCAAAAGATCATAAATTTTTTCTGGGGTATCCGGCTTCCCCCCTACATTTCCTAACATATGGAACATAAACTATACACTAGGCTCATGTGTAGGGCAATATAACAACTATTTTATTTTATTAAGGTTCCCTGGGCTTGTGTAATGTAATGTATTTGCTGCAATATATACGTCCATTTAACTTTAACTTCCCGCAAATTAGCCAACGCTAGCGGAACATTCGCTTCGCTTGCAGCAGTAACGCTAGCGCAACTCCGCCAGCGTTCGGCGCCCTGGACGCAACTTTGGATTTTAGTGAATTATCGTTGTCCTGGCGAATCTACGCCTGGGAAAGTGTTGCGATGTGAGCGAAGCGGACACTAGAAAAAATTGGACGCTTAGTGAATCTGCCCCAATGAGTAAAATATCATTTTATTCCATGTTGCAGGTGATTTCCTGAAACAATTCAATGAAACTATTTAAAGATAAATTTAAGGTTTTGTGTAGTTTCCAAGCTATTTTTTGTGCAATCATGTTTCCTTTTTTTTTTTTTTTCATTCAATAAATGCTAGAAAAAATAATAATAAAAAATAAAGTGAGTTAATGAAGTATTGTTCTATCTGAGCAAGTAATACCCCCCCCACCCCACCAAGCTCCTCGGATTTTTGTTTCCCCTGTAGTCTTGATGGGAAACAGCTGGCTTTTGTTTAAAAAGCTGTTTTGTGAAACCGTCTAAATGTTGAGAAGCTGAGCTGAATTCATCAGTAAAGCAGGTGCTTGGAAACGGGCTGGAATGCGGCGCGGGCTGATTTCGCTGGATTGCGTTTAATGGGATGCATTCTGTTACCAGCGTTAGGATGTGGGAATCTGGGTGCACTCCTGTGTCTTTGGGTGTAATTCGAGAAATCCGAATTCCAGCGTGAACGTTACAACTCAAGGAAATCGGCCCCTGGTTGCATATTTATTGTCAATGAGACATTTATGGGAGACTAGGAGCTGCATTTTAGTGGTATTTTAAGGACCACTTTAACGTCATTGCTTTTGTTTTCCCTTTGTATTTAAAGGAAAACTATACCCCCAAAATTAATACTTAAGCAACAGAGTTTATATCATATTAAGTGGCATACATCTCTTGCCTTGAACCACCATTTTGTGATGGTCTGTGTGCTGCCTCAGCGATCAGCTGACCAGAAATACTGCAGCTCTATCTGTAACAGGAAGAGATCATCTGACCAGAAATACTGCAGCTCTAACTGTAACAGGAAGAAGTGTGGAAGCAAAAGACAGAACTCTGTATGTTAATTGGCTCATGTGACCTAACATGTATGGTTTGTTTGTGTGCAATTGTAGGATCCTAGGGGGTGGCCCTTATTTTTTTAAATGGCAATTTTCTATTTATGATTACCCAATGGCACATACTACTAAAAAAGTATATTATTATGAAAATGGTTTATTTACATGAAGCAGGGTTTTATTTATGAGCTGTTTTATGCAATATCTTTTTATAGAGACCTACATTGTTTGGGGGGTATCGTTTTCCTTTAAATATGAAAAGTAGTTGGCCAGGCAGTTTGTTTCCACCATTGTCAACACCATCTGAACGTGTATATGTTCCTGTAGTTCTGTATCTTTAGGTTATGAGTTCCAATGGCCACTGGTACTGTATTTATCTGTTCAACCCATGATCTGGATACAGGAGCATATCTGCCACTGTATGGCCACCTTTAGCTTTTAGTAGTAGTAAGATACTATCAGTGGAGGTTGTGGCCTAGCAGGTCAAGAGGATAAGGGATCTTTCCGTAATTTAGATCTTCATGCCTTAAGTCTACTAGAAAATCATTTAAACATTAAATAAACCCAAAAGGCGGGTTCTGCTTCCAATAAGGATTAATTATATCTTAGTTTGGATCAAGTACAAGCTACTGTTTTATTATTACAGAGAATAGGGAAATCATTTTTAATCATTTGGATTATTTGGATAAAATGGGGTCTATGAGAGACTGCCATTCCGTAATTCTGAGCTTTCTGGATTATGGGTTTCCGTACCTGTATTGTACACATTTTATACAAATATTGTCGCATAAACAAACCAAAGCAGTCCCAACGTATATATATTTCCCTGTACTAAGTGCAATACGGAACAAATAGACCCTATACCTACATAGGTATTCCCCTGAACTAAGCACAATCCAGCAGGAACAGCCTCCTAAGTTTGTTCATAGTCTGTACAGAGAGATCCCATAATGTCGTGCTACCAGGAAAAATAGACAAAATGTTATGATGCAGGTCTAGCAGCTAAATAGTATGCTGAATTGCACATATTTACAGTCTAGTTGACGCTTTGTCAAGTGGGCCAACTAGGTTTGAAACAAACCGAAAAACCTTTTGGAGCAGGCACTCAATGAAGGCAAACTTCCACCAGGCAATTAGAGCGAAGAGAGTTTACTGTGTCCACAGCCTTACGCGTTTTGTGTCATAAACACTTAATCATAGCCTCTGAACTAATCGCCTGGTGAGTGGCTGCTCCAAAAGGTTTTTCAGTTTGTCTGCTCCCTGTGCTGAGGGCTCAGGGCGGTGCACCTGGGCGTCTTCCTTTTTGCGGGGTGTTATCACTTTAAATTATGAGACCCTAATATTTCAGACTTATCGTAGGTTTGAAAGGAAGCCTGAAACATAGCTGTCCTGAAAGGTGCCTGTTGATTTGGGTTAATGGAGAAATGGGCCACACACCCAGAGTGATAATTTTATAATACTTCTGATATGAAGTCAAGGTCGGACTGGGCTGGCGGGACACAGAGAATAAACCCGGTGGGCACGGCTGTTTTGAGCACCAGTGGCCCGGACCCGCTCATGCACTCCCTCTCCTACCCCCTCCTTCCAGACAACGGCAACGCTTGTGCAGCGTTAAAAGTTATGGGAGGGAGGGGGTAGTGTCATAGAGAGGATTTTGTGGCTGGGGGTGGTGGCCGTGGGATGGTGTGGGGGGGCCCTTGAGGCTGAAGGCCCGGTGGGCTCTGGGCTCCCCAGTCCAATGCTGTATGAAGTCCTTATTCAGGGGGGCCCAGGAGGTATAGGGGGCCCCATGAGGCTTTAATTCATATGCAATTTCAATAAATATTGGTAAAACAGGACAAGCTCTGGATGTTGGGGAACCAAAAATTTATTTGCTGTGGGGCCCAGTAACATCTAGTTACGCCACTGAGGACACTTGAAGGAAGTGTCCAACATTTAATAAAATTTTAGTATTGTCCGAGGATAAAATCAATCGGTTTCAGATTTATTTGGAGCTGGCTGAGCCGTTGCGAACACTCTGTTAGGAAGTGACCTCATCGTACCGAGAGTTACAATTACGGGCACTTACTGTATATTAAAGACAGCTTTATTTGCATTTGTTGCAGTAACTGGATGGGAGGGACCCAGGAATTAACCCAAGGGAGGAAATGGTTTATAAAAATAAATAAAAAGACAGATTTGTTTAAAATGACACTTATTGGCACTTTCTAATCAACTGGGAATTGTTAAAACAAAACATTTTGTTGTCCTGGAAGAAAATTTATTATGAAAGTTGGACTTTTCACATCACATCAATAATGATCCCTGCCAAGGAAAACTTCCTCTCCGAAGCCTCCTGTGTGTTTCAAGTGAAGCAATGGAGAAATGGTAGATTAGCAGGGTTCACGTTCATTAAACAGGACAGAAAGCGTGCGGAGAATAACAGGGAACGCTGCCATGCCGCGCTTATTTATTTCTTCTAAATGCTGCAGCTGTTGTGAGCTAAAAGGATGCTGGGAGATGTAGTCCGCCTGCCATTCAGACGCCCACTGCACAATACAAAAGTTCTTTTTTGGGCTTAAACGTTGCATGTTTTCACTCTTCTTCTTTAAGCAGTGGCTTAAACAGATTTCAGTTTTTTTAATGCCCTACGCCTCGATATTTGGAAAAGCTGCTTAGTGAGATTTTTTTTTTTAAGTGTTGAACTTTGATTTTTTTTTTCCTGATTTAATGCCACTTTTAATGTCATTTTTTTATTAAATCCTTACTTACGGCTTTTGATCTTATTTATAGCAGAGTCCGTCCGCATATGGAAACCATTATTATATACAATGGAGATGAAAGGATTTCGCCTCATAGGGAACCATTTAGAGCAGTAATACCCTCATACTGTTAGAGGCCAGTTGTACTGTTGATTCCTTCCCTTTCTGACAACGTTGCACTTTAGCTGGGATAAGAGATTTTTTCCCCCCCTGTCTTAGTTTTTAATTTTTTTTCCCTCAAATCTACTTTTATTCTATGCGATAAATCCAACAAAATTATAGAGCAAACTATAACATACAGATTAATATATAGTTACAACAAAGATTCATGAGTATTGTTTTTTTTAATAAAAAGATTTTTATTTTTTTTATTTTTTATGATGTTATATACGAGACCTTAAACCAGGTGGGAAATGTGATCTAGCCCTTACCCACAACTCTTGAGCCAGAAATGATCTGTGACACAAACTCCGCTCTTAAGGTGGCCATACACATAGAGATCCGCTTGTTTTGACGATTTCGTCAAATGAGCGGATCTCTCCTCGATATGCCCACATTGAGGTGGGAGCTATCTGGCTGATCCGATCGTGGGTCCTCGGATCATAATACAGCCAATACGGGTGGTCGGATCACGGGACCGCATCAACAAACAGATGAAGAAGCGATCCGACTGGATTTTAACCCTGCCCGATCGACATGGCCAGATATCGATCGGGGAAGCCCGTTGGAGCGCCACACACACAGGCCAATAAACTGCCGACTCGGTCTGTCGGCAGCTTTTATCGGACCGTGTATCGCCAGCTTGAGGGTTGTATTTAATCTTGCAATATATTTGTTTTTATGAAAGGTTATGGATGTCGGCCATCTTGTGCTCTAGGGTAACTAACCATTAACATTAAGACCAATATCAAGGGAAGGGGGCAGAGCAACAGAGGGGAGGGGAAAGGGGGAGAATGAAGGAGGGGAGGGGGTAGAGCGACAGAGGGGAAGGGGGGAGAGTGACAGAGGGGAAGGGGGCAGCGCAACAGAGGGGAGGGGGGAAAACAAAGAGAACTGCAAAAACAGCCTAGGAGTAGGCAGAAGACGATTTAAGAGGGACCTGCCCAGTGCCCCCCTATCATTGCGCCCTCTTCTGCCTGCCGCTAGTTTCCAGGCCCTGGATTAATGTTGCTACTTGATGCAGCCGGTGCCATTCCTGTGCACTGTCATTGTGTACACTGAGCTTTTGTCTCCTGTTTTTACTTTGCAAATCGAGGGCCCATCTGTGAGCCATTAAGGAGCTTTGTAGGGCTATTTCCCAACAATCTCGAGGACACACTTCTCTTGTGAACAGCACTTTTCATATCTGAGAAAATTGTCTTTCGTTCTCTGCCTATTGATAAGATATGGGGCAAGACAATTGAAACCGCAAAGCAGGCAGTCTTCGAACGGTTGTGCGCAATTGATATTTCATGGTCAGGTTATAATCCTAGGACATGGAAGCTGTTTGGTCGTACATTGGTAATTACACCGAGTATGCCATAGCCTCTGCAATATGGAGACACTTCAGAGGAACTTGCTGAAATTGTCCTTACAAAGGGACTGCACAAACACACTCCAGCGTAGTGAGAGGGTACAAAGAAGAAAGGGGATCTTGAAACTTGAGAAGAGAGAGAAGAATAGCATTTAGTTATGTTAAGCTGTCATTTCTTTTCTTGTTGTCCTCTCTAAAATTTAGTTTTACTGATGAATTTTTATGAATTCCAAATCAGGATACTCGTCCATAATGTAGTGTTCGTTTTACTCCAATCTATGGAGCAAATATTTATAGGAGTTTTTAGGTTGAAGTCCCAAATTGTGTCTCACTTTATGGTCAGAGACCCTTTAGTTTATAACAAAGGTACATGAAAATGGAGATTTGGAAAACCCACACAGTCTTATATCTCAACTTGATGGACCACCAGAGTCCAGGCTGCCCACCACCTCCATTCACAATCTCACGCTTTTGAGCTTCCCTAGAGGAGGGACAAATTGTGGGACAAATATTCTGTTTCTTTGGATCAGGAAGGAATTTTCTCTCCCTCTGAGGAAAATTGGAGAGGCTTCAGATGTTTTTTTTTTTTTGCCTTCCTCCGAGTCAACGAGCAGTTAGGCAGGTTAAAATATAGGTCAATGGTTGAACGTGTGTCTTTTTTCAACCTCACTTACTATGTTTTTATGTGCCTGTTTACTAGTTATGTGCGGGTCTGGCCTTCCCTCCAACCGCGCCCGACTTCCGGGTTCCTTTTATAGGCCTGCCCACCAATGATGTCACAAAAGGGGCGGGGAGAGCAGGCACAGTGTCTATAAAAGAAGAACCCTGAAGTCGGAAGCCGTGAAGAAGAGTGCGAGGTCGGCCCAAACCCGCACATCACTACTGTTTACTACTTGAATTTTTATTAAAACTTTATTAAAGCAATACCGACACGTTCCTATAAAAATCATAGGAATGTGTCCATATCAAGGAGGTGCTGCACACCGAATATTTTCCTCTAAAAGCCCCCCCCCCAAAGCCTCTCCAGCCCTGCAAACCTTTGTTAAACCGACCCTGTGAAACTGCTAATGGATCTTCTGTTGTTTCAGTGATGCTGGTCTGAGGGCCACGCGATCCTTCAGCCTATAGAAGGATCAGTCCAGCATCACTGAAAGAACCACAGAAGATCCGTTATCAGTGTCAGATGGGTCGGCTTCACAAAGGTTTACGAGGATGAGGGGGGCTTTTAGAGGAAAATATTTGGCGTGCAGCACCTCCTTGATATGGACACGTTCCTATGATTTTTATAGGAACTTGGTATCACTTTAAGCCTTGGCACGTGCTTCATAGCAAAAGCTAATAAAATATATACAGTAAAATCTACTAAAAATGTTAGAATATCTGGGGTTCCAGCCTTCCTACAGTGCACTGCACTCCCCCATACGTTCCACACATTTTCAGTAACACAGATCTGATGTGAGGATTGTGGTTAATGGCACCTCTCCTTTAAGCTCCTTTTAATCACCCATTGTTTGCTCAACAGAACAGACTCGTTTGCCCTACAACACTGCTGCTTTTATTTCATAGGAATCGCGACAGTGATTTAGAATTTCCTCCTTCTACCCCAGCAGGTGTCTGGAGAGTAATCTTACTTCGAAACACTTGTGCGAGGAATTTGAATACTAACACCTTGTACATACACACAAAAATATATTTTATGTAATTGCGTAAGGCACGTACAGACGAGGTTTTAAGAAAACCAAAATGGATTCAGTCGTTTTTAAGAAGTGTGTGCTTGGTTATTTACTTATTTTTATATATTGTGCCACAGATTTGTTTTCAAAGCCACATAAACTATCCAGAAGGGGTTTAGGATAGGCCGGGCAAGGCAGCTGGATATGAAGCAAATAGTCTTAAAAATCAGTGTGAAACAAATCTGAACCGCATGAAAAACACTAATTAATCTCTATTTCTTTCATGGAAGATAGCTATACTCCAGTCGAAGTCTGATGTGCGCATATTGGGAACAATGGCTGCTAACGACAGACTCTTGGACACATTTTCATCACAATTAAAATTTCTTGGCACGCGGTTCACGTAAGATTGGGTTTATTAACGCTACAACCCACAAGTCGTTGCGCGTCTGCCTGTAGGATCTTTTAAAGAGGACGTATGCCCTTTATTATCCCTTACATTGTTCAGAGGAAAACATTTTTCCTAGTAATTCTGTTTCATTTTTTGAGTCGCGCAGTTTCGGTTTCTACATATAAAAATTAATGACACGAAATGGGGCACGCGTGTCTATATTTCATTAATTATATGACTAACACCCTTAGTAATGCTTATGGTGAAAGCAGGGAGAGAAGGAATTCTTTCAGCAATAAAGACATTTAGGGGCAGATTTATCAAGGGTCGAATAGTAAATTCAAATTTTTAGAGTTTCAAAATTCACACATTTCAAATTTTAATCCCACTATTCAAATTTGAATGTGAGAGTTTTCACACCTGGACCCTGGAAACAGTCCTAATTCGAATATATGCCTCCTAAAACCTGACGAGTTCATGTACAAGTCAATGGCAGAGGTTGGTTGAGCCATTTGGAGATGTTAATAGCCTTCCTGACGTTCAAGGTTTTTTTTTTTCTGGGAAAAAACTCGATTTGTACGAATCAAATACGAATTGGAAATGTCGAGTTTGAACTATTCGATCGAATATTAGACTTTCAATTTTTTTCTTAACTTTCCAGTCGAATTGTGAGTATTTTCGAATTAAACAAAATTCACATGAATTTGAAATTCCACCTTAGATAAATGGGCCATTTAAAGTAGAGAGCGAAAGGAATGGTCATTGGTTGAATCAGTTCTGACTAGTGATCTGAGCTATGCAATACTCCCAAGTTCCCCATCAAGATTAACTTTCATCATGGGATAAATGGCAGGCCGGAGCATTTTGTCTCTGTAAATGAAGCCCAGAACTGGCAAATGGAAATTTCTGCAGTCAATTGGGGAATCGAAGGCCCCACAATTAAACATATGGGCATTGAAATAATTGTCAGATCCGTTGGCGGTCAGTGATAGAAGACAGATTGGTACCAATCAGTGCGCTCAACGGCAGCACCCAGGGAGACAATTTGACGTTTTACCTGCCTGAGTTACTCTCCCATATTTGTCACTAAATGTGCAGCGACGCATCGTACTGCACCCTGTGTGTGTGTTTTTCCAACCGTTGATGTGACAGGTAATACAAGAGCTCCCTCTAGTGCATTTTTAAAAGCCAAAGAAAAAATAGAGACATAAATGGACCTGTTATCCAGAATGCTCAGGACCTGGGATCTTTCCATAATTTAGATCTTCGTATCTTAAGTCTACTAGAAAATCATGTAAACATTAAATAAACCCAATATGTAAACATAAAATAAACCCAATAGGCTGGTTTTGCTTCCAATAAGGATTAATTCTATTTTAATTTGGATCAAGTACAAGCTACTGTGTAATTATTACAGAGAAAAAGGAAATATGTTTTTAAAATTTGGATTATTTGAATAAAATGGAGTCTATGGGAGCTTTCTGGATAACGGGTTTCCGGATAACGGATACCATACCTTTATATACAGTCCAGAGAGTGGTGCACTCAAAAATGGTGGGCAAATGCCCAGGTGCTATCTACTGATTCATGTAACAGAATTATAGTATATAAATGCACACCGGGACTTAGAAATATAGTGAAAAAATCTAAATGTATTTGTCAACGTTTCGGGTGTCTTTGTGAGACCTTTCTCAAGACACACAAAAGTCTTGTGTTATCAGTTGTCATTATTTAATAGTAATTAGATCAGAGAGAACTAACAACTTATATGTTACTGTTCCAGGACACAGTGTAGCCATGTCACTAGGAAACCCTCTTAAATTCCCTATTGGGGTAACAAATCTGTTGTGTTCTTTCCGTAGGTCGGAGCTCATCGTGAAGATGGCGTTAATCTACGGGGCAGCCACTCACTTGTGCCAAATCAGGTGTCCGTCCCGCAGTTACCGGTGCAGTCAGCTACATCACCTGATTTGAACACTGGCCAAGATCCATACCGGGGTAAGAATCACTGTTCATTACAATGATGCACTGATGAGGATCTTCAAATGGATTCATCATACATGGAGGCCTTCTAATTGATCTAACATGTTGACTTTAAAACATTAAACTTTAGAGGGCACAGTATGATAATGGCCAATATTTTTACTATACCAGGTTATAACCACTCTCTGGAATGGTAATGGTAATTCAGTGGGCAATATATAAACTGTGAGTTAGAGAACATGCTCGTAAATCTGAAGCTCTAAACTACAGGTCATCAGATATTTTGGGTTCAGGCTCCTCGCTTTGCAGTGAAATTCGTTTTGCCATTAGTGCATAACCTGCCCATCAACCTGGGCCCCCTTCCACCAGTTTGGGTGCCTCTATTTGGACCAGCACTACAGTATCACTGCCTTCACACGCTGAATACTTAAAGGGCATGTAAAGGCAAAAAAAAATAAATCCCATTTTTACTTTCTTTAATGAAAAAGAAACCTATCTCCAATATAATTTAATTAAAAAATGTGTACTGATTTTATAACAAACCTGACTGTATGCAGTGAAATTCTCCCTTCATTTACTGCTGTGGATAGGAATTGTCAGACGGTCCCTAACTGCTCTGCAGGGAAACAATCATACTTATGAACAGCAGGGGGAGCCCCCACCTTCCCATTCATGCAGAACTAAAGCATCTTTCTTTGTTTGTTTCCCTGTAGAGCAGTCGGTGACTGTTTAGAGATTTGTATTTGATTTTATTTTTGCCTTTAAATCCCCTTTACTGTTTCCAACTCCAGCTGCAGGGACAAAGATCAAGGAGCCAGATTTAAACAGATAAACTTGGAGGATTATTTTGCTGCAGCCACTGGTCCTGCAGAGTTAGAGAAAGTTTGTATTAAACAATACAAAAACTATAAAATCCACATTAGATTACATGACAACACAGGACCCAGTGCAGTCTGTATATTCTGATTATTAATTAGTCTTGCTGTATCGGCTTCTGGCAGATATTATTTGGCTTGTGCTGTTTTGATAATTTATGACGATCCCTAAGCAGCCCAGACCACACCGAGCATGTGCACAGTCTTGGTCTTGCAAAGATGTTTAACAAAGTTACAAGATGGTGACCCCCCTGTGGCCAACTTTGAAAGCATAAATCATTTGTTTGATTAGGCTTGTGGTGCAGTAAGTTCATGTGTATGTTTAGTACACAAAATACAGTGTGTCTAGCCTTATTCTATTTTAGACTTTACTTGCCCTTTAAATGCAGTAATGTGCAGAACCATGGACAGACTGGATGGTCTAATGAAATTGTTTGGAGTGGTACTGTGAGTCCAACAGCAGTTGTCATGAGGTCTATACTGTGACTAAGCCTTTTTTCCAGTTGTTAAACAACATATTATACCTTTTTAAAAATGTGCAAACAACACCATCACATTTGCCTCGTCTCATTCTTCCAAACAGATTATAAAACAATGGGAGGGTTATGGAAAGTGACAAGGAAACATTGACATGGTTAAAACAGCAAGTAGAGCATGTAATACCTAAAATATGGGGGTTGAAAAAAGCAAAACCTCTATTTTTATTCCTTTATATCTCCATTAGACACATACAAAGAGAAAATATAACAATAAGGGGCAGATTTATCAAGGATCGAATAGGAAATTCGAATTTTCAAATTTTTTTTTTTTGGTCAAAACTCACAAATTCGAATTGGGAATAATCCAAACTCGATTCGAAATTTAAGATTTATCAAACCTTTACTCTGGGAATAATTTGAATTAGACTATTTGCCACCTAAAACCTTTCTGAGTGCATGTATAAGTCAATGGGAGAGGTCCAGTGACCAATTTGAAAACGTTAATAGCCTTCGAGTTAAGTCTAATTCGAGTTTTTGGGTCGGTAATATTAGTTTGAGTTTTAGATATTGAATTTTTCCTTAAATAACCTCCCGGTCGAATTTCGAGTATATTCAAATTTATTAGAGTTAAAAAAAAATTAACATGAATTCGAAATTCGACCTTTGATAAATGGGCCTCCCATGAGTATAAACTAACAATTCCATAGAATCCCAGCACACTTTCCCAGACCTTACATTGGTGCGTGTCTTTCATACAGGTATCCCAACCGGTCTTCAAGCTCAGTCCGTCTCTCCGGGGAGTTCCGAAATCAAATCTGAAGACGAAGGAGATGAGAACCTGCAAGATTCGAAATCAGGCGACGACAAGAAATTAGACGACGACAAGAAGGATATCAAATCAATTACGAGGTCAAGATCTAGGTAACAGTATATAAGTGTCGCTTCATTTAATTCCTTTACTGGATTTTGATGAAGTGAACAGAATGGATTATGGAGAAACTAAGTATTTATTTCCCCATGGCACAATAAAACTCACAGCCTGGAGGAAACCAAGGGATTTTTTTTATAAAAGTGCGGCCTGTTACCTTTTCAGAAATATACTGTCATGTTGTCACAAAACTAGAGCCAAACTTGGGGTTTCCTTCTGGGTCATTGGCTTGAGTGTATACGATTTGTTATCTTCTGTGTATCATAGAATACAGAATTGTGTTGTGATATTAGAATACAAAAATAGAAATCTTATGCCAATATATATCTCAAAAGGAACAAACTGAGCGCACTGACCCTTGAGGGGTTTCTCTTCATAATCACTGTATGTGTATATTTAGCGTCTGTGTTGCTGACATGAAGGTCATGTATATGTTAAACCTCATGCACCTTCACATGGAAGGGTTCATTAATGTTCTTGAAAGAGAGAATGCCTTTTGCACCAAAGTAGGCATAGCAGACTACACTGAACTCATGTTAACAAGATAGTAGTTGTCAACCAATAGCTACCAATGCTTAAAGGATAAGTAAACCTTTAAAATTAGTGAATGTGATATTGATGAAGGGGCTATTTACATTGATTATTTATTTTCTTTTAATTCCAAGATATTAAGGGATACATGTGCTGTTAATATGAATGAATTTTGTTCCAACAGCGCCACCTGCTGGTCAGTTTCCCACCAGTCTGACCACCAAGTAGTCAAGGAAGTTGTCAGGAGAAAGAAAGAGGCTGCTCTGATGTTCTTCTGCTTAGGAAAGATTTGAGAAAGGTTTCTAATTGTATTCCTAAGCAGAAGAACATCAGAGCAGCCTCTTTCTTTTTCCTGACAACTTCTTTGACTACTTGGTGGTCAGACTGGTGGGGAACTGACCAGCAGGTGGCGCTGTTGTAACTAAATTCATTCATATTAACAGCACGTGTGTCCCTTAATATCTTGGAATAAAAAGAAAATAAATCTAAATAATAAAAGTCCTTAGAATAGCCCCCTCATTCATTTTAAATTCACTTATTTTAAAGGTTGACTTATCCTTTAATGCAAACATCCAATCGGTTGCTCTAGAGTTCTGTATATTGTGTATGGCATAATTAACATACCCTTTGGTGTGTGCTACCTGTAATGAGAGTTGTGCTCTACCTGTATGACTGTTGAAGTCTTTCTATGGAGAGCCCCTATTGAAACATGTCAATTGTTACTCAGCAATAATGATGACGAAGACCTGACCCCAGAGCAGAAGGCAGAAAGAGAGAAGGAAAGGCGGATGGCAAACAATGCCCGAGAGCGTCTCCGCGTCCGTGATATTAATGAGGCTTTTAAGGAGCTGGGCCGCATGGTGCAAATTCATCTGAAGAGCGATAAGCCACAAACCAAGCTTTTAATACTGCACCAGGCTGTGGCCGTCATACTCAATTTAGAGCAGCAAGTCCGAGGTAATCTTACTTTCGTCTCCTTATTGTACCTCTCAGCGTTAAAACAGAACCGTCTAAACTTGTCAACCAATAGGATGGGGCTTATTCAGACTTGAGCTGGTTTAAATCATAATCATAATGGGGCATAGAAGGGGTGGGGTCTTTGATGATCGTCGTTATCATCAGTATGTGGTCAAGTGTATTGTCATCCTCTTGTTAAATTCTCTTTAATGTCTTTGACCTACAAGGTAGGGGAGCATTATCATAGCCTGCTAAAATATTAGTTCTATGTAACAGTCCAGAGAACCTGCTACCCGCAGCTAGTAATGGTCCATGCTAAAAGGCAAAAACGTAGACTTGACTGATGACACATGCTCCCTGCATATATAGTGCAGGCAACCCACTCCATTTGTTTGGCCATCTCATTTGGCCTAAGTAGTGGTTCAAATTGACTAACGCTGCACCCTTAATAAGCAAAATGGCTTCACTTACTGTGTAGCTGAGAAGTCAAGCAACTTGAGCAGTCCTTCAGATTTTGGTTGAACCTTGCTTTTAAAGGTGGCCATACACAGCAGATTTAAGCCAAGTTGGGTCCTTTAGACCAATTCGGTAGTTTATGTGCCCATCTATGGGGCCTTCCTGACCAATATCTGGCCAAAAATAGGGCAGGTTTGATTTCCCCCACTAGCATCAGCTAGTTGATCGGCACCCATTCCCATCACTGTAATCTGATTGTTTGGCCCAAGAACTGAAGGACCGGGCTATGTTAATATTGCCCTGCCTTTGGTGGTCATATTGGGAGATAGATCCGCTCGTTCGGTGACCTCGGCAAATGAGCAGATCTGTTAGTGTGTGGCCACCTTCAAGCCCTAAGCATGCGACTCCCACAATTCCTTGTATTTCATTCTAGAAGTACAAGGGTTTTGCTTCCTGTACTAAGTGCCAAAAAGGTGAGTAAGTCTGCCCCAATAGGGTTAAGGTTTATTTTTATTTTTTTTACCAAAGAGAATCATGTTTTTGGGTTATGATTAAACCAGTAGTATTTGGGAATCGATAAAGGAATAAAAAGTAGCAGCAGACAACAGGAATAGTTTTTTTGGATATTAAAAACATTGCACTCCACTAGTCTATCATTTCTTTTAGCTAGCCTCCTGCTCTAAACGGCTGATTTGTTTGTTGTTTTATTGGCGCTGTATGAATACAGTTCGCATTTTGTTTGCAGAGAGAAATTTGAACCCTAAAGCTGCCTGCCTAAAGCGAAGAGAAGAAGAAAAGGTTTCCTCCGATCCCTCACCACTGTCCCTGGCAGGTCCTCATCCTGGGATGGGAGATCCATCAAATCATTTGGGGCAGATGTAAAAAGGTACATTTTAACACTTGCCATAGATTGTAAAATATATGTTAGTTGTTTTACGCTTCTTGGGATAAGTGTATTCAGTGGCAATGCATAGTTGCGTATACCAGTACAGGTATGGGACCTGGAATCAGGAATGCTTGGGACCTGTTTTTTTCCACATAAGGGATCTTTATGTAATTTTGAACTCCATACCTTAAGTCTACTAAATTAGACATTAAAGATTAAATAAATCCAATAGAGATTTTGCTTCCAATAAGGATTAATTAAATATTAGTTTGGATCAAGTACACAATTCTGTTTTATTACTACAAAGAAAAAGAAAATAATTCGGCAGAGACACGCGTGGAGATTTAGTCGATTTAGTCATACCTGTATTAGCACAGCTGAGCACATCATTCAAACCCCAACTGTCCAAATACTAACAACTATTTGTACATATATTTATATATACATTACATCCCTTACAAAATGTTCCTTCAAATGCATAAATTAAAAAAATTTTGGCCCTAAAAAATCTGTACAATTTGTAGATAGGGTGTGAGCGCTGCGCTTGGTCCGATAAAAAAGTCTTTTAGCTGCACCAAATGTTTTTATGTGGATCCACACAGGTCCGCACGATTGTAAAAATGGGGTAGTTAGGTTTGGTGCGCTGAGTAGATATTACGTCCCAATTTATCTAGATGAAATAAAGGTGTATATAGTGTAATACAGTTTGTTTTAGGATGGTATCAGCTAATAAGATCTACTCACAGGGTTTCGATGTATGGATTGCAACGAAAAAATGTGTCTGGTTCTGAGCAGATAATGCAGTCAGTCCTCAGAGTACCTGTAATAGATAGCTGCACTAGTGTAATACGGCCGGAATTCTCAAGAGGTGCTTAAAAGCGGTTGTACTCACCGAATAGCAGTTTAAAGGAGAGCGTATCTATGGAGGGAGGATGTCACCTTCTCCTGCCGATCGTTCACGTTATTTTCGGCGATCGCTAGATGGAACTGCTTCTCAGACCTGTGCTGGCAGTTCAGGGATCGTGCGCTCCAGGCCTTACCACGTGTGTTGAGACGCTGAGGTTTTCTTTCGGTGCGCTGCTGACGGATCCCTCCACGGTTCTATTCGGTCTTCCACTCGGTATGCCGGTCTTTTGGTTTTTTGGGTGTAAAAATCAACTCTACTAGGGAATGATTTATAAATTGAACTGTTTATTTATTCAGTAAAAGCCCAACGCGTTTCGTATAACATATACTTCCTCAGGCGTCTGCTATTTGGTGAGTACAACCGCTTTTAAGCACCTCTTGAGAATTCCGGCCGTATTACACTAGTGCAGCTATCTATTACAGGTACTCTGAGGACTGACTGCATTATCTGCTCAGAACCAGACACATTTTTTCGTTGCAATCCATACATCGAAACCCTGTGAGTAGATCTTATTAGCTGATACCATCCTAAAACAAACTGTATTACACTATATACACCTTTATTTCATCTAGATAAATTGGGACGTAATATCTACTCAGCGCACCAAACCTAACTACCCTAAAAAATCTGTAATTACGGTTAGATCTGACGTTTATTCCCCACATCGGCCACCCATTTTTGTTGTGTGTATGTGTGTGGGGGGGTTCCTTCTACAGACCACCTATTGAAATGTCCATTACATTGGCGCAGTGTGCGTAAGTAATACATAACATGCTTACTTAACACTAATCCTACCTTTTCCTCTGCTTATTTTTCAGGTCCAAGTTTTTGTTTTTTTGCGTTTCTTCGTTTAGACAAGAAGCCACTTCCTTAACAGCTGTATTATCTTAAACCCACACAAACATTTCTCCTTTATCCCTTTTCTTTTGTACAATATAAGACAAGTCTGAGTAGTTATATGCACCACAGACGCGAGAGGTTTCAGCATTCCCGATGCAAGAGAAAAAAAAAAAAAAGTGCAACTTGAGAACTTTCCAGCGTATCGTTCACGAATGTTACGTTAAAGCATTACGTTGCAGCCTCGTGACTGGCAATCTTCTCCACACTGTGGAACCATGCATTTGTGCCTAAACTTCTTTTGGAATAAAAACGAAAAAAAAATATATAATTCATTTGTAAGTCTGGAAAAAAATATTTCATTTCAAAATGGTAAAACTTGCAATAATGAAAAAAAAAAAGTGTACTTCTTGGGGGACAACAGAAAAAAAAAATAAGTTTTTGTTGTTTTTACTGGATTCCGCTAGTGTTTATACTTACTGGATTAAGGAGAAGGGAAGAATTGCTGCCCAGATATTTACAAAAAAAAAAACCAGCAAAGGTCCGATTGAAAAATGAAAGCGATGACGTTAGCCATTCCTTTGGGTCGGAGGAACAGATGGATCTTATAGACCTATGACAAATATATAAATATATATAAATATATATATATGAAAAATGTAGTGAATATGGTAAACTTTGGTTCATTTGTTTAAAAGCTGTTTTTGCTCCTGTATAAATAATGAATAACTTTTTTAAAAAAAAAAAAAAACAAGACTTTACTGTAAATAGAGATTTTTTTTTTTCCTTTTCCTCCTCTCTCCTTGCCCCTTAGCCTCCTTCCTTGTTGTTGTAATATGTAATGCAGACTCTGTGTGGGAGGTAATACAGGATACAGCGCAGAGGCCGGCGTTGCTTCTCCGAGTTCATTCTCTGCTCTTTTGGCATCACAGGTCTTAAGTCACACCATGTACATACCGCAGACAGCACAGATTTGGCATTCGGAGTTTGCCATTGTGTGAAGCTGCTCACGTGAGCTTATTCTGGGATTTTTCATAGGTACAAGGTTAGAGTGCTACAAAATGTTACCACTGTGCCTTCCAATGTTTCTTATCATCATTAAAATATAAAAGAAAAAAAAAAAAAAAGAAAAATATTATCTAAGTGGCTGTGATATAGCTAATGAATTACAAGTGTTAACTACATATGTAGCTAAAGTCGTATGCAACAAGATGTGGTTGAATTATTTGGTATCCGTCAAGTAGGAAAACTGCAATGAGCTTGGTTGACTGCTGCTTGCTGCCGCCTCTTCAGTTTAGAAAATGCCATTATCCTATTGGATAAAAAAAAAAACGTTAGCAGTGACTCAAAAAAGCTTTGCAAGTAGCGGTATGGGATCCGTTATCCAGAAAGCTCTGAATTATGGAAAGGCTGTCTCCCATATAGCCATATAAGTACTGGTGTGTGGCTCCATTTTTTTGACAGAAGTCAAAAAAAAAAATTAAAATGAATAGTGAAAGATTCAAAATCAAAAAACACAAAAATATTTTCGAAAGATGGTCTCTTACCAGGGTAACCCCCAGTCCAAGGGTTTGGGAAAATACAAAGCATTCCGATGTAGTAAGAGGTCATCCACAAGTAGTAGCCAAAGATATTTTTAGAAAAGTAATAGGATATATGTAGGCCTGATGCGTTTCGTGAATTATTTTAAAAGTCCATTCATCTGATCTCCGTATATCTTTGAAAATAGCCAGAGGGACATGCCCTGGTTCCAAAGGCAGCCAACACACAAAAATGATATCAAAGGATATATGTCCCAATGATATCATATATCCTTTGATATCATTTTTGTCTGATGCGTTTCGTGCCTGAGTTGGGCACTTACTCATAAGCTGTCTCCCACTGACTCCATTATAATCAAAGAATGCAAATTTTTAAAGATGATTTCCTTTTTCTGTGTAATAATAAAACAGTAGCTTGTACTTGATCCCAACTAAGATATAATTAGTCCTTATTGGAAGCAAAACCAGCCTATTGGGTTTATTTCATGTTTACATGATTTTCTAGTAGATTTAAGGTATGAAGATCCAAATTACAGAAAGGATTAATTATATCTTAGTTGGGATCAAGTACAAGCTACTGTTTTATTATTACAGATAAAAAAGCTTTATTAGAATTGACCTTTTGACCCTCAATGGGCTCTTTATCATCTTGACAAAGACCCCATTGAGGGTCGAAACGTTGATTTTAATAAAGCTTTTTTACTGCAAAAGTCCCTAGAGGGTAACCGCATTTTTGTGAATTCTATATAATACTTCTGTTAGCACCAAGGCATTATCCCCTTTTTAAGTGTGTGCAGCAGCCTTACGGACTTTATATATATATATTTGTTCTGCAATGAACATACTCCAAAAAAAAACTTTATCTGGAAAGCCAGTCTCACATAGACTTCCTTATTCTCTGTAAAAATAAAACAGTAGCTTGTTGTTGATCCCAACTAAGATATAATTAATCCTTATTGGAGGCAAAACCAGCCTATTGGGTGTATTTCATGATTTTTTAAGGTATGAAGATCCAAATTACGGAAAGATCTGTTATCCGGAAAACCCCAGGTCCCGAGCATTCTGGATAACTGGTCCCACACCTGTATTCCAATAGACATGCCAGAGGAGAATAGTGTCACTTTATTGCTTGGGTCAGTACGAATGCCGTTCTTGATTCTGAGTACCAATACCACCCAGCATGTCAGAATTCAGCTTCCATTGCAAATCCTTTGATGACCAATTTTGGTATGCAGTCTATTTCACATACAGCGCTTTTCATAAAATTATGGTTTTTTGCTGCCAACTTAAATTTTTCCATCCATCCAAAACCTGGCATGTGTTTAACAGATCCCTCGTCTAAGTACATTTCCCCCACCCAAACATTTAGCCCTGAGAAAATGCCGTAAATCGGTCTAAATGTCCATCTGTTCTCCAGTAATATACATTAGACAAGACAATTTGCATTTGTAAATTTTATGCAACAAACGGTAGACGCATCATTATTTTAAAACGGCGTACGTAAAAGTTATATTTTTACATGTAGACTCTTCCTGTGTTTTATATGTTGTATTTGTTTTATTTTTGTTCTCTTCGTTTCCAGTTTCGAAACTAATGTGGATGAAATATAAAAACTTTTAAAATGAGATTCAAGGAAAAAAAAATGTTTCCGAAATCACTGAAAAAAAAAAAAAGAACAAATACGATAACTGCCCTTGAATCGTGTTCATACGCATAAACCTTTTTCATTTTCCTTGATGATGTATGATGAAAAAAAAATTGTAAATATGTTAAATGTGGCAAAATGAGCTGTTGTAAGTTTATACTTTTTATTATTATTTTTTAATGTGGAGGTGGATTACGGTAGGGTCCGTGTGTGAGGGTTTGTTTTAACGGACAACACCATCGGAAGAACAGCCGTTTTCTCCCTCCTTCCCCTCGGGCATGGTTTTATGGACACTGTTTTTATTTAGTAGAACAAAAATGTTGTATATTGTATTATAAAAACTATTTTCTTTTTTTTCCACAAAAAGTGTTTTTTCTTACAGTATGTTGTGGAAGAATAAATGGCAACTATTGTCTTTGATTTTTTACTTGGGTTAAAAAAAATCTATAAATATATATATCTACATGGAAATTTAACTTCATGGCTCTCATATATTAACTGGAATTTCTTTTTGGTTTTGTTTCGGAAATCAGGTTGGAGCCCCTTGTAATTTTCAGAACATCAGAAACTGACCACAGTGTATACAGATTGTAATAAAAATTCGAAATACGCATATTACTTTCTAATTAAAAAGAAAGGTTGACTCTCAAAGCTTTTGATAATGCGTTGCTGTTCTTATAAGTTGGTCTGCTTTTAGAAATAGCTGGGAACTATGGTAGAAAGCGAGATCATGACATTTTAAGATCTCAAACCAAGACCAGAGAATAAGAGGCCTGTTTACTAATATTCAAATTTCCTTTTTTTTTCAAGAGTCTTTAAAAATTGACTTTTTTCTGTATTTCTTTAAAACTCAAAATATTTGAGATTTAGGGTGTTATTTATTAAAGTCTAAATGCATAAAAATCTTTTTTACTATAAAATCTGGATTTTTGATGGAAGAAAACTTGAATTTTTCAAGATTTATTATACCCTGAGGTATCTGAATCTGAAAGTCCTCCCTCTCAGACCTGCCGAGGTTGTAAATAAGTCAATGGGAGAGGTCCCTATCCTATTTGGACGTTTCTGTGGTCTGAGCTGGAATTAGCCCGAAAATCTGGCTTTTTGGGCAAAAATCTGAAAAATTCCGAATTTTCAGGAAAAAGCCTGAAAAAAAAATCAAGCGATTCGGGAAACAAATAAAAAAAAATTGTACAATTCAGATTTTCACTCAATTTTTTTTAGTGCTTCTCCAATCCGATTAAATCAAGCTTTTTTTAATAATAAATGAGGTCCAATCCTGGATTCTAGTTTGGTCAGACGTTTTTTCGGATTTTTATAAATAACGTCTTAATTGTAAAAACCACATAAAAATGTAATAAAGAAACTCACCAGGTATAGTTTGTCATGGTCCTATAGAATAAATCCTATAGAATCCTATTGGACCTTTTTTTATCAACTTTTTGATGGTTTTTGATTTTTTTTTCTAGGAATTGTCTGCAAAACTCAAATTTTTTAGCTATTCATATTTTTTTTCTTGGATCGTTCAGCGCTTTTATTAATTCGTGCTTTTTACGTTTGGATCTTTTAATAAACTACATGGCATTCGTGAGTTTATTTGTGGTTTCAAAAACCTCTAAAAGCACTAAAATCAATAGGCCTCTGAATGTTGAAAAAATAAAGGCTAAGGATATCCTACTTCCTGCCTAGAAATGTATATGTTTTAAATGATGAAGGTTAAGAAGTTATTTTTCCAATAGTTATCAGTTTTGGGAAGTAGTTACCATTTATGCAGCAGGTGCTTTAGGACCCGTGTGTTTTTGTAAGGACTTGTACCAATGACCAACTATTAATCCAGTTGACATGTAAAGCGTTTGGCTCAATACTGTTGCTACGAATACTCGGGAATGGAAATGGTGACACTAGAAAACAGACAAGGAATGGATTAGGCCCATTGCTTCCTGCAGAAGCAAGTAGTGGGACGTACCACTTTGCACCCGCAGCACTTGTTGGTACGACCCCTTAGGTCAGATTCGGGGAGATTAGTGGCCTGGCAACAAATCTCCTCTTCTTCGGGGCGACTAATCTCCCCAAACTGCCTTCCCACAGGCTAGAATGTAAATCGCTGGCGGGATGGCAGTCGGAGCACTTCGTTTTCCGATACAAAGTGCTCCGTGTGCCATCCCGCCGGCGATTTACATTCTAGCTGTCAGGAAGGCAGTTCGTGAGATTAGTCATCCCAAAGAAGAGGAGATTTGTCGCCGGCCGAATCTGACCGTGTCTCTGCCCTTATTGAAGGAAAAATTGGCACTAGGGGATTATAAAACATTAATCCACCTAAATAAACAATTGCCTGTATTTTCTGGTACTTCAGATGGTAGAAGGTCAATGTGTTTATATATATATATATAAGCGCTGTCCAATCATTTCATGCCATGGGACCATTATCCCCTATCTCTAATACTCATGGGCTGGATTATTATAAAACAATGAGGTCAAACTAAGAGATTTTTGGAGACTTTGGGCATGCTGGAGGCCATCAAATAAGAAATGCTTTCACTCACCACATCCAGCCTGCTGGCCTCCAGTTGGACAGCCGTGATTACGAGCCACACGTTATTGCTGCATTGGAACACTCCATTCCCTGGTTCTATATCCAGCCTTATCCAGATCTAAAAGAAGTGCATGTATGTGTTGTAATGAGTAACAGCTTTTAAATCCGGAACATAACACATTTATTAAGAGGAAATCTCAACAATCCACCTCCACATTCATGTTTTTAATGGGTACACATTATACGCATCTGTCTATCTAAGGTATTCTTCCCAGTCTTTGGCCTTGATGTGAAAGTAAAGCAGCTTGTTCCAATTTAGTCTTCCGACTTGTTGTTCCCTCATCATTCTTTCCTCGGGGTAACATTTGGAATGCCGCTGTATGAGGCAGGCAGGGAGTTATTGGTATCCGGTAGAGTTGAAGAGACCGAAGTATCAGAACTAACAAGCACCATAGATCAATCAAACGCAAATCTGACTGGATCCAAACGTATTAAGAAGAAATATTCCACATTATCGGGCATTTTTATCCTCCCTTATTTCTTTTTTTATGGACTTAATTAATTTCTGTGCTGGGTTGCCTATATTCCTTTTCAAGTATGATAGACCTCTGTAATGGTGAAAATATATGAACTGTGGCCTTTTTTCATTGTTACTTGTGATGCAATTAAGTGAAGATAAGGGGGAAAAAAGCAGAGATTTACCATGAATCAGTGCCTGGCTTTTATTATAAAGCTTCTATTGTCTAGTGCTCTTTTTTGCTATACAAATAGACTGTAGTATTCCCTGTCGCATAACTAAAAACAAACTCAATTTTAAAAAAAATTTCGGCTTATTTTTCAACAGACCTTTTTTTCTCTACAGTCGATATTCCAGGTTATAAAAACAAAAAGACACACACACAAAAAAAAACCATCGGAATTGTCTGATGCAGAATACTGTTATTATTATTATTAACATGTATTTATATAGCGCCAACATATTGCGTAGCACTGTAAAGTTCCTTGCGAAAAATCTTAAATCAACATTTTTGCTAGCTATTATCTACTAGTTCTTATCTACCATGTGTTATCCGGAATATAATTAATAATATCCTTTTTTTATCTCCTTTTTTTTTTTTTTTGTTTCGTTTTCCTTTTTTATATTAGGTCGCAGTGTAATTTTTTTAATTGCGACTGTATACAAATAGGCGAAGCAAAATTTATAAACAAAATGCTAAAAATAAAAAGGGGGAAAAAAGTTAAAATTAAAAAAAAATGACAGTTGCACCTTGTTCTCAATGTGTGGCTGAGTGCCTCGACTTTTTCATGTTTTTTGGTGTGTTGCTGATTTGTAGAAGTGTCCAAACAGGTTGCACAGCTTTGTGTAGGCCATTGCCTGTTTTTCATCAGTAGTTACTCAATGCAGCCATGTACATAACAGTTCTGTAGCAATAAATGTGCCATTTTTATAAACTGCTTGACACTTGTTTTATTGCTCTGCTCACACTTTAGTTTATTGTTTGTTAGACACGTGCCTGGGTATTTTTCTGCTTCTTTTGCAAACTAACATTACAATCGACCCAAATATATCATTCCCATCACTCCATGGAACATATGATTTAAGTTTCCTACCATGGTTAGCCAAAAGCCACTAACTTTGTCCCCTCATCAGTTTCATCAACAGCCACTTAACCTACTTTTATCATATTTATTTTGGCGTGTGGGAGGAAACCAGAGCGACCACAGGAAACCCACTCAAAGAAAACATACAAACTTCATGTAGATAATGTCTTGATCAGAATGAATTATATCCAAAGAATTCTGTGGAACAAATCTTTATAAAGATACACTCACTTGTATATTGGGGAGGGGGGTGGGCTTCACGACCTTATGGTTTCGCTTAGAGAGTGTTGACCATATTCTGAAACATGGCAGTCACTCCAAGAGATCAGTAACAGTCGCTTTGGAAAACTACATCAACCATCCAGTTATCTTTTATTGTGTATTGCACAACCTGTTTTGGATCAGGCGATCCTTTGTCAGGTGCTCAGTTTTAACCTGACGAAGGGTCGTTGAACCCGAAACGTTCAATATACAATAAAAAGGTGACTGATGATTGATGTGGTTCTCTAGAGTAAATTTGTTACTGATTTGTAAAGCTGGGACAGTTTGATGGAGCCTCTACTCCAGGGGTGGCCAGACTTTGTCACCTCGTGATCTACTCTTGCCACCTGATGTCCATCATGAGATCTACTTTAACAACCCATAGCAGGATGGCACAGTGGCAATTCCATGTATAAATACACTCAGTACCCCAATTTGCTGATGCATTGAAGTCTATGGGTGACGACATTTTTTTTCCGTGTGACAATTTAAGATTTTCAGCTGATTTTTTCCGCGGTCTACCAGGAACTTTAAAGTGATCGACTGTTAGACCGTGATTGACGTCTTGGGCACCCCTGCTCTACTCTGTATGAAGAACCCTGATTCTGTAATTACAGGTAGAACATCACCTACTTTCCATTTCTTACTTAAACCTAGATCTGTGTTGTAAAAATGTAAAATCTTTATTGTAGATAATACATAATCAGCTTCGCTTTGTGCATTTTGTGCTATATCTAGCACTTCCCTATAGCTATGAGTAAGTGCTAGGAATAATGCTGTGTTGGCTACCATAAACCCTTTTTTTCTCTCACAAGCCTGATCTGGGATGATCACCTGAAGTATCTGCTATGTGTAAAGCCAACATCTTCCATTTTGTGGGTAAATAATGTAAGACATGTTTTATGAGAGATTATATTGAATTTGTAATGTCATAAAAATGAAACCTTTGGAGCCTGCCTTTGGTCCAATGGACAGCCCTGCCTAAGACAGGATTTTTAATCCTTCTTCAAAACGCCATAGAGATGTATTTTTGGAAATTCAACCATTAGCATAGCTTTCCAGTAGACTTTGTAAATACATTTTTATAATGAAACGCACTCCAACTTTTTCAGTATTTTAAGCCCACTATGTGATTCACCACATAGTTGAAGGCTGGAATTCCGAAATATGATGATGTCATACATAGAAGCCTGTTAAGCCTTCAAGCAATCCAGGGGTCGTAAAAATCCCATTCAGGCCATAGGCTGCCAGCTGGACATAAGAGATGGAGATATTTTCAGTTAATGGTGCAACGTAATGTACAACCGCAAGCACAGGATTCTGTACAGTGTGGTAGACTATAAAAGGGAAGAAGGTAAATAACATTAGACATGATGTAGTCAGTCATATGCTGAAATACTTGTCAAAAGTGGTTGGTTGCCAAAGCTGTAGGGCAAACAATTAACAAAATAGGCAAGGGAATAAAATAACAAGTTTGCCTTGGCCATTGCAAGCCTTGCCAACCAATCAACAATATTTATTGGTCTACAGTTTGTAGACATCTAATAGGATTGCTGTTGGTTACCAGTTGTGAAGCAACTTGAAAAAAAAGTCTTAAAAAAAAAGTGGTCCTTACAATTGAGAGGGTCAGAACAAATGTGAGTTCTTGGTGTTGTAGCTCAACAACAACTTATCATTCTAGGAGCCCAGAGCAAATGCCCTCTAAAGCTGGCCATAGATGCAAAGATTCGATCGTACGTATCCTGGATTCGTATGATTTTCAGACCGTGTGTGGAGAGTCCCGACATTTTTCGTCCCACTAAGATTTGGTCGATCGGACAGGTTAAAAGATCTCTGTTGGCTGCCGATAATTTCTCTGCATGTATTGCCGATTATACGATTTTCAGTGGGAGACTGTCACCAGCTTTGTCGGACATAACTTTCGTGCGATTGCTGTCAGGGGCAGAATATCGGCTGATCTGTTCATTTACTACTTTATTTGATCGGAATGGTTAGTGGCAGGTCGGGAGATGGAGAAGTCCATCTTTGCATCTATAGCCAATTTAAGCCATGATGCTGACATCGTTTTAGGATCTCCATCTAGTTTAGAAGGAAACACAGGGACTAGACACATTGTGATTCCTGAACTATTGTTACCACCCATGTTTGTCAGGGTTGAAGTGGACAGTCAATCAAATAACCAATGTTTTTTTGTTCTAAGGCACAGAATTCATAAGTTTCCCCACATATATTGATGTACCATAAAGGGAATCACCAAACATGAGTTTCAGAGCCACGGAAGGATATTGCTGGCTGTTCCCCAACATGTGCCTGTTCTGGCTTTCATCCACTGCAAACTCTTGCTTCATCTCACCCTATTCTGTTACATACACCATGTATCCCTCCATATATATTTCTATAGTAAACGATGAGGTCAATTCTACTAAAAGATGCACCAAATCCATAATGTTTGGATTGGACAGAAACTGGAATCCTCCACAAGAGGAAACCTATTAGCCATTTTAATTGACCACCTTGAAGGTTGGGATCATTGCCATCAGACATGCTGATATTGGCTGATACTACTGAAAGGCACATGCTCTTACCAATTTGGTGACTCTGCAGCACTGCCCTATAGCTGGCAAAGGAGATGAAACACACAGTTCTCCCGGCTATGATGGTTCTTGGCAACGTTTTCCATTGATTCTGAACAAATTCTTAATCGAAACTGTAAGCAGAGGACATGAACTTTGAGTATGAACGTTTATTTAGAGTTTGGGATTTCACTGGAACTAGTGTGTGAATATTACAAACATATATTCATATATCTGTAACCTCTTTCTAAATGAACGGGGCCACTCCAAGAGATCAGTAACTAATGTCGATTTGGAAAACCACATCAACCATCCAGTTATCTTTTATTGTGTATTGCACAACATGTTTTGGATCAGGCGATCCTTTGTCAGGTGCTCGGTATTAACCTGACGAAGGGTCGTTGAATCCGAAACATTGTGCAATATACAATAAAAAGGTGACTGATGATTGATGTGGTTCTCCAGAGTAAATTTGATACTTATTTGGCCAGGTTAAAAGATCTCTGTTGGCTGCCAATAATGCTCTGCAAGTATTGCCGATTGTACGATTTTCAGTGGGAGACTGTCACCAGCTTTGTCGGACATAACTTTCGTGCGATTGCTGTCAGGGGCAGAACATCAGCTGATCTGTTCATTTACTACTTTATTTGATCGGAATGGTTAGTGGCAGGTCGGGAGATGGAGAAGTCCATCTTTGCCTCTATGGCCAGCTTAAGCCATGATGCAGACATCGTTTTAGGATCTCCATCTAGTTTAGAAGGAAACACAGGGACTAGACACATTGTGATTCCTGAACTATTGTTACCACCCATGTTTGTCAGGGTTGAAGTGGACAGTCAATCAAATAACCAATGTTTTTTTGTTCTAAGGCACAGAATTCATAAGTTTCCCCACATATATTGATGTACCATAAAGGGAATCACCAAACATGAGTTTCAGAGCCACGGAAGGATATTGCTGGCTGTTCCCCAACATGTGCCTGTTCTGGCTTTCATCCACTGCAAACTCTTGCTTCATCTCACCCTATTCTGTTACATACACCATGTATCCCTCCATATATATTTCTATCGTAAACAATGAGGTCAATTCTACTAAATGATGCGCCAAATCCATAATGTTTGGATTGGACAGAAACTGGAATCCTCCACAAGAGGAAACCTATTAGCCATTTTAATTGACCACCTTGAAGGTTCGGATCATTGCCATCAGACATGCTGATATTGGCTGATACTACTGAAAGGCACATGCTCTTACCAATTTGGTATCTCTGCAGCACTGCCCTATACCTGGCAATGGAGATGAAACACACAGTTCTCCCAGCTAAGATGGTTCTTGGCAACGTTTTACACTGATTCTGAACAAATTCTTAATCGAAACTGTAAGCTGTGGACATGTGAACTTTGAGTATGAACGTTTATTTAGAGTTTGGGATTTCACTGGAACTAGTGTGTGAATATTACAAACATATATTCATATATCTGTAACCTCTTTCTAAACGAACGGGGCCTGATCAAATTTTTTACCTCTATGACCAGAATAAAGAAAAAAGTCTGAAGACCCTGTGATCTATGAGAAAGGCAACAAATGGACAATAATTACACACTCACCTCTTAGTATTCATAATGGTAAAATAAAGTCATAACGGCCATTTGAAATGAATGCTCATTTCTTCTGAATTCAACGGATGTCCAAGGGGATCTTCATCTTTTTTTTTTAACCACGTCTTCATTTGCCAATAGTGCAAAAAAAGTGACTTTACATAACAAACATTTATTTTACCTTGGAATTTCTCCCCAGTACTGTACTTGACAGCTACAAAAATAACTAGAATTGAAAATGAGAGAGGCCACCCATCAAAGGGGTAAATTTACTAAAGAGCAAAGTGGCTAACGACAGTGACTTTTCGCCAGTGTTGCCACCCGCACTTGCCAGGCAACTTTCACTCTGGCGAACGGACGTTATTCCGCAAATTCACTAAAGTGCGGATTTTACTGAACGTTACCTCTTTCGCCAGAGTTGCCCTTTCCACCTTAGACCAGGCGAAGTGCTATAAAGAAGCTACATCTTCCTCAATCTCCTGACACTTACATCATATCCTGTGAACCGAAAATGCATCAAAGTTAAAAAAATGCTGGCGACTTTTTCTTTTTCAAAGCGGAATTGCCTACAAAAGTCGTGACTTGAAATTTTTTTGGGTAACCGGTTTTCTCCAGACATTTCATAACATATGGAACATTCATTTTACAGTGGGCTCATGTGTAGGGCATTATATTAACTCTCTTTTCTTTATTAAGGTTCCCTGGACATTTGTAATAAAAAGTGGTAACTTCGAGCATTTGCATCAACATTTATAATAAAGACGTCCCGACAACTTTAAATTACTCGCCGTATGCAAATTGACCTAAGTGCAAGATCACTAGCAAATTTTCACTAGGCACAAACGAACGCTTGCGAAAAATGTCACCAGTGTTCGGCGCCCGGGACGAAACTCCGCATTTTAGTGAATTGGCGTAGTTGTAGCGCATTTGTGCCTGGCAAAGTGTGCCATGTTCGATATGTTTAGTAGATTTAGTAAATCTGCCTGAAAAATGGTGGTGGTGATCCCCTTTTGGAGTATCTGCCAACTGTTACTTTTCTCAAGCGATCGCAATTATAAAGTGACGTGTTATGAGTTAAAGTGTTACTGTGACCAAACGCTGAGTCACAATGGAACCCAAAACTCTCCTCAGACCATTTGTTTTTGTTAATCTGAGACTGGGTCATAGTGAATCATCTGTTCATAACTTTAATACCGAATGCTGAGTTGCCTTATCAGACTAATACAACATTGGGTGGGGGTACTAGCGTTTCATTGAAGAAGCCCTCCAGAAGGTCTTTGTTATTTAATATCTGCTCTAAATGTTGCCACTCTTACAGAATCCATGGACGTGGCTACAGAATCCCAGAACATCATCTTGTCTTACAGTGGTCACAAATGGAGGAAATTTAAACTAATGCTTGTTAATTAACTTGAAGTCCAGCTTGTAACCACTAAGATTCCTTTGTATTTGGGGAATGCTCCCACTCAATGGAAACATTGTGTCCGATGGGGAGGAACTATATAAAGAAGTGCTTAAAACGTGTTAATTAAATCATAGCCATGACCGACACAGTTTGGAATGTTCGAGTAAACCAAGTCATGTACTACATATTTTGTATAAATGAAATGATTTTGTTGGGTGTAGCAAAGCTCCTGTGAAATAATAAGCAGCAGTGCCAGGTTTAGGACGTAACTATCCCTGGTGCCAAGCTCATGTTCTGCCACGGGAAATTTACTAGTGTCAATTATTGGGGCAGGGTGGGACCTTAAGCCAGAAATATCAGCAGTGAAAATACAAACAACAAGATATAAAACTACAATTGGTTGATGTTGTTTTATATATGAAAGGACTGTGGCCAGAATAGACTTTAACTCACAGTGATGGGCGAATTTGTCCCATTACACTTCGCCGAAAAAGTAGTGAATTTACGGCGAAAAATTTGCTAAACCAAAATCGTCGCCAGCAACAATTTCGATGCCAGCAACGATTTCACGCGCATTAGTCAATGACCGTGCATTTAATTGTCGTCAGAATTGTTGGTGCGTTGGAAAAACCTTTGACGCCAGTGAAAATTCACTGGCAAATTTATCGCTGCAATTTCGAAAATGTATTCGGCGGCGGTAAAAAAAATCGCGCCTGCCGAATAAATTCACCCATCACTATTTATTCATTCTTCTCTGATTACCAAGAAAATATCTGCCTAAACAGACACTGCCCTACTTCTTTATTTGTATGGTGGGCCTGATTTAGAGCAGGCAAAGTACTAAAGTTGGCGCAATAGGTCAACAATGCAGGTTTTTCAAGAATTCCAGCTTCATTTATATGAATTGATACTATATAAGTGATGCCCACATACGCCACACTTCTTGCACCAAATCTTGTCAATGTTGTGTCTGGATTATGATTAGCATTGGATCTGCCTAAGAAAGCAGGTAGCACATAGGGAACCTGGTGCTTGTGGGCAATTTAAGTCTAAAGTAGGGTTGCCACCTTTTCAGGTGGAAAAGGTCAGGGGACAGATGATGTCGGGGGCAGGGCAGATGACATCAGTGGGCCCGTGACATTGGGGGTTGGGTGGTGAAGTCAGGGGGAGGGGCTGATGACATAGGGTGTGGGAGTGATGATGTGGCAATCAGCGATTGGCTGATCGCCATGTCATTAACTTGTCCTAATTTGGAAATCCGGACAGGTAGTTTTCACCTGGACAGCCATTCCAAAAGCTGGGCTGTCTGGGTGAAATCCGGTTGCTAGGGTTGCCACCTGGCCAATGTTATTTATAGGGAAAAACCACAAAAAATATAGGAAGTCCAGTATTTTTGTTCCAGAAAAAGTGGGAACCCCTAGTCTAAAGCGCCCATAATTCCCCCACCTCACATGGCTCACAATTCAATATCATTGAGAACAAAGTGAAAAAACAAAGGTTTCTGGGAACTTAAATTCCAATTCATAGCTATATATTTTTTTCTGCAGCACTGGTTCTGACAAGGGTTTCCAACTGTCTGTTTTTTGCCTGGGTTTTCGGGAAGGCTGTCCAATTGAAAACTACCTGTCCAGATTTCCGAATTGGGAAATTCATTTAGGATCAAAAGTAAGCAACGAATTGATGAGCCAAGCTTTGAGCACAGAGTCATAGTTCCTCCTCCTGATGTCACTGACCTGCCCTCAATATGACATTAACCAACCCCCCAAACATCACCACCCTATACCCACACCCCATGTATTCGAAAGTGTGAAGGGTGCAACCCTAATTCCTACTCTTGACATAATATAGAAGACACCAGGTATCCTTCAACCATCATTGGTATTAGGACCAATTTAAGGAGCCAGTGGGCCCACAGCAAAAATCTGATTTGTGGGCCTCTTGCCACTGCCCAATAAATTTGTGATAGTACCACCCTCAAACAGATTAACGTGAATAAAAAAATAGTCTACCAAAGCAGAAGTGTCCTTGACCATTAATTACAGTACAGGAGGAACCATAATTAAAAAACGGGAAAACAAAATGTAAATGCAAGTCAGAATTTCATCTAAATGATGCATTGTACTATCCCAGTGGATTTAAATAAGAGGTCTTCCATTTTGGGGGGGGGGGGGTGCTGCCTTCAATCAACATTTATAGCAGATGAAATATCTGGTGGTGGGCCCCCATCATTCTGGGTTGTGGGCAACTGCCCCTTTTTCTGTTATATTGAAATGGCACTGTTGGTATGCTCCAGTTCCTGCCATTGGTTCAAGAAACAGAAGCAGCAGTGCAGGGAATAGAAATATTCCTCCCAACTGTCCTATTATGAAATGCTCCATAATGTGCCTGACATTAAATAGGTGCAGCCAGTTCTTCTTTAGTCTTCATGTTGCCTCTTCCGCCATGTAAAAAGGGGCATGGCCATGTTTTTCACCATTGTGCTACATGTAGTATTTGCATGTTCCCCTCTTTCCATTTTATACAGATATGTAGAAAGAGTCAAATAATGCTTTAATGGAAATGACATTTACAAATAACTGAAAACACTGATGGTTGGGTGTTGGAGACTTGCCAAAAATTACATATCTTCTATTATGCAAAAAAAAAAATTCTTGATTTTCCCTTTAACCAAAAGTTTTCGACATAGAAAAATATTTGTCTGCTGCCTCTAGCAAATAGCTCTGCAGACTGCTGGAATTCCTGAGCCTCTCAATCTCAGATAAGATTAAAGGCTCACTAATCCTCCGAAGCTGCATAAAGTCGGCCTGCTGTTCTAAAGTCTTCAGCAACCTGGTAATACTGTTCCGCCAGCCCCTCGCCTTAAGCGCCAGTTGCAAAGAGAACATACAAAGATCCATCTATTTAAAGGAATAGCATGTATATATATATATATATTACTGTATATAAAGTCAAGTAATTTAGAGTTTTATAACATGCTTACATCAAATTAGAGAGACAATTTAACTATCTGTTAAATATGAGCCAAAGAAACTGAATTCCGATAATTCTAAAAAGAAACCCCAGTTTAGTCAGTATTCAGCAATATGTTACCAGGGCCACCATTAGAAATCAAAGGGCCCACTGTCCCAACCCAGCCCCCAAGCCCCATCCACACAACAGTAAAAAGGCCACACAGGTCGCGCTAAAAATGGTAACCCCCCCCACACGCAAGTTATAAAAAGCCATTGGTGGTCAGGACCCCGTTTTAAGTTAAAAAAAAACAAAATTGGCGGCCAGGGTCCCACATAAAAGTTTAAAAAAATTATTGGTGGCCAGCCCCCCCCTACAAACCAAAAAAATAAAAACGTAGGCGCAAGGGCCCCCCATATAATTTTTTAAAAAAACATTGTTGGCCATGGCATCCCTTACAAGTTAAATAGAAACATTGGTGGTCAGGGTCCCATAGAATATTTTTGTAAACATTGGTGGCCAGGGGCCCACATAAAAGTTTAAAAAAAATGATTGGTGGCCAGCCCCCCCCCTACAAACCAAAAAAATAAAAACGTAGGCGCAAGGGCCCCCCATATAATTTTTTTAAAAAAACATTGTTAGCCATGGCATCCCTTACAAGTTAAATAGAAAAATTGGTGGTCAGGGGTCCCATAGAATATTTTTAAAAAACATTGGTGGCCAGGGGCCTATATAGTATTAAAATAATACATCGGTGGCCAGGGGTTTAAAAGAGATAGAAAGCTACAGAGGCATTTTATTGCCAATAGATTAGCCACAATAGTGCAAGCTAGAACACTATATTTATTCTGTAGAATGCTTTACCATACCTGAGTAAACAGCTCTAGAAGCTCTCTATGTTTGTTTAGGATAGCAGCTGCCATATTAGCTTGTTGTGACATCACTTCTTGCCTTAGTCTCTCCCTGTTCACTCACAGCTCAGATTACAGCAGGGAGGGAGAGAGGAGCAAACTGAGCATGCCCAAGCCCTGGAGGTTTAAGCTGAAAACAGGAAGTCTGATACAGAAGCCCATGAGTACACAATAGAAGGAAAGAAATGTGGTGTTTCTTTTAGAGGACTCAGAGGGTTACTGGTGTATTTATATAGACCTTTCTGATAAAACTTAGTTTTAGCCTTTGCTTCTCCCTTAATAAGATAAAAAAAAATACCGTATGCTCCTTTCGCGGGTTTAGGTCTATGCGCAGCTTCAGGACTTCAACGTCGGGTCTGTTCACGGCTTTGGCTCGTTCGTGGCTTTGGTCTTCGGCACTTTGGGTCTTTGTATCTTTAGGACTTCGGCACTGCGGGACTCTACGGGGGCAGGCTAATTCGAAAAGTCCTGGTACAAATGGTACCCCCTGTGCCCCCCTGACAGTGGCCCTGCAGGTTACTACCGCATTTGCTAAGTCATCTTAAAACCATGTGCAGGGGCAATCCTGGGGCTGTTGCTGCCTGATTGTAAGAAACCTACCCTGGTGGTCTAGTGGGCAGCGGGGTCCACGACGTGTCCTCGGCGTGAACACCCGCTGCGCCGCTCTTGTTCTCCCCTTGCCGACACCATCTTGGATCCCTAGGGCGTGCGCGGCACACCTGTGCGTCTCTTAAAGGCGCGCTGACGTTATTGCGCCAGCGCGCATTGGCGTGAAATTGCGCACGTTTTTGCGCGAATTGGGAACCTATTTAAGGCCCATTCAGACCTGTAGCCTGTGACCGTTATAGGATCATATCCTGTGGTTTCCTGAGCCTTGTGCTACCTGTTCCTGAATTTGCTATCCTGACTGTTATTCCGTGTTTGACCCAGCCTGTTCCTGACTATTCTGACCTCTGTGTACTGATCCTGCCTGTTTATTGACTACCGAGCCTGCCTGATCCTGTTTACCCGGTTTTGATCCTTTGCCTGCCTAACGACAATTCCTTCTGCCTGATCCAGTCTGTCTGATTACCTGGTTTTGACCCCTTGCCTGCCTGACGATTCTGTTATCTGCCTGTCCTGTTCCGTTCTGTCCTGTTTCCGTTTCCACTAGACGCCTTGTACTTGACCTTCTGCCCAAAGACTCTTGCTATCCGGTCGTGCCCTTTGCCAGCCAGAACTCCTCGCCTTGTACCCCTCGTTATGTCCAGGTGGCACCCAATTAAGCTGAGGGCTCCTCCCGAAGCCCAAAGGTGGTCACACTACTGGTGAAGCCGAGCCGAGACCAGGGTTCTTGGCATTTGTTCTGGTATTGGGTGCCGGCCGTGACACTGATGCAGCGGTCCAGATGCCGACTGCACCCTCCCACTCAAAACATCAGCATCAGGATGGGTCAAAGGGAGACAACATCGCTAGTGCAAAGAGCGCAATTGCATTCTCTGCACTATTCGCGCCAAATTTCCTTTTTGCTGCCCCTTGTAATTGGTCACTTGCTGCCTCCTGAGTCAATGTTCTCACCTACCCTCATGGAAGGAGCGGCCCTGACCATGTGCAGATACTGTATACTCAAAATATATTTGCACGCAAAAGAATATTCACTACTGCATGCCCTGATTTAGATCAATTAAAATATATTTCCAGTTCATTTCATGATTAAAATAAGCAAATTGATGGGATGCACCCAATCCTGGAATCTGAGCCTTTTTCAGTAGAACGTGGCTTTGGCCGAGTCTAGGTCACACATTAGCTGATCCCCCCCCCCTTCACTCTTTGGCACGTTCCTCCTCCTGAATTTCAACTTTACTGTAAATGGTAAAATTATTTTATTAAATACAATTTGGCTTGAAAGTTTCCTATTTTCATGGAATAACGCACAAGTTGATGGTCAGCCACTTGGTTTTAAAGCACAATTAGGTACTGCCAAACATTAAGCCAACCGACCCCCCTTCTGCTGGTCACTTGCAACCCCATTTCTCCCCCACCACCGCAGCTGATAACTGGAACCTCAACTTTTTAATTAATTTGATTTTTTTTAAAAGTCATCTGATAATGCCTGAAAATCTCAAATCCTGCATGAAAAACCAAAAACTCAATTTCGATGCCTCTGAAGTTTCTGAAAATAGAACTAAAATTCACTAGTGAATTCAGGCTAGCAATATGCTTATCAATAAGTACAAATTATGCTCTTTTCCTCATCATTACGGCTTTTGTATGAGCTACTGGATAACAAATTTTGTGTGTGATTATTTGAGCTACAGTTTTTGTTTTTCATAATTGTTTTTGTTCACAGTCCTAATTCGTTAGATGCACTTTTGATGCCTATTACAGATTTTAATGCCTTTTAGACAGTCTGCCAACATCCTTTCCCATTGTTTCCCAGATAAAATGAAATTAGATTTTTGCCTCGGATTTTCTTTGGCCTCGTTTCAAAGTTGTTGCTCTTCCAAGAACCGATTCTGCTTTGTGTGCTTTTTTTTCCTTCTTGTATGAAAAGAAATAAAGAATTGTGAAGAGTATTGACCCACCAAAGCTTCCTTAGCCTTATGAACAGATATGTGCTGGCAGCAATGCATTATGGAGAAGATGGGTGACTGGTGAACAGATGCCGCAACCTTCAGGATATAAGAGCAGATATGGTCTACAATGACTCAACGGGATTGGCCACATCAAAAAGACTTTCCTGTTATATATGATAGTTTCTAATTATTGAGCATTTCAACTCTTTGTTGTGAAGTTCATGCGTCACATCCACATGTTCCATCTGCTCCACATGTCCAGTTCACCACTGATCTGGGTTTGGTTTAGGCACCCAATCATTTAATCTCCTCCTCCTCACATTCTGTGGTTTCCAATCAGTGTCGTTGAAGATGAATTCTGTTACTTCAAAAACTTTCCTGAAGTCGGAGGGCAGGGAAGAAGCTGTTGACGTTGTAGCGGAAATGTCACCGATATTCTGTTCTCCATGTTATGCTGGCCCGTCGACTATCAATGGCTGCTCTCATTTTGACAAGGACACGTTCCTTATCTTCTCCCAGAGAAATGATGGAAATTTATCAGATCTACATGAGCAGCTGAAATAGTTTTAAGCAAAGCATTGATCTGCGTATAAATACAAAGGGGTACAACAAAAACAACTGTCTGATGTACAGGGTGGGTCGAAGACTGTGACTCTGGGCAAGGATGGAGTTTTACAAAGTTAAAAGGCAAAAGTTAAAACATTCATTGATATCTGGATTCAATAATTTGGGCTAAGCAGGTGCCAGCTTTACAAACCTTTCTGGAATAATTTGGGCCCATTCATGCAGACAAATTTGCTCCAGGTTGTGCATGTGTGAGAGACATACCTCGAGATACAAACAGTGCCTGTGCCTAGATAAGCAGGTATTACAAATGAATATATATGTACTTTAAAGGAATACTGGGGAAAATGTTTTTCTTTTCTTTGAAAAATACACAAGTTAATAGCATTTCTCTAACGGAATCCTGCATTGAAATCCGTATTTCAAAAGAGCAAACAGATTTTTTTTTATATTTAATTATAAAGTTTGACATGGGGTTAGACATATTGCTAGTTTCCCAGGTGCCTTCAGCCATGTAAAGTGTCCTCTGATAAAAGATAGTCACTCTTTCCTGCTGCACTGCAAGTTAGAGTGATATCACCACCACTCCCTTTCCCCCTCAGCCCATCAGCAGAACACTGGGAGGGTAACAGAATAACAGCCCCTTGACACCTGCATTGCTACAAATGCTCCTAGTGGTTGACACGAGAACAGCACTTAATGGTGAAAAATCCAAGTCCAGCTAATCCAAATCATGTCTCCTCCAGCTACAATAACTTATCTGAAAGCAGTTACATTGTGAAGTGCCGGCTCTTTCTGAAAGCACACAACCTGAGATTGCTGCCTACCAATACTACAGCTAAAAAATACATTTATTGGTTTAAGAATATAATTTTGAATGGTTGAATGAATTACTTGCAATGTACACAGTGTAATTTAGTAACAAAAACTATAAAAATAAAAATCATGTCAGAATCCCTATAAGTTAAATGTCAGCAAGGCAAGGGGGAGGGGCTGGCGACAAAATTAAAATAAACAAGTCTAGCAAAAGGTGTCTGCTCCTCTGACTAATGTAGTTTATATCTACATCTATTTCCTCCATATCCATCCCAGATACACCTTGCTGATGGCTTTAACACTCCTTTGAAACGTAACTAGGGCTGCTCAGATTACATTCTACAGCTGGGGTTCATTTGTTGCTCAGGAGAATAAAGATCCCAATACAATTAATAGGAAGGGAAGTCGATTGGATCAAGCAGTCACAGCTAAATGATTCCCACATGTAGGAACACTGAGCCTCCTCCCCTGCCTCATGCTTTATTTTTTGGAGCTACAGGGCAGCTCGTTAGAACAGTCGTCTATAGAACGTCTATCAGTTTTCTAGATTATGATTCATGTTTCCAAGCTTGCCCTGTGCAAGTTGCTGTAGAGTTTTCCAACAGATTTTTATTTTTTATTTCCTGGTATTTATATAGCACTGACATATTTCCACAGCACTTTTATAGGTTATTCCCGTCAACGCCAGTGGAGCTTACAATATAAGAACCTATGACACACACTAGGGCCAATTTTATTAGGAGCCAATTAACCTGCCTGTATGTATTTGGAGTAGGGATGCATCGAGTCCAGGATTCGGTTCGGGATTCTGCCTTTTTCAGCAGGATTCGGGTTCGGCCATTGAACTGAATCTGGCAGGGAGGGAGGGAAATTGCGTGACTTTTTGTCACAAAAAAAGGAAGTAAAAAATGTTTTCCCCTTCCCACCCCTAATTTGCATATGTAAATTAGGATTTGCTTCGGTATTCAGTCTTTTTTTTCCAGCAAAGGATTCGGGGGTTCGGCCGAATCCAAAATAGTGCATTCGGTGCATCCCTAATTTGGAGTGTGGGAGGAAACCGGAGTTTCTGGAGAAAACCTGCACAGTCACAGGGGGAACATACATACTCCATATGTAATATAACTTACTGAAGCGCAGCGGGGACGCCTGTTACGTCCGCTTCCTTCTCGTGCCAACTTCTAATGATGCGCACTTGTGCCGCTTCCGAGTTGGATGCGAGTGATGCATCTGACGTCATTGTGTTTGGCGCAAAATTTGAATATTTAAAGGGACAACGCACAATCCTTCGCTGCCCAACGTAAGTCTATTTTCGATAGTTCCTGGGTGAGATTTCTTGTGTTTCTGATCTGGTTTTGACCGTGCCTGTCCCTGACCTTGTCTAGATTGCTGCCTGTCCTGACCTTTGGCCGTGTGACTATTCTCTCAGATCCTGTTTTAGTACTGCGATATTGGTGTTTTGACCCGGCTTGTGACCGCGACTAAGCTCTTATCTCCTGATTGTGTACTGCTCTGCCTGATTAGTATCGGCCTGTCTCTTGACCATGCTCTAGAGTACTGCAGCAGGTCAGGTAACCGCGGGTTGCTGCAAAATCCTGCGGTACCCTGAGGGTAGCAGGTAGAAGTTTGGGGAGCGGGTATAGGGTGGGCGGTTCTCCGGGTTTGCGGGTCACGGGTTGGGTCTTCTCAATTGCGAGTTTTACATCTTTTTTTATGATCACGCCTACTTCCAATGATGTCACTTCCGGTTTACAATGACAGCACTTCCTGTTTCTTGATGGTCAGCGGGTCGTGGATCGGGTTGCGGATAAGGTACTTGCGGGGCGGGTCCAAGCAGGTAAGTATGCGGGTTGCGGGTCTGAGTACGGTCGCGAGTCGGGTTTAACAAATTGGTTCCGGGCAAGACTCTACAGTGCTCCTTGTTCTCTGTTCCTGTTGCAAATGTATGGTTTCCTTTCCTGCCCAGAACTCTCTCCTTGGTCTTCTCACATTAATACCTGGGGTCATCTGAGTAGCGGAGGGCTCCTCCCGAAGCAAAAGGTGGCTGTTATAGGTGGAAGAGTGAACAATGACCGGGAGCTTGCCGCTAGTTTTGGGTTTGGGATTCCTTACTAACACCATGTAAAAATGGCCTTGGCTGGAATCAAACTCAGAAATCCAGCACAGCAAGGCAACAGTGCTACCCACAGAGCCAGTATATACTTTGCATAACAGGTACAGATGTGTATGGTGGAAGTAACTTTCCCTTAAAGGGCAAGTTTTTACTGATTAGTTTAACAGGGAAAAAATGGTCAATATCAGTGTAAAAATCTTGGACAGTAGAGGTACCTGTACTATGGCACAGATAGGGGTTGCGTTCAGTGCCATTATACTGTATGCCTTTCAGAAGTAAAGGGTGATTTTTATGTTTGGGGGGCTAGACATTTTCTAGTACAGGATCTGTTATCTGGAAACCTGCTATCCGGAAAACTCAGAGAAGGCCATCTCCCATAGAGTCCATTTTAATCCAATAATTCAAAATCATAAAATATATTTTCTTTTTCTGTGTAATAATAAAACAGTAGCTTGTACTTGATCCCAACTAAGATATAATTAATCCTTATTGGAGGCAAAACCAGCCTATTGAGTTTATTTAATGTTGAAATCGTTTTTTAGTAGACCTAAGGTATGGAGATCCAAATGATAGAAAGACCTGTTATCCAGATAACTTGGCGCAGGTCCTGAGCATTCTGGATAATAGGTCCCATCCCTGTATTCATAATATGGCAGTGCTAAGTCTATTCATAATACCCCAAAACACTTGGCAGATTAAATGCAAAATATATCCCAGAACACAAGGAAGGATAATCCAGGGCCGAGTCCATGTACAGACCTGTTGGTCATCTGAATGGCAGGAATGTGCAAAGCTTCAGGCTGGAGCATTTGTGGCCTTTCTGATATAGAATCATCATTTTTGTGTTCATCTCATAATTGTTGGCAATCGATCGCACCAAATGGGGCGACTCTTAAGGGAAGGCATGACCATAGCATGTGTAGGTGGGTAGCTTTTCATTTTCTGCTCTTATGACAGTATGAGTTTGTAGCTTCACAGCAAAATTCTACACTACCTAAAAGAGCACCAAGCCACTAAGATCAACCAGCCTGGGGCAAAGTCGCACAACATCAACATTTACACATATGCATAATAGCTTTCAATGGATATTTTCAGTATATACTCAAATTCTAATGCTCAGTTATGCTCATTAGGATGAATACCTTTGCATGGGAAGGGATGAGCTACACTATTTGCATTTCTTCATGGAGTAAGGCAGTGATCCCCAACCAGTAGCTCATGAGTAACATGTTACTCCCCAACCCCTTGAATGTTGCTCCTAGTGGCCTCAAAGCAGAACTTGCCTCCAAACCTGGAATTCAAAAATAATCACCTGCTTTGAGGCCACTGGAGCAACATCCAAGGGGGTTGGTGAGTAACGTTACTGAGGAGCCACTGGTTGGGGATCACTGATATTGAGAATCATATATCCCTATCAAACATACAAATACAGAAAGAGTTGCCTCCCTTCTATACATTCCTGCAGGTCTCACACTTATATCTTTACATCCCAGCAGATCTGAACCCTGGTATGGAAAGACTAGAGGGAATGGGAGATCTATCAGCAGATGTAGATGTATCTTTCTCTTATCTGGACCAGATAAGTTTCCTTTGTTTTTTGTCATTTGCAAAAAAAAAAACACGTGATCCGCACAGCGAGGAATATGAGATCCAAAGACTTTCCCGGCTAATGGCTCTTGTGTCTATGGCTGCCTGGGTGAATTATTGCTTTTCTGTGTAGTTGGGCTTAGTGTGACCCAGATCTACATGATACATTGCAGCTGAGGAGCTTCATACAATGCCCTAGATACTTGATTGTGTTTGGAAGTTCTATTTAGAGTTTGTTTCTCTTGGTCAGCATTGTTTATTTTCTCCTTCCTTTGCTGGATACTTGCAAATATTTGTCTTTTAATAGGGAAACAAGGACTGCTGGGACTAAGAAAATTCCACTTGTCCCCAGGGAAGAACGGCGATAAATTGTATTATGTCTGATGTATAATGTTAAGACGGCCTTTAACTCTTGTAAAACATATTGAGGATTACGACATTCATTTTTACAGGTAAGGTTTGCAATATAATATTGTTTATCACTCTCTGCCCATTGCCCCCCTGCTGCGCCTCTATCTTGTCCTTTTCTATTGGCTACTGCCCTAACCAGGGCTATTCTCACTTTCTCCACCTCGTTTGTCATATTTATAATAACAAAAGGCTATTCCTGCTGCTGTGGTTCACCCCTAACTTTTAGTTATAGAATTTGTTATATTTTGGGTAGCCGAGGGTAAGTAGAGTATAACAGTGCTTTATTAGCAGACTCATGCAGCCATTACACAACAGTAACTTCCAACTCTATCACTCTTAAGCAGTATTGATAGTACTATGTATACACAGTATAACTCATGTGCACAGTGACACCTGCAGGCCATTTGTATAAACACCACAGAATGGTCAATCATAAGCAACTTTTCAATTGGTCTTCATTATTTATGTTTAAGAGCTTTTTTAAATTATTTGCCTTTTTCTGCTGACTCTTTCCAGCTTTCAAATTGGGTGGGGGGTTCACTGACCCCATCTGAAAACATTGTTATTGCTACTTTTTATTACTCATTTTTCTATTCAGGCCTCTCCATTTCATATTCCAGTCTCTTATTCCATTCAGTGCATGGTTGCTAAGGTCATTTGGATCATAGCAACCAGATTAATGAAATTGCAAACTGGAGAGCTGCTGAATAAAAAGCTAAATAACTCAAAACAGAATTAAGATTATGTAATAAAAGGCACTACGTTTGCGGGGGCTGTTACCCATAGCAACCAATCAGAAAATAGCATTTACTGGTAGGGATGCGCCGAATCCAGGATTCGATTCGGCCAAGATTTGGCCATTTTCAGCAGGATTTGGATTCGGCCGAATCCTTTTGCCCAGCCGAACCGAATCGGAATCCTGATTTGCATATGCAAATTAGGGGCGGGAAGGGAAATCGCATGACTTTTTGTCACAAAACAAGGAAGTAAAAAATGTTTTCCCCTCCCAACCCTTAATTTACATATGCAAATTAGGATTCGGTTCGGTATTTGGCCGAATCTTTTTGCAAAAGTTTCGGGGGTTCGGCTGAATCCAAAATAGTGGATAGTCACCTGTTTTATCTTATTGGTTGCTATGAGTTACTGCTCCTGGGTAAACTAAGGCGGTTAGTTACTAATCTCCGAATGCAAAAATCACAAAAAACGTGTGATTTTTTTATATAAAATGACAAATTTTTGAAACCCCGAGGATGGAAAAGTCTGAATCAGAAAATCCGGCATCTCAGACCTGTCGAGGTTTTATATAAGTCAATGGGAGAAGTCCCAACGATTTTTTGATGTGCCTTGGGTTTTTCAGATGAAAAATCCAAAAAAATCCTGCAAATAAAATGTTCAGGAAAGTGTATTAATAAATAAGATGAAAAAACCCGTGCGGATTTGGTCTGAGTTTTTTTCAGAAATAAATTGAGATAAATTCAGACTTTGATAAATAACCCCCTTAGTGTCTTATATTAGATATGAGGGTTAGTATGTTACAGAATATGCAATTCTAAGTAAACTTTCAATTGGTTTTCATTATTTATTTATTACAGTTAATGATTTGCCTTCTTCTTCTGACTCTTCCCAACTTTAAAGGAATTGTTTAGTGTAAAAATAAAAATTGGGTAAATAGATAGGCTGTGCAAAATAAAAAATGTATCTAATATAGTTAGTTAGCCAAAAATGTAATATATAAAGGCTGGAGTGATTTGATGTATAACAAGTCAGTCAGACACTATTTCCTGCTTTTCAGATCTCTTAGCTTACACTGACTGTTACCCTGGCTACCAGACAGTAACCAATCAGAGTCTTGAGGGGGGGGCACATGGGTCATATCTGTTGCTTTTGAATCTGAGCTGAATGCTGAGGATCAATTGCAAACTCACTGAACAGAAATGTCCCATGTGGCCCCCCTTCAAGTCGCTGACTAACTCAGAGTTAGAGAGCTGAAAAGCAGGAAGTAGTGTTCTGGCTGTTTTATTAGACATCTGTTCACTCCAGCCTTTATACATTACATTTTTGGCTATGTAACTATATTAGAAACATTTTTTATTTTGCACAGCCTATCCATTTACCCAGTTTTTATTTTCACACTGAACTATTCCTTTAAAATGGGGGTCACTGACCCCATCTAAAAAAAAAAGCTCTGTAAGGCTACACATTTATTGTTATTGCCGCTTTTTATTACTGATCTTTCTATTCAGGCCTCTCCTATTCATATTCCAGTCTCTTATTCAAATCAGTGCATGGTTGCTAGAGTGTTTTGGACCCTAGCAACCAGATCCCTGAAATTGCAAACTGGAGAGCTGCTGAATAAAAAGCTAAATAACTCAAAAACCACAAATAATAAAACACTAAAACCAATTGCAAATTGTCTAAGAATATCCCTCTCTACATCATCTGAAAGCCAATACAAAACACAGCTCTGCGACACCAACATGTGAAGAAGCTTTTAATGAGAGGGGAAAAAGCAGCGTATGGGAAAAGTGCCAAAATTCCTAAGATTGCAAAGAATATCCTGATACTACAAAGACAAACGCGTAGACTGTTCTCTTTAATCTTTTGCTTTACACAAACACATGTGCCCAATGCAGAGTTTCTTCCTTCACTTCACGGCGAGATCTGATTCCCAATTCTTATTGCGCCACGGACACACGTTTATTATCTGAGTCATTCATAGAGATTTCAACCCATAAACGTTTATATCAGCAACGTTCCTTTAGATTGTATTATGAGCACGCTGAAGAGACGCTGAATCTAAAGTTATAATATAGTGAATAAAGAACCCCCTCTTGTAAAATATAAGGATATTATAAGTTACCGAGGAGTTTCATGACCAAAACACAAGTGTCAGTGAGTCATGTGACAGAAATGACATCAGAACTCACCGTTTATAACTGATGACATCAGAACTCACCGTTTATAAGGATATAATTTACAAGATATTCATGGCTTTTGTATATTATATAAATATATATATATATATATATATAATGGCAGCCAATGTATTCAGAGAGCTACATGTCCTGTATTATTAAAGGGGTTGTTCATCTGTGAGCTAATGTTTAGTATGATGTAGAGAGTGATATTCTGAGACAATTTGCAATTGGTTTTCATTTTATTTTTATTTGTGGTTTTTAAGTTATTTTGCTTTTTTATTCAGCAGTCCTGCACTGAACCAATTTCTAAGACCCGACCTGAAACTCACAACCCGCGACCCGAACCGCAACCCGCATATTTACCCACTTTGATCCGCTACCCGACCTGGACCCGCAACTGCCTTATCCACAACTTGACCCGCAACCTGCCAATCACCATCAAACAGGAAGTGATGTTGCTGCAAACTGGAAGTGATATCATCAAAAGTGGGCGAAACATGAAACATGTTTTGTAATATAGAAATTTTGATAAGACACACAACCCGACCCGCAACCCACAGACCCGCGACCCTAAAAACCCTACCCTCATTTCACAGGGTACCCACTGCAGGGTCCAAATTACCCTAGGAATAATAAAACAGTAGATTGTACTTGATCACGAATAAGATATAATCAAACCTTACTGGAGGCAAATAAATCCTATTGGGTTCATTTCATATTTAAATAATTTTTTAGCAGACTTAAGGTATGAAGATCCAAATTACAGAAAGATCCCTTATCCAGAAACCCCCAGGTCCTGAGCATTCTGGATAACAGGTCCCACACCTGTATTAGAATAGTGCAGTCTGTCTCTTATTAGGCCGACTTTGCATATCTGTAAGTGACTGTTCTTTTTAAGAGGATTGATTAGGGTTATTTTTACTCCTAATTAGCCAGACGGTTGCACTAAAGACACACAAATCAAACAGAGCATGTCTTTTTTCGTTGTGGTCCAGACAATTATCATTCCCTCATTTCCCTACACTGAGCAATAACAGTACAACTAAGGGCACTTTGGTGCTGTATAAATCCAGCCTAGATTTCCTTGCTGGTTCTCAATGTCCTTTTCTAATCCGTGAGGGAGGCGTCAGTGCAAGAAGAAATTAAGTGTACGAGCACATAATAAAGTGCAGGAGAGAAAAAAAATCACTGGTGATCTGACTTCCCCGGACACAAAGTTTCAATGAGCTGGGGAGAAAAAATATCAACCTTTCTAGAGATGGGGCAAATTTTACTTAAAGTGGAACTATGATTTTTTATAATCACCAGACATCGTGTCTCTCTACATGCAGGATTTGTGCAAAAGGCAGCTATTTTGTTACATTTTATTTGTACTGGAATCAGTTATTTGAGTGAGCTCTAAGACATCTGCTAGGAAAGGAAGCCCCCCTATAAGATATATTGGATCTAACTGTCAATAATTATCTGACACCCAACTGCTGCATGAAGAGAGAATGAAGAGAAACGGATGATGAGAGAGGAATAGTGAATCTGAACTTGATTATTACAGAAACAATGCAGAATTTTTAATTGATTTTATTTAGAAAGTTTCTTATTTATGAGATAAGTAAATACCTTCTGTTTTCAGAAGACTTTGGGGCTGATTCACTAAGGGTCGAATATCGAGGGTTAATTAACCCTCGATATTCGACTGGGAATTGAAATCCTTCGACTTCGAATATCGAAGTCGAAGGATTTACCGCAGATAGTACGATCGAACGATCGAAGGATTATTCCTTCGATCGAACGATAAAATCCTTCGAATCGAACCATTCGAAGGATTTAAATCCAACAATCGAAGGAATATCCTTCGATCAAAAAAGTTAGCCAAGCCTATGGGGACCTTCCCCATAGGCTAACATGGACTTCGGTAGCTTTTAGATGGCGAACTAGGGGGTCGAAGTTTTTTTTAAAGAGACAGTATTTCAACTATCGAATGGTCGAATAGTCGAACGTTTTTTAGTTCGAATCCTTCGATTCATAGTTGTTATCGTAGTCGAAGGTCGAAGTAGCCCATTCGATGGTCGAAGTAGCCCAAAAAAAACTTCGAAATTAAAAGTTTTTTAACTTCGAATCCTTCACTCGAAATTAGTGAATCGACCCCTTTATGTTGCATGTGAAGGGCGTTTTGGATCCTTTTAGCCAGTCTCATCCTAACCAGGTTCAGTGGTCTACTGAGATTAAAGGTGGCCATACATAGATTAAAGCTGCCAATATCGGTCCTTTAAAAAAACACAAAAGGTTGAAACAGGAAGCAAAGCCATTAACAATGAAGTGAGGTGCAATCCTACAGGGACTCCCCAACAGAATCACCACAGCGTAATATCCATGCAAAAAGAGGAAGATTGCAGTCTCAAAGGAAAAATTCATTGATTGAACTCAAAACTTTATCGAAAATAAAGAAATAAATCGAGCATGGGCCCATTATTATTTATTTATTTTCTGTAACTTTTTCAATTCAATGAATTTTTCCTTTGAGAGTGCAATCTTCCTCTTTGGATATTTGTCCTTTAGACTGATATCTGCCAGTGGATCCATATCTGGCCAAGATCTCGATCGGGGAGGTTTGATTTTTCTGACGATTGAGGACAGCATTGGCTAGTTGTTGCGGTTCTCATCCTGTTGGCGCCCATTCTCTTCTTTGTAATCTGATTAACCCGAAATCGCCCTTCCGTTAGTGGAAAGATCTGCTTGTTTTGAAACCTTTAGGTAGAAAAAAGACCCACATCCGTCAAGTTCATCCTTTTGAATCTAAACAATCTTTCTCTCTGCGCCTGCGCTATATAATAATAGTAATAATATATAACCTAGGTGCATATACAAGGGGTAGGAGTTTGAACACATGGCAGGAGAAAAACTGGGCCACTAATAAACACATCAATGAGGCCACACAGCAAATGTCGCTCATAACACAGGAGGCGCTTTAATGAGTCCTTTTGTTTTTTTGCGTCCGTATCACTTTAATTGGTTTTTGGATGTTTAATTGCTGGGAGCACATAATAGACTATACAGGTTTTTTTTGGGGGGTGGGGTGGGAAAGGTCTTTTCTGAGACACACACAGTATATTTAGCTTTGTCACTGGAATAGAGAGGCACAACCAACTGTTCATGGGTTGGCCACTTCTGTTTGATTACTCGCTTTATTTTTTTTTATCAGTCAATGCAAAATCAAGGGTCTAAGTTCAAGTGGTGATTTACCTTTCCTCCATAATATTCTATACAATTATTAGGGCTCAATTGGGCTGTGCAGTTATGTTTGAGTGTTCCTTTCATCGGGAATGCCAGATGGGATGTATCGTAAAGCACAACCCTTCCAACAAGTCTATTTTCAAAGTTTATTAGTAATGATGGATTTTATTCATGAAACCTTTCCCCTCCCCCACTCATGATCCCATCACTAGGCACCTACCCCCAATTCAGGCCTTCACCCCCCACCACTACCTTGGTGTCATCAATACAGGGGGTGCCAGGCAGCTGGCTAGCTTGTCTAGGGTGCTCCCCACCGGCTTGGCCCAGCACTTTTCCTCCATCTCCTAATGAATCGTATGCACATGAGCCAATTGACACTAGTGAACTAGGGATGCACTGAATCCAGGATTCAGTTCGGAATTTGGTAAGGATTCGGCCTTTTTCAGCAGGATTTGAATTTGGCCGAATCCTTGTGCAAGGCCGAACCAAATCCAAATCCTAATTTGCATATGAAAATTAGGTGTGGGAAGGGAAATCACAAAACAAGAAAGTAAAAAACAAAACAAGGAAGTAAAAAGCATTTTCCCCACCTTTTGCTTTCCCACCCCTAATTTGCATATGCAAATTAGGATTCGGTTCGGTTTTCGGCCAAATCTTTCACCTAGGATTTGGGGATTCGACCGAATCCCAAAAACTGGATTGTTGGATGGTGCATCCCTATAGTGAACCCTAGATTTACAGCCACTCTGGATATTTTCTTCATTAAGAAAAATAAAATCTCTAGCAAACAAACAAAACATTTATTATGTTAATGGACAGAATTATCACATCAATTAATCTAGGAACAATAGGGTGTGTAGATAAGAGTCTTCATCAGCATTATACATGAACATCTTAGTCATAACTTTATCATCAGACTCCAGAATATTAAACTAGAGAGACCAAAGTTTCAAGAAATGATCTCTAAACCAATGTTACCATATCTAAAACCTACTGCTTGCAGAGAGATCTAAGGTAGGATAGAATAACTTTTAAAACTGGGGAGTTTTTCCTGAATCCAATAGAAAAAGATAGATACGGGTAGCTGCAATGGCCAGATGAATAAAATGTTTATATCTATTCCAATATTTCATCCTAGGAATAAGATTAGCAGAAGGAATCACTTGAAAATCGAGCGATGCAAATTCAGGAGCCAACTTAAGGTCAATGTTCAGTTTTTCGTTTAGGAAATTTCCAATTTTACTCCATAATTCAGAAATGGAAGCATTTTCTGACTTGCATTTTGGGCGATAAGGGAAGGTAATACCTTCTGAGTTCCTCAAGTTTCTCACTGTGGGGAGCTTCGTCAGCTGTCTATGATTAAGTGACCCTTTAGCCACGAAACGTGTAAGGCTGTTCGACTGTGATGCGGTTGGTCTGGTTTGTGCTAGCCTATGCAATTATGGGTTAATAGCCTTTACACCTTAAATAGTCTGAAGGTTTGAGGGCATGTGCACCTGTGTCTTCTACATGGTTTGGTAAGTCCACCCCGATCTGGAGATTTGTTGGATGTTTTTGCTTTCTCCCTATATTCATACTAGCTGCAACAGACTTGTGCCAAAACAATCACTCATGAATGCTTTTATTAATGCCCACTATGAGAGAAAACATAGAAGTCCTGTCCTTATGAATGCAGAAATAGGCTCACTCAAGACAGGCAGAAGGCTGGACAGCATGGAAAATAGGCATCTGCTGCAGGACTCCAGGATACCTATAATCCTGCATTGGGGCCCTCCAGTTCATTCATGGCAAAAGGCAGATTTCCTTTTCAGCCCAACTGGAAAACTGATTTGGGAAAGAAAAGAAGAATGTAAAAGAATCCTTCCATTTTTGATCAACGGACGTCTTTTCGCACCTCTTCGTTAACAGCTGGGATATTGATTAATCAACCAAACGGTTTTTCTTTTTTGTTAATTTCACATGATTTAATTTCCTTGAACTATTACGCAGAAAATGTTAAGTCAATATTTGGTTTGAAAATATCTCAAGTGTCAAGGATATAATGTAATATTTTCACAAATTCTCCTGAGATTTGTAATCCGTTCCCGTGTTTCTGTCTTCTCCCAGGCTCATTAGATTCCTGTACGTTGGAGGAGGCATCGATTATCACTCGTGCTACGCTGCCATCTAGTGCTTGCTATAAGATCATACATTGTGTTAAAAAATATCCGCAAAGTTGCTGTTAAATTTAGAATTTTAGAGTTGTATTGGAAATATTAGAAATTTCAGGACAGGAATGTTGAGGGCCACATCTGTGGGAGAAGAAAACCTTTTACAATAATCATAAAGGATGAAAATGTGGTCCTTCAGCTTTTGATGAAGTACAGATCCCAGGATCCCTCCTGAAAGTAAAGACTCCATTGTTTTTTATAATAACACTATGGGGGTTATTAAATAAACTCCGAATGCAAAAAAAATGTAAAAAAATCACAAATTCACAAATTTTTTCGGAACGCAGAGGATGGAAAAGTCTGAATTAGAAAATCCGGCATCTCAGACCTTGCATATAAGTCAATGGGAGAAGTCCCGATGATTTGTTGCGCTGGGTTTCGTGCAATCCCCCCGAAGTTTTCAAAGTTCTCTGGCAAAAAAGCATCAGAAATCTGAGTTTTCGGCTGAAAAATCCGAAAAAGTCTTGAAATCAGATTTTTTTCCCGCAAAGCAAATTATTGGGAAAAAGTAATAATAAACAAGGCTAAAAAAACCCAAGCAGATTTTATCGGAGTTTGTAGCAGAAAATGTTGAGATAAAATCGGACTTCTCCCAGTGGGCATCACGCAACTTTTTGCACTTCCCAGTGATTGTGATGCTCCTTCTTCTTTAAATGGCAAAAATGTGAACATGCAAATTAAGGTTCATATTCAGTCCAATAGTCGACCAAATCCAGCGCATCCTTCATATTCTCCTCTAAATACTGGCATCGGAGAAATACACAGACATATATGGCATTGTGTCCCTCGACATGAGCTAAAAATGCTAGAATGTCGTGATGGGTGGGTCGGTTTTTTTCTGACACGCACCTGACCCTAACCTGCCCTCCCTCAGGCCACGCCCACCCGCGCCCGACTTCCGGGTTCCTTTTAAAGACCTGTGCCCGCCCTGCCGATGATGTCACAAAAGGGGCAGGGCAAGCAGGTGCAGCGTCTATAATAGAATAATCCGGAAGTCGGACGCCGGCACTGCAACCGCCACCCGCAAAAAGCAGTACGAAGTCGGCCTGAACCCACCCGACCCGCAGGTAAACCCGTGGGTTCCGCAGGGAATCAGGTTGGCCCACATATCACTACTAGAATGTAAAGGGATAAAAGAAATAACTGAGCTTGTTGCTGAGAATTCTTATTCAACAACAACAATGTTAGATACCTACTGTGAAATAGGTACAGGTATGGGACCTGTTATCCAAAATGCTCGGGACCTTGGGTTTTCTGGATAATGAATCTTTCCGTAATTTGGATCTTCATGCCTTTAGTCTACAAAAAATCACGTGAACATGAAATAAACCCAATAGGCTGGTTTTGCCTCCAATAAGGATTAATTATATCTTAGTTGGGATCAAGTACAAGCGACTGTTTTATTATTACAGAGAAAATCAAATCATTTCTAAAAATGTCAATTATTTGATTAAAATCTATTCAGTTACAGGTATGGGACCTGTTATCCAGAATGCTCGGTTCTTGGCGTTTTCTGGATCATGGATCTTTCCGTAATTTGAATCTTCATTCTCTAAGTCTACTAGAAAATCATATAAACATGAAATAAACCCAACAGGCTGGTTTTGCTTCCAATAAGGATTAATTATATCTTAGTTGGGATCAAGTACAAGGCACTGTTTTATTATTACAGAGAAAAAGGAAATTATTTCTAAAAATTTAAATTATTTGATTAAAATCTAGTCTATGGTAGACGGCCTTTCCGTAATTCGGAGCTTTCAGGATAACAGGTTTCTGGATAACTGATCCCTTACCTTTATATGTGATTATAGGTGGGGTCACTTCTAGTTCCCACATTAAAGTGGTTGTTCAACTTTAAAATTACCTTTCAGTATGATATAGACATTTGGTCTTCATTTTTTAAAAATGTTTTTTCAGTTACAGGTATGGGACCTGTTATCCAGAATGCTCGGTTCTTGGCGTTTTCTGGATCATGGATCTTTCCGTAATTTGAATCTTCATACCCTAAGTCTACTAGAAAATCATGTAAACATTAAATAAACCCAATAGGCTGGTTTTGCTTCCAATAAGGATTAATTATATCTTAGTTGGGATCAAGTACAAGCGACTGTTTTATTATTACACAGAAAAAGGAAATTATTTTTAAAAATTTGGATCAATTGGATAAAATGGAGTCTATGGGAGACTTTCTGTAATTAGGAGCTATCAGGTTTCTGGATAACGAATCCCATACATGTTTATTCCAATTCATTTATTTCAGAAGAGGGAGTCTGAACTACATACACAATACACTGTGTGACTCAGGGTCCAAGGAACATAACTTTCCCGGCACAGATTCACGTGCCAAGTACATCGGAGCTCTCGGAGAGTAAGTCATTTAGCGAATCTATTTCAAGGTTCTGAGTGGAACAATAAGAGTAGTCAGGCATCGCTTTCCATTCTGATACCAAATAATAAACACAGTTGGAATCTAAAGGACCTAAAGGGATATCTCACTGAGCTCATTTTCTAAAACTATTTTTTTTTTTTTAATGTATTTTACTAATCACTAAACATCCGACTGCACGTGTGGATTTACTTGCTGTGTTATTGGCAACGGATCTGGCAAAAAAATATCCTTGGTATCGTTATGTTCTGGATAATTATACTGAGTATGAGAAAAGTTATTTCATCTTCTAAAGAATCCGTTCAAATGTTCTGCAAAAGGATTAGGAATCATTTCCAGTTAAACGCTATTTCCCTTCTTGTCTAGTTTGTGCTTTACATTGCGCTCATATCTGCATGAGATAATTGTGTAAATAATGATATTGATGTTCTCATCTTATTAATTGCATTTTAGTAATACAGGTATGGCATCCATTAAATTCTGTTATCCATAATACATTTCTTTTTCTGTGTAATAATAAAACAGTAACTTGTACTTGATCCCAACTAAGATATAATTAATCCTTATTGAGGCAAAACCAGACTATTGGGTTTATTTAATGTTTACAGGATTTTTAGCAGACTTATGGTATGAAGATCCAAATCATGGACAGATCAGTTTTATGGCAATCCCAGGTCCTGAGCATTCTGGATAACAGGTTTAATACCTGCAGTATGTCTGAGTTTACCCTCTCTGTGTATTTATTTTACTTTGTATGTGTATTTATAGCATATGGGAGCCACAATGATGATTTACCATATGGATGGTCATTGTGTCTACTGTTGGTCATGTCAATTATTTTCCAATTCGTCTACAGTACTTCCAAATGTTACATTTATAGAGCATTGAAATGCCAACACAGGATGAGACTTAGTATTATACCAGAGGTCCCCACACTATGGAACTGTCCTCCTAAGCTGGGCAATATATAGGGGAGTAGTGATGTGCGGTTTGACCCCCAGTTGGGTGGGTTGGGGTTTGTCAGGGACTTGCGGCTTATAGGAAAATTGAACCCTTAACTAAAAAAAACCTACATGCCCCTACCCTATGTAAACCCCCCTTCCTCCTCCCCCCAGCAAAGCTGCCACCCCTGGGGAAATGCCCCTAACTTTTTACTTACCCCTCGGTGCAGATTCAGGGATCCCAGTTCACGTCAGCCATTTTCCGGGTCTTCGTGTCTTCTACCGCTTCGCTGGTCTCAGTCTCAGATGACGAAACACCCGGAAGATTGATACCGATCCCTTAATCTGCACCGAGGGGAAAGTAAAAATTTAGGGGCATTTCCCCAGATTAGCAGCTCACCTGGGGGGGGGGTCGCCATGAGGTAGGGTTTTTTTTAGTTAAAGGTTGAATTCTCCTTTAAGGTTTGGAGTCGGGGACAAGGAGATTTGACAACAACTAGTCTGATTTGCTATATCTAACGGATTAAGAAAGTCTGTAGTCATATACAGGCAAAAAATCAGGGCAGGCAGTGGTCAGTTATAATTAGGAGACAAAGCAGAAAAGTCAGATCAAATCAAAGAATCAGAATTATATCACACCCAGGAACATTCAGAAGTAGAATCTATACTCAGGCATTGAACCAAAGTCCTCAACACATGTATATTTTGAATTTTCACGCCAGGCATCACTCACTGGTGACCTGCATGAGGGCCATGGGCAGCGCTATATTTGATACGGTGCCAAAGAAGAGAGGAGCGCCATTGGAGGGTTGAAATTTGGCCAATCATTGCAGGTTAGAGTTGAGTGCGGGTCGGACTGGGCAAGTATTCTCCTCCACTGCTCCAGTGTATATTCTACATCTTGGAACCAGAGGCTCACACACACACAGAAGTATTGACAGAGTGAGAAGATGCAGTTATGGTGCAGATCCTACAATGGTAACATTTTTCAGGTTAAGGTTTTGTTGGTTGAGGTCGGAGGCGGGTTGAGTTTTTCCTGACCTGCACATCAGTATAGGGGGAAGACAGACTGATGACCAGTTGGGCTAACATTTGGGGGTAAACTTTTATTTTTCCTGTCTTATTCGTGGAAACCAATTCTGAAATCTGATTATGTTGCTAAACCTTTATAAAGGGCCAACCGAATGTTAGGTCCACAAAGGGGATCAAACCGTTGAACACGGCACAGGGTTGCTCTACTCGTCTACAGTAAAAGGGTCCCCACGCATTCAAAGCCATAACCTGAAACCCTGTATCCTCTAAAATTCTTATTTGGTTTTTATATGCCTCCATCATTGTCCTGTTCAGCCCCCATGTAACTACATACAGCAGAGCCAAAAAGCAAATATGGTGCTCCTTGTTTTCAGTGAATCAGCCATGATAAAAAAGGTATAGAGACATGGATTTAGACTGGCATGGCTGATAGGAATACAATAAGACCTGTGCATTAGGAATGTCAGACCATCACCCCTCCAGCTGTTGATAAACTACAATTCCCAGCATGCCACCAACCCTGTATAATTCCCCAGGCTTTCTGCCTTTACTGGGGTCCCTCTACACTATTTGCCACTTTCTTATATATGAACAATAAATCACTCCTGGTGACTGAAAAAAAAGTGTCTTATATAATCTTGGTAGGAAATGTCATTAGAACGGCAGAAATAAATTAATAAATCTTACAAATGATCACGTCCTCTTATTAAATTGATTGGCCCTTATGATTATGCTGCAGCTGCCGTGCCTTCTGGATATTTGCTCCCTTCTGCCAGAGAGATGTCATTCTGCCATTTGTGACATGCAGTCTTTTTTAGTTTTATATCTGATGTTTTATTTTAAAGAAAATGAAATGCAATTTCAAGACACGGTGCCACGTGTGAAATAACATGTCTCATAGTTAAATGACATTCAGATTTTAGAGGCCCTGGAGAACAGACTAAAAGGCAAGTTACAATTATTCTTAGAGGAGTGAATAGAATATTTAATGGTCTGACTGCACCACAACTATACAAAGCCCATGAGTAATGTACCCTCCCAACCCCAGAGTAAGTACAAGTGATAAACATACAGAATGAGTGAGCTCAGGCATAACCTGCTCAGACAAAGGACAAGGTAAGAGGTTCTCACACAATGACTATCCACAGATGTACAATACCCAGACATAGAGAAAGGTGAGTGCTACATATAGAGTGAGTGAGTTGGAGAGAGAGCAAGGTGAGTGTTACATATAGAGTGAGTGAACTAGAGAGAGGACAAGGTGAGTGCTACATATAGAGTGAGTGAGTTGGAGAGAGGGTAAGGTGAGTGTTACATATAGAGTGAGTGAGCTAGAGAGAGGACAAGGTGAGTGCTACATATAGAGTGAGTGAGTTGGAGAGAGGGTAAGGTGAGTGCTACATATAGAGTGAGTGAGCTGAATAAGTAACCACAGATGCGCCCTACCCAGCAACAAAGAACGGTTGTGGTATATATAGAAGGAGTAGTATTATTATTGTTACCAGAGTAGGACAAGGAGAGTGGTCAATACACACATATATACCTGTATGCAAAGGAAAATGGAGACATTTATGTTTTCCCCTAAAAAAACTGAATATTGTGGGTTAGTCTCCTTATAGAAGTTGGAGTCAGAGATACTAGCTGTAGCAAGCAATGCCAGTCAGCAGCATCAAGGGCAAATAAGGTCTTGAGTTGTATTAAAAGGGGCAGAGAGTCACGGGAGGAGGGGATCATTCTTTCACTGTATAGAGCACTGGTAAGGCCCCATCTAGAATATGCCGTACAGTTTTGGCCTCCATCACTCAAACAGGACATTATTGTATTAGAGAGGGTACAGAGAAGGGCAACTAAGCTGGTAAAGAGAAAATCTTAGCTATGAGGAAAGACTGGCCAAATTGGGGATGTTCACACTGGAGAAGAGGCGCTTAAGGGGTGATATGATAACTATGTATAAATATATAAAGGGATCATATAATAATCTCTCTAATGTTTTATTTACCAGTAGGTCTTTCCAGCTGACACAAGGTCACTCATTCCAATTAGAAGAAAAGAGGTTCCAGCTAAATATTGGGAAGGGGTTTGTTACAGTGAGAGCTGTGAAGATGTGGAATTGTCTCCCTGAATCAGTGGTACAGGCTGATACATTAGATAGGTATAAGAAGGGGTTGGATGGTGTTTAGCAAGTGAGGGAATACAGGGATATGGGAGATAGCTCATAGTACAAGTTGATCCAGGGACTGGTCCCGTTGCATCTTGGAGTCAGGAAGGATTTTTTCCCCCCTCTGAGGCTTCAAAAGGAGTTTTTGCCTTCCTCTGGATTAACTGGCAGTTAGGCAGATTATATATAGATTTAAAAGGTTGAACTTGATGGATTTACTATGTTACTGAGCAGCCCAAAGTGGGTTGACTTCTCCAGACAAGCTGAATGATGAGGTTCCAGTTGGACTCATCTCCTGCAGAAAGCATCTCTTTTGCTCAATTCTAGTATTTCCAGGATTATTAACATCACTGAGCAAAAAGGACCCACAGATTAGGGAGCTCTGGTAAACAATGACTTTAGGAAATGATAAGTGAAATAATTAACAAGTAAGCACTGCTGTTTGACAAATGATACACTCAGGCACGGCTGAATACAAAGCTTCCTTTCATTCTGTAATGTGTTTTAATTGAGCAGTCCTATAGAGAACATATGTATGAGCCTTTATAAACATCTGACACCCTTCACGGAGGATGAGGGATATGCTGCCAAATTTATATGTGTACCAATTCTATCCGCATTCACAAGTAAAGTTTGCCAAGAGTAATAATAAATAACATAGATGATCCGCTGAAATAAAATCTATTGTTGATTTGCATTTTTCTTTCGTATTCTGAAAATTTTGGTGGAGTGAATGTTGGGGAGGGAAAAGTAATGTCTATGTACCTGTTTCTGTTTGAACTGTGGGAGGCTCCTCTGGTGGAGCCTCTGTAGGACCTGCATTAAAGGCCTGCATGGGTCCAATTATTTTAAACCCAGACCTTAAAGTGGTTGTTCGCCTTTAAAAACAATTTGCAATTGGTTTTCATTTTTTCTTATTTGTGGTTTTTGAGCTATTTAGCTTTTTATTCAGCAGCTCTCCGGATTCCAGTTTCAGCAGTCTGGTTACTAGGGTCCAAATTACCCAAAGTAATTCTATTTTCTCTGTGATAATAAAACAGTAGATTGTCCTTGATCCCAACTAAGATATAATTAATCCTTATTGGAAGCAAATCCAGCCTATTGGGTGTTTTAATGCCTACACGATTTTCTAGTAGACTTAAAGGGATACTGTTAAATGTTTTCAAAATGAATCAGTTAATAGTGCTGCTCCAGCAGAATTCTGCACTGAAATCCATTTCTCAAAAGAGCAAACAGATTTTTTTATATTCAATTTTGAAATCTGACATGGGGATAGACATATTGTCAATTTCCCAGCTGCCCCAAGTCATGTGACTTGTGCTCTGATAAGCTTCAATCACTCTTTACTGCTGTACTGCAAGTTGGAGTGATATCACCCCTCCCTTTTCCCCCCAGCAGCCAAACAACAGAACAATGGGAAGGTAACCAGATAACAGCTCCCTAACACAAGATAACAGCTGCCTGGTAGATCTAAGAACAACACTCAATAGTAAAAACCCATGTCCCACTGAGACACATTCAGTTACATTGAGAAGGAAAAACAGCAGCCTGCCAGAAAGCATTTCTCTCCTAAAGTGCAGGCACAAGTCACATGACCAGGGGCAGCTGGGAAATTGACAAAATGTCTAGCCCCATGTCAGATTTCAAAATTGAATATAAAAAAATCTGTTTGCTCTTTTGAGAAATGGATTTCAGTGCAGAATTCTGCTGGAGTAGCACTATTAACTGATGTGTTTTGAAAAACACATGTTTTCCTATGACAGGATCCCTTTAAAGAAATATTGACAGCAGAAATTAAACCATTTTTACATCCATCATAATATTGGCTTTGTTTGCTACTTATAATTTTGCCATAAAGTATTTGCTCAAAGCTTTTGCATTACCTGTCTGACTCCCTGTGTTCACCTATGAGGGGGGGCTGCCATATTTGTGCAGCAGAAGTCCGTTAGCACTAGAAACTCTAACTGACGGGCTGAGATGTGACAGTCAGGTTGGCAAAACTGTCAGGTTTAAGAACTTCAACTAACAATTACTTACAAAAACAAACCTCTCAGCAAAAAACAATCAACATGACCTAAAGGTAACTTTTAGGGGGTTATTTACTAAACTCCGATTGCAAAAATCACGAAAAATTCTTTTTTTTTAAATAAAATCTGACTTTTAAAAAATCACAAATATTTTGGAATTTATTAAACCCCAAGGATGGAAAAGTCCAAATCTGAAAACCCAGCATCTCAGACCTGTCGAGGTTGCATATCAGTCAATGGAAGAAGTCCCAATGATTTTTTGATGTGCGCTGGGTTTCGTGCAATACCCCGTAGTTTTCGGGTGAAAATTCAGAGAAAATCGTGAAAATCGAATGGAAAAATCCAGAAAAAAATCGTGAAAATCTTTTTTTTTCCCAAAAAGCAAATTTTCGGGAAAATGTAATAATAGATAAGCATGAAAAACCGAGCAGATTTGATCAGAGTTTGTAGCAGAAAATATTGAGATGAATTCAGACTTTGATAAATAACCCCCTTAATGTACATTCATATTTTTAAAAGTATTTTTTTAGAGTCAGTATCAGTTTAAGGTATAAAGATAAAAATTACAGAAAGATTCATAATCCGGAAAACCCTAGGTCAAGAGCTTTCTGGATAACAGATCCCATACCTGTAATAAGGCAAATCAACTGGACTTGATTCGAACGATTCGAAGGATTTAAATCCAACGATCGAAGGAATATCCTTCGATCAAAAAAACTTAGGCAAGCCTATGGGGACCTTCCCCATAGGCTAACATTGACTTCGGTAGCTTTTAGCTGCCGAACTAGGGGGTCGAAGTTTTTTTTAAAGAGACAGTACTTCGACTATCGAATGGTCGAATAGTCGAACGATTTTTACTTCGAATCCTTCGATAGTCGTAGTCGAAGGTCGAAGTAGCCCATTCGATGGTCGAAGTAGCCCAAAAAAACTTTGAAATTCGAAGCTTTTTACCTTCGAATCCTTCACTCGAAGTTAATGAATCGGCCCCATAATGATTTTATTTGCACACTTAAAGCACATGTAAACCCTATAAACCCTTACCATGTCTTTAGGTTGGGCACATATTTCCACACAAACTGCTTCAGTATTTTTCCCCTCCATAATATTTTTTTCTATTGATATTATTGCTGCAAAAACATCAATATTTCAAAATGTATTTAATCTTAAAACATCATTGTTTCCCCATCCCTAATGGAGATCCAAATTATAGAAAGACCCCTTATCGAGAAAGGCTTTAAATAGCTAAAACAATACAAAAAGTTGTCAAAATGCCATGGCACCATTTTTGTATTGTTTTAGTTATTTGTTAGTGTTTGTTAACACATTTCTAAACTATCCTTGAGAAATTCTTGAAAAAGAATATGTCAGAATCCCATCAGCCCAGTCCAACCCTGTATATACAGCTTGTATAGCCTTTATCTACCCTAAAACATTAAAGGATAAGTAAACCTTTAAAATAAGTGAATGTAAAATTGATGAGGGTGCTATTCTAAGCACTTTTGCAATGTACATTCAGTATTAAATTTTTTTCAATTCTAAGATATTAAGGGATACATGTGCTGTTAATATGAATTTATTTTGTTCCAACAGCGCCACCTGCTGGTCAGTTTCCCACCAGTCTGACCACCAAGTAGTCAAGGAAGTTGTCAGGAGAAAGAAAGAGGCTGATCTGATGTTCTTCTGCTTAGGAAAGTTTTGAGAAAGGTTTTTAATTTATTCCTAAGCAGAAGAACATCAGAGCAGCCTCTTTCTTTCTCCTGACAACTTCCTTGACTACTTGGTGGTCAGACTGGTGGGAAACTGACCAGCAGGTGGCGCTGTTGGAACAAAATTCATTCATATTAACAGCACATGTATCTCTTAATATCTTGGAATTAAAATAAATAAATAATGGTTGTACATTACAAAAGTTCTTAGAATAGCCCCCTCATCAATTTTACATTTAAAATTTGAGGTTTAATATATAGGCTCCTTAATATTCATTCAGAAAGCCAAGGAACAAATGAAATAATTTAAAATGTACCTTGTACACTTGAAACTGTGAGGCTTAGCACTACCATCCCGTGTAACTCTTGGTTCAGAAAATAAAACATTTCAAAGAGATATTTTCTCTCAGAAGCGCTTGGCGTGATTTTTCTTACAATTTGGTGCTCCGATAAAAACCCATAATGAAGTACGTCCTGTGTTGCCCTCCTTTTTTTTTTTTTTTTTACTCGAGTGGGTGGAACCATCTGTTAGATCAAAAAAACCAATTATGTTTTGTCTGAAATATCAGACATTGTCACACTGCCTCTTCAAGAATCCGCGGTGGGTGGAATTTGGAAGAGAAGTTGAAATGTAACGGCACGTAACACTTTGTCCTTTAGCAACTTTCTTCAGTAACACTGATCTGTGTAACCGGAGCAAAGAGAGAATGATTTAGGGTCAGGGCACACGCTCAGATTCAGGGAAATTATTCGCCTGGCAACAAATCTCCTCTTCTTCCTCTCCTTCACTAATCTCCCCGAACTGCCTCCCGCCCGAAGTTTCCTCGTGAGGCGACTTTGAAAACAAAACGCTCCGAGTACCATCCCACAGGTGATTTACTGTCTAGCCTGAAGAAGAGGAGATTGGTTGCCGGGCAAATAATCTCCCTGAATCTAAGTGTGTGTCTCTGACCCTTAAGGGGAACTCAGTGACAACATGATGTTCTTTATATGATTCCATGGGGAGGGGATGTTCTACAATACCTACCACAGTTGGGTCTATTACATGTTTGGGGTACTGATGTCCCCTCTCCTTTAGACCAATGAGCAAACATTTGACCAAGCTGGGATGATTTGAGCACTAATAATTGAATCTAGGGATGCACCGAATTCACTACTTTGGATTTGCCGAAACCCTGAATCCTTTGCCGAATACCAAACTGAATCCGAATCCTAATTAATATGCAAATTAGGGGTGGGAAGGGGAAAATACTTTTTACTTCCTTGTTTTCTGTCAAAAAGTCAAGTGATTTCCCTCCCCACCCCTAATTCGCAGATGCAAATGAGGATTTTAGAATCCTGCTGAAAAAGGCCGAATCTCTAACCGAATCCTGGATTTGGTGCATCCCTAATTGAATCCAGAGCAGAGTGGTCTACCAGAGACCAGAGCAACAGCCCAATGGGGATGTAAATCAGTTTGATCTTCTCAATGGACATTTTCTGCTAAGAGATCACTTTGAACCCAAACACAAGATGATCAGCTGTCAGTTCAGTCAAGAGAGGTCAGGATGGTACCTACATAGTAAGTTAGGATGAAAAAAGACTCACTTTCATTAAGCTCAACCTTATAACTTTTTTTAACCTGCCAGTTGATCCAGAGGAAGGCAAAAAAAAAACATTTAAAGCCTCTCCAATTTGCCTCAGAGGGGGAAAAAATTCCTTCCTGACTCCAAGATGCAATGGGACCAGTCCCTGGATCAACTTGTACTATGAGCTATCTCCCATATCCCTGTATTCCCTCACTTGCTAAACACCATCCAACCCCTTCTTATACCTATCTAATGTATCAGCCTGTACCACTGATTCAGGGAGACAATTCCACATCTTCACAGCTCTCACTGTAACAAACCCCTTCCCAATATTTAGCTGGAACCTCTTTTCTTCTAATCGGAATGGGTGACCTGGTGGCCTATTTATTATAACTCGGATTTCTCTAGTCAAGTTTTAAAGGGGAAAAAACTTGAATTTTTACAGGAAAAAAAAAACCACTCAAATTTTTTTGAGATTTCTTATACAGGTATGGGATCCGTTATCAGGAAACCCATTAACCATAAAGCTCCAAATTATGGAAAGGCCGTCTCCCATAGACTCCATTTTATCCATATAATCTAATTTTTTTAAATGATTTTCTTTTTCTCTGTAATAATAAAGCTTGTACTTGATCCCAACTAAGATATAATTAACCCTTACTTGAAGTAAAACCAGCCTATTGGGTTTATTTAATGCTTACATAATTTTCTAGTAGACATAAGGTAGGAAGATCCAAATTACGGAAAGATCTGTTATCCAGAAAACCCCAGATCCCGAGCATTCTGCATAACAGGACCCATACCTGTACCCCAATGCTGCTAACAATTAGAATCTGAAAATACTCCAGCTAAAACCTGTCAAAATCATGTCAAAGTCAATGGCAGATGGTCTTTTTAACCTTTGGGACATGTTTTTTACCTTCATGGTTCTCAAAAGTTTCAGGCTTTTAGCACTAGTTTATGGGGTATATTTATCAAAGAGTGAAGTTAATAGTGAAGTTCCGCCACTAGAGTGAAATTCCGCCACTCTCCTTTCATTTCTATGGGATTTTTATAGGCGTATTTATCAAAGGGTGAACTTTCACTTTCACCCATTGATAAATACGCCTTTCAAAATCCCATAGAAATTAATTGAGAGCTGCGGAATTTCACTCTAGTGGCGGAACTTCACTCTTTGATAAATTTACCCCTTTGTTTGATAATCCAAATTATTTGAGTTTTTCGGGTGACAATTCAAATAAGTTGTATTTTTTAAGAATCAAATCGAAAAAGTTGCACTATTTGAACCGATTTTGTCGCAATGTTTTCTTCGAGAAAATGCATTGGTAAATTAAGGTTCAAGTTTGGAAGTTGCATTTTTTTTTTAAATAAAGTGAGAAAAAGTTGAGTTTTAGTAAAAAACTACCTAAGTCTACTAAAAAAAATCATGTAGACATTAAATAAACCCAATAGGCTGGTTTTGCCTCCAATAAGGATTAATTATATCTTAGTTGGGATCAAGTACAAGCTACTGTTTTATTATTACACAGAAAAAGGAAATATATTTTACGATTTTAAAATATTGGATTAAAATGCACTCTATGGGAGACGGCCTTCTCGGAGCTTAAATAAACCCAATTATGAATTTTTGCTTTCAATAAGGATTAATTATATATATATTGGGATCAAGTGCAAGTTACTGTTTTATTATTACAGAGAAAAAGGAAATCATGTTTTAAAATTTTGAATTTTAAAATATGGGAGATGAACATTCCACAATTTGGAGCTTTCTGGATAACAGGTTTCCAGATATCGCATCCCATACCTCTAATGAAGAATAAGAATGAAAACCTAGATTGTCGGTACCACTGGATCTTATTAGTGTAAATAAATATTTCTGATTCCACTGAATAATCGTTCCCATGTGTGTGTGTATATATATATATATATATATATATATATATATATATATATATATATATATATATATATATATATATATATACTGTATATCTGGGACCAGATTGTTCAGAAAATCCACCGACCGTAATTCCATCCTACAAGCAAGTAGCAATCATCCCCCGGCCACGATTAGGGGCATTCCCTATTCACAGTTTCTCCGAGTGATAAGAAATAACAGCTCACGAACCACTGCTATAACCCAGTTAAGAGAAACGTTTGAGAGATTCCTACAGAGAGGATACTCAGAGCAGCTACTATGCCAACAACTCGAAAGAGCACTGAAATTCACACAGGCTGACCTTTTGACGGTAAAAGACCGTAAGGAAGAAAAGAATGCACCACTGGTGTTCTCTACTATGTACTCAAAATCTTCCTCAAACTTGAATACAATTATCAACAACCATTGGCCCATGCTTAACATGGACGACTCACTTACGTTCCACCACAGGCCCAAACCCATGGTGGGTTATAGACGGGATAGGAATCTCAGAGACCTATTAGTACGCACCGATTTTTTTCGTGGTCCCCGCAGTGAACCTAACTGGCTTACTGGTCAAAAGAAACTGGGATGCTTTAAATGCCCTAACTGCATAACATGCCGCAGCCTTCTTACTGGCCCTGATTTTCCCCACCCACACACAGGAAAAAGATACAAGATCTTACACCGCCTGAGCTGTTCATCTTCTTTTGTAGTGTATTTAATAACTTGTCCATGTGGTCTATACTACGTAGGAAAAACCAGCACCACTCTGAAAGAACGGATCGCAAATCATAGATCTGCCATCAGCAAAGCCTTGAAGGAAGGAAAAGCACAGCAACCAGTGGCAAAACATTTCTTAATCAAAGGCCACTCGCTACCGATGCTGAGATGCATGGCCATTGACCAACAACCCACCCTGGACCGAGGTGGTGACAGAGACTTAGCACTACTCAGGATGGAAGCAAGATGGATTTTCAAATTAGATACAGTGGCCCCACGCGGACTGAACGAAACACTTCCTCTTGGTTGTTTTATATAAGCTTCTAGTTCCAATTCTCCCATCTCTGGCTTGAATATGTCTTATTAAAGCACTACTGTTATAGCTCACATCTGGGAGCTTGGACTCTATGGACTGGGGTTTAGGGCCCTGGATGTATAGACCTTCTTCTCTGTATTTTGACTCTGTATTATCTGTACCGTACTACCTACTGTCTCTCTTACACAGTACTCTGTCTGCACACACAGACTTTGCTTTTATCCTTTTCTGTCCTCTCCAGCTTTCCCTGTCCTCCATATCGGCCCCCGTATACCTAGAGGGCAGCAGGAGTACCCTGCATGCCAATTGGGTAGTAAGAGTACCCGGCAGTATGTTGATGTTTCGCTGTGCGACCAAATGACCAACTATATGTGATGCGTGACACCCCTGTTCCGCGATGTGAGCCTCCAGTCTAATGGGTAGTGGGACTATTGGTGCGTTTCTTCCCCCTGGGTTGATTTACGCCCCCATGGCGGAACCATCCTACATCGTCGGTGCTTTGCACTGATGGTGTACGGTTGGTTTGCAGCCTTTAGCTATCCTTCTGCAGTTTACTGCAAGTGCGAGCATTGTTGAGGCATGCCCAGCCCTCAGCGCTTTGCGCAGAGGTGCTGGCACTGACTCCGTGCGCTTCCGATCCGGAGCTGTAAGCAGGTCGGGGAACAGCTGGGGTTGCGTAGCAACCAGGACGCATAACCCACGTGATCAGACCGGCGCTGCTGCGCTGATGACTCACCGCAAAAGGAACGAAGGACGGGTGCGCTCTCACTCTCTGGTCACTTTACCCTCCTACTGTGCTACAAGAGGTGCGCTTTCAGGTAAGGGTGATTGCCGGGGGGACAGGGTCTCTTATTTTCTGCATACTCACCTAACCTCTCACTGTTTCCTGTCACTTGGTTGCTAAGGCCCCTTAGCAACGACTATTTGGCGCCATTTTGTGTGTTTAAAATGGCAGTCTGTGTTTGGCACTCTCACCCTGACGAAGATACCTGTGTGGTATCGAAACGTTGGTCCACTTAAATAAACCTTTATGATCGATACCTACTGACCCAAGTGTGATTACTTCTGGAGTGCCGTCATTTGGAGGGATTCTGCATGTGTTTAAAGACTGGCACCCGGCCCTTACAGCATTTATGGTTGTGCGTTCCTGCTCGTGTTGATATATATATATATATATATATATATATATATATATATATATATATATATATATATGAATTCACCATTTTTCTTCTGGTTTCCAAATGAAATGTAACCATTTATAGACAAATTCGTCAATAGAGGCAACATGGGAAAACAAACGAGATCTCAAATATCCTCACCCCCCATATACGAGCCTGTGTTATCGTTTACCATTCCGGTGTCGTCTCATATTGTGGGGAATTTGCATTTCTTTTTCTTGTTTACTTGGTGTTGTGTTAAAATGACTCTGGGGATTGGCTGCGTTTCTGTGATAGCGCATTCAAAACACCCTTATTTACAGAATAAAGCAATTTATATGTCAAATAATTGCTTCACAAGAACCATAACCACTCTATTACTTTTAATTCCCAGCCTCGGGCAACACTTTTCTCCCACAAAGGCAACGGCAAATTATTTTATTGAGCCGCAATATTATTTCTCTCTTGATTTCAACTTTGGTTTGACAACAGCGACAATCACAAATTCCTGCTGTTCCGCTACAAACTCACCACCTACCGTGTTCCTACTCGGGCTTCACAGCTATGCAAATCACAGGGTTTTTTTGGTTTTTTTGGGGGGGGGGAGTAATTAATATAAAAAGGAAAAACATTTGCATCGCCTACAGACTTGCTGTAACTTGCATTTCATCACGTGTTTTCTTTTTTTTTTTCCCAAAGGTTTTTATTTATGCATTTATAACATACAAAAAAAAAGACAACATTAAACAATACAACATTGGTTCCTTGACTTATTGCATTCTCATTCCCAAAATATCTCAGATACATAGATTTGGTTGAAGATTAGCAGTTAACATGTGACGCCATCAGGGATTTGGAGTACCAGGGGGTAGGTACAGTCTCCCTATTTAATCACAGGGGGAGGGGCAACAAGATGTTGTTAGTTTGTAGCTTCCACCCAATCACCCCAAACCTTATCATATTTTTGCGGGAACCCTCTTGCCATGTAAGTTAACTGTATCAGTGGGAGATGCGCTCTCACTAGATTGAGCCAACTGGTGAGTGTTGGAGAAGAGTGGGACATCCACTGTAGAAGGATGGACTTCCAGGCATAGAAAAGCAAGGTTCTACACAGAGTATGTGCTGCCGAGTCTAAACCAATATCATCTATGATACCAAAAAGGCATGTCTTGGGTGCTAGTATTTTTGGCAGGGATGTTCTGGATGAAGTTCAGAATATTTTCCCAAAAGTGATACATTTGTGGGAATAGCCATATTAGATGGAGGTAGTAGTAGCTTCAGAGGTTTTGCATTTAGGGCAGTGGGAAGAGTCCCGAATCTCCATATGATGTAGTCGTAGAGGGGTCAGGTGGAGTCTATGGATAGACCCATGGCCTCCTCCCAGTCCTTGTTGTCTAACTCTAGCAGGTCCTGGTGCCACATAGTGTAAGCTATGGAAAAGGGGGACTGGAGTGTGAAGAGAAGCATAGAATACAGCGTGGTGACAAACTTTTTGGAAGAGGGGTTTCGGAGAGTTATTTCAATGTTGGTGAATGCAAATTATTATTAATACTAGGTTGTCGCTGGGTAAATTAATGTGCACCATGATGTAAAGAAATATTTTGTAAAATAATTTTTTTGTAAAAAAAATCTTTTTAAAAATATTGTTATTATATTTATTCATGTATAACTATGAGAAAACCATAAATTAATATATCTGTATAGTATAAAAAAGAGAGACTAATTCACACGAGTTTTTTTGGCAAATATGCTGAATTTCTGGTGGTTGCTATGAATTGGAACCACGTGGCAACACATAAGGAGCCATAATGGCCACAAGGAGTTAAAAACAATAGAGATGAGTAACCATGACAACCCAGCAACTAGACATGGCAAGAAGAGAAAGGAAGGAGAAAACACGCCATTGGAATTATCGCCCGGATTTAAGACGCATGCGCTAATTACAATTTGAAGCCCTTTGAGATAGTCAAAGGACGAAACGCGTCAAGGCTATTACGCCATCTCTAAGCGCCTGAGGTCTGCACGGGATGGGAAAAGATGCTGGCGACTTTTCGCACATATACCAACAGCTTGGAGACTCTTGGGAATGCGGAAGCGGTGAATGTGAACGTCTGTGAGTACCCCCCTATACAAATTCTCACGGTACAAGGTTTGAGATAGTGGTTAATAAATCACAAAAATACGCTGGAGTGGATACAAGGGACACTTTATTCATTATATAAGATAATCACAAAAGGTGTGTGAACACATTTGGAGAATACTACACCATATCAACAGTTTTTCCTTCATGGTTTTGAGAGTGGGGTCTAGGTTGTCAGGCATTCAGCTGCTTCTGCACTGTGATGCCTAGATATTTAAATGTGGTAACCCATTGTCGAGGTGTGGGGGTGAATGTGGTTGGATCCATGTTTGAATCTATGGGGAAAATGCTCAACTTGTCCTAGTTGATTCTCAGGTCAGAGAAGTTCCAAATTGCTCAACTATACTCAGGACGGCCTGGAGTAAGGCACCAGGAGAATCTAAGTATAACAACACATCATCCGCGTATAGTGATATGCGTTCTTCTATCTCTCCCAGTTTGAGACCAGTCACTGCTGGAGAGTGTCGAATTAGGATGGCAAGGGGCTCTATGGCCAGAGCAAACAGTAAGGGTGATAGCGGGCAGCCCTGACGAGTGCCTCTGGATAGGGAGAATTCTGGTGATAAATGTCCGTTTACATTAACCCTAGCTGTTCGTGATTAGTATAACATTCTCACCCATTTAATGAATTGTTCACTCAGGCCAAAGTTCTCCAAAAATTTCAGGCGGTAGGGCCATTCAACTGAATCGTAGGCCTTGGCTGCGTCGAGTGAGACTACAACACAAGAGCCTTGATTAGTGTGATTGGCATGAATGTTAGTGAATAGTCTGCGTAGGTTAATATTGGTAGAGCGGCTTGGCATAAAGCCTGTTTGGTCTGGTCCAATCAACTCCTCGATTACTAGCTTCCCCGATATCGCTCCAGTTCGGCCAAGAAGTCCAGGTACACAGAGACCTTCCTGCTGCCCATCTTGATATCTGGATTCTGACAGTCTGCCTGCAGAATTGCATCAAGGTCTCTGAAGTTGAGGAGCCGGATTAGAATAGGTCGAGGAGGGCTGCCCAGAGGAGGCATTTGCCTGGTACTCAACCGCCTGGAATGGTGATAATGAGGCCGCTGGAAAGGTGTCTCGAAGCCAGCAAAGGCCACCGGGTCTGTTCCCTCCACTCTCTCCAGGAGACCCACCAGTCGAATGTTGTTGCGCCTCTGCCTGTTTTCATAGTCATCTAATTTATCCAGACAGGTTTTGAGTTTTGTGTCGAGACGGGTCAATGTGGTGGGTAGGGGGTTGCAAGTATCCTCTAGAGTGGATATTCTGTTCTCAGTTTCCCGTACCCGTTCCTTCATGTTTTGCATTGTCTGCCCTCAGCAAAGAGAGGTCTGTTTTTACCTCTTCTAATTTAGTTGAGAGTGATGTCCGGCAGTCTGTGATTGCATCTAACAGTAGTTGGGATGTGGCCTTGGAGGAGGGGAAGAGTTGTTGGGTTCAGGCTGGGTGCCACTCGAAGTGGCGCCATTCTTAGAAGTGTGTTGTATAAATTGTTCCAGTTTGGAAGCTGCATCTGCCTTTGTTTTCTGTGTTTTAGTGCTGTGCATTTTCTGTTACAGGTATATTATACGCTTAGGTAGGTTGAGAGTAAATTGTTGGAGACTTTAGAGTACTGGGCACGCGGATTTTGTTCCAGTTCAAATATTTAGCATGCCAGCCTTGTCTCAGTACCAGGTGTAGAACTTACTTATGGTAATGTGAAAGTTCAAAGCACAGTGTGTCCACCCTGAATCCTGACCTATAGGCAGCAATCCTGCATGTAGCAGAGGCAAGAGGTGGTATGATCGAGCTTCAGGCTACGCCCTGGGAATAGATCACAGGCTTATAAAGGGTTGGTTGCCCAGCTCAGGTTCTGGAGACTCTGTAAATAAAGCCCTTGTGTTGTTACTGTGGCTGCTTTGTAAGTCCTTCCAAGTGAGGGGTTTAATTTGTGGTCTGTCTTCAAGTGCAGGGCTGTTTTCCCTATGGGCGACTAATCTCCCCGAATCTGCCTGTGTGTCTTGACCCTAAGGGTTAAGGTATCCGTCTAAAATGAATAATACACTCTCATGCCGTCCCCGCTGTTGAGGTGGCAGGTGAATGATTATTCATGAATGAATATGAATTTTTTTCTTTTCTAGCGTCTTTGAATGATTTGCAGCCTTCTTCTGACGCTTTCCAACTTTCAAATGGGGGGTCACTGACCTCGTCTTAAAAACAAATGCTCTGCAAGGCTACACAGTTATTGTTATTGCTGCTTTTTATTACTAAGCTTTTTATTCAGGCCTCTCCTAGCCCCCAATCTCCATTCCATGGTTGCCAAGGTAATTTGGACCCGAGCCTGGTCTAGTCCTGCTCTTTCCTATTTCCCATTTTCCCAATTTATTATTTAAAAAAAACAAAAACATAGTTTTATCTGATTTGTTGTTCCAACCCCTTAAACACTCGTTGGATCGTTAAGAGAAATTCATAAGTCTTAAATGTGAGCGCCATTGCGGAGAAAGGTTTCCATTAACATTAAAAGCGTTACTGTTGACGGGTAGGGGTCCAAATTCAAATTCATCTGGAGATGAATCATGGTCAATTAACAGCAACAATTCTAATTAACTGACATCATGAAAAAAACAAATACAGTTAAACACGATTGTTCAGTACAATGGCTTCAGCTTTTAGAGCCGAGCGGAGCATTAAGGCCCCTTTTGCATAGTCGCAGCGTATATTATTTATACTTGGTCGTCATGGTAACGAAACTGACAATTGTGAACTCGTAAATTGTTTCGCTATACGGCTTCAGAAATTATGCCACTGGAAGTAATTGTAATGTCAGTATAATTTCCTTTTAATTATCAGCTAATGAAAATGATGTTCATTTAGGGGAGGACAAAAAAAACCCAAATATTCCGACTCAACTTTTTCGTCACCTGCTCAAGTCTCCGAGTATTCAACGTCGACGTTCCCTAAAGGCCAGGCTAGTTTATTTCTATATTAATGTTTTGCTCAAACTAAAAAATAAACCTTTTCCTGAATGCGCTCGGCTCGTAATGTTTGTCGACCGCAAACTTTTGTTTTTTTCCGAAGGATAATGACTTAATAAATGCCGCCTTTTCCCTTATCTCTCGATTCGCCGCGCATAAATTATTTCTGTTCCATTTTAAAAAAATGATCATCCATTTCCCCGGGAATTCATTTAGATGTTTAAAAAAAAGATCGGAAGTGCAAATACTCCTAAAGTCGAATTAAAAGACTAATTGCCCTAATTATATTAAGAAATGATAGACAAAACTTCCACGGGGCGAGAAAACCCACGCCATCGAATGTGTAATGGACGGGAAAGCTGAAAGCGCAAATGTATTCAACGAGCGCCGACTTTCACTCCCCTCGGAAAATAATTGTCAAATGTAAGTGATTACATTAATCAGCTGCCGGAATAAAATGTAACCAATTACGTGAAAGCAAAGTAGTCGTTTATTCCCACGGAAAGCTCTGGCCGTGATGTATATCGGAAATCTCCGGCGACTGGATTAAAGCTGTTAATTAGGGTAATGTTTATTTGACTGTGAGCTTCAGTTGTTCTGGAGAGCAATCAGTTTCACAAAACGCACTTGTCACTGTAACATCAGGCATTTGAAACAAAAAAAAGGACTTTTTTTTTTCCAATTTTACATTTGCTTAAAATCTCCATTACGATTTTCAGCCCACAGAGGTGACAGTTTCACTGAACATTTTTAGATGGCACTTTAGGGGGGGTTATTTAATAAACTCCGAATCGAAAAATCATGAAAAATCTGTGAATTTTTTTTTATAAAATCGTTGGAAAAGTCTGAATCTGAAAATCCGGCATCTCAGACCTGTCGAGGTTGCATAGAAGTCAATGGGAGAACAGTCCCAATAATTTTTTGATGTGCGCTGGGTTTCTTGCAATACCCTGAATTTTTCAGGTGCAAATTCGGAAAAATCGAATGAAAAAACCCCAAAAAATCGTGACAATCTGATTTTTTCGGGAAAATTTAATAATAAATAAGCGTTAAAAACCCAGAGTGGATTTCATCTGAGTTTTTAGCAGAAAATATTGAGATAAATTCGGACTTTGATAATTTTGTGTATAGATAGAAGACTCTTTATAAATCATCCAGCACACCATATCCACCCATATATATATATATACAGTTAAACGCACTGGAGGCACTCACGGAGATGGTTATAAGTGAATTTATTCCCCCACATCAACGCATTTATATATAAAACTGGGGACAGACCTCCATTCCACTAAGATCATCCATCCAATTACTTCCTTACCCAGCGAAGCCGTGGTTAAAGGAGAACTAAAGCTTAACTAAAGAAGTAGCTAGAAATGTTGTACATGATGTTTTGTACTTCTGAACCAGCCCAAGGCAACCACAGCCCTTTAGCAGTAAAGATCTGTGTCTCCAAAGATGCCCCAGTAGCTCCCCATCTTCTTTTCTGCTGATTCACTGCACATGCTCTGTGCTGCTGTCACTTACTGAGCTTAGGGACCCACTCACAATATACAGTACACATAGAATAGAAATGTCACAATATAAGGCTGATTAGTAATTAATACAGATAATTACTACATGGCAGCACAGAAACCAGTGCAATTAGCATCAGAATTGAATAATCAGCAAACCTGTAGCATCAGCTTATATTACAGCCAGGGAAGCTCATTTTCTGCTGGATAATTAGTGACGAGCCCTAAGCTTAGCTTCTCAACAGCCAATCAGAGCCCACTGAGCATGTGAGTGTCACAGACACTTTCCAAGATGGTGACCCCCTGTGACAAGTTTGAAGTCCTGGATCATTGCTGCTATTGACAAGCTCAAACTTTAGCCTCGTGCAATAAGTTCAGTGTATAAAATATGCCATTTTTAGCCATAACAATTTTTAAAGTTTAGTTCTCCTTTGAGCAAGATAAGGAACACTGGATCATTATAAGGTCCATTTTTTTGCAGCTTATTGGTCCAGCATATACTGGGGAAATCAGCCAGGTATCAGTTGTGAAGCTTTGAAAATCATGTCTGGCAAAGGCAGCATTGGAGCATTATTGTGATCCACATCCGGGGGGCCTCCATGGGCCCCAGTATATATACTGAACTTTGACCCTAGGCTCAATGATCAGATCAGACTGTTCACTCTGCATGTGGATGACCAAATCAGGACTACAGCGCATTTGGCGAGATAACCAAACAAGCAGATCTGGTATTGTATGGGGCACTGATTCCATGAGCTGAGTTGAGAATCTTATCTTAGGTGGCAGCACCAGCGTTGGACTTGGGGGCCCAGGGCCCAACACAGCTACTATCTCAGGGTCCCCCATACATCCACCAGGCCTCCACTCCATCAATTGAGGTCCTCCACAACCCCCAGTATCTATACTTTTTCCTTTGCAGCAGTGATTGGGAAAGCCCAGGGGGAAGCACCATTAATCTCAGCAGAGGAGCAGGTCTGGGTTGGTGGAACCCTCAAGCAGGGCCACCATCCGGAATCATGGTGCCCCCCGTACAAGTTAAAAAACTTTGATGGCCTGGGCCCCCCATACAAGTTGAAAAAAACATTGGTGTCCAGGGCCCCCTACACATTCAAAAAAACATTGAGGGTCAGGTCCCACGAGTTAAAAAACATTGATGGCCAGGGCCTCTTAGAAGTTAAAAAAAACATTGGTGGCCAGGGCCTCTTAGAAGTTATAAAAAACATTGGTGGCCTGGGCCCCTACTAGTTTAAAAAATACAATGGTGGTCGTTCCCCCCCATGTGAAAAAAAACATTGTGGCCAGGGAATACCTACCGTTATTTGGTGGCCAGGTGGTTAAAAAAAAAAAAGATTTCATGTTTTTCGGATTTCTATTAATGTAGGTCTGTAAACATTCTTTGACATCAAGCCGTTCCCAACTAAAATTGTTGCTGGAAGGAACATTTGGATGAAACTCTGGAAGGATTTTAGGTTTGTTAAGATGAAAGGTGGATACTACTCTGGCATAGTCCTCAAGACAACTAGTCGCTACTATTGATGACTGATTTAATGGTACCTAGAGATTCCATCTTGAAGGCTTGCACCATGTGTTTGTTTAGAGTCTCAGATCTAGGTTAGGACGTCATTGCCCTGGACTCTTTGATTTATCAAAAGTCAATATGATTGAATTTTTTTTTTCTACTCTAATAAATTCGAATGTACTCACAACCCGAATGGGAGGTTATTTAAGAAAAAATTGTAATGTCTAAAATTCGATAGAATGGAAACTACACGAAAACTCAATTTATGATCAAATCAAATACGAATGAAACTCAAATTGAATTCAAATAGAGTTTTCTTCCGAAAAAAACTCGAATGACATCTTCAAATGGGTCAACGGACCTCTGCCAATGAATTGTAAATTAACTCGGCAGGTTTTAGTTGGCAAATATTCGAATTAGAACAGTTTCCAGGATCAAGATGTGATAAATCTCACATTCGAATTTACATTCAAGTTGGTGCTTTTAAATTCAAGTTTATGAGTTTGGTAACCAAAAAGAGTGGAGAATAAAACCCATTTTAAATATCTTGGAACATAAATGTCTCCTTCACTAAAAGCTGCTGGACGTATCACTCCATTGCTTGTTGACCGTCTTTAAAACGAGGGACTGCTGTCTGTATGAAGAAATGTTGATGAGGTTTAGTGAAAAATTCTATTCTGTAGCCTCTGTTGACAACATCCAGAATCCATGAATCTCGTGTTATACCTGCACCGGCCTTCCTGAACTGGGAGAATCTTATTCCCATCTTGGGAGTCTGGACAGGCTTCATCTCATGTTCATTGGGACTTTGGAGATCTGGTTCCTGTATTATTGGCTTTGGAATAAACTTGACTGTCCTGATCTTCAACCTTGGTAATGAAAGGAATCCTTTCCCGTCTAGAAGACCTACTTTCCTCTCTATGTCTGCTTAAATACCTTTTAGATTGTTTCCTTGAAACATTTGCTTTGAGGCAAAAAGGAAGATTTCCCACCCAAGGACTCCCACCCGAGGAGGTAATATCATCCAAAGCCTTACTAAACAATCTGCGACCCTGATATTGTAACTTGCACAAGGTTTTGCAGCCCCTGGAGAGAAAACAGCAGCGAGGTTATGATCAGCCAGGGAGCTCTTCAATGTTTGATGTGAGACATGAGAACCTACTGCTTGGTCCATTTCTTTATCCAGATAGGGAGAGCAGTCTTCTTAGATAGGTTCGCAACTGGGGTATCAACAACCGCGAGGCTTTCCCATTTCTTAGCATCCTCCTCAGAAAAGGGATATAACTTTAATGTGCCCTCAATAGGTGCCTTTTTATTTGTTTTCTGTCAATTTGCCTCAATAATAGTTTTGATCACCTCATGCACTGGGAGACACATGAAGAAGTAGAAGGATCTTTAGTATCATGCAAAGATAAAGTCTGTCTGACAGCCTTAATGAGCGCAAAACAAGCTTATAATCAAAGCCAAAAGATTCTTCATCCTCCGAAGATGAAACAGGCTCAAGTTCATCCTTAACAGAGGAAGCAGAACTATAATCACCTGCATCATTAATAGTGGATGCTCTAGGTCTCTTGGACGTAGAAGCCTGTTTTATACTCTCAGCCACTGCCTCTTTAATCCAAAGTAAAACTTTTTTAAATGAAGAATCACCTCTGATGGAGTCGCCTGTTTTAGATACAACAGAGAGAGCAATTATTGGCTACAGCATCCGGGCAGGGTAAATCAGACTTGAGAAATTGTTTAATGGAGTCTCTGCAAAATATTTTATCTTTAATGATAGGCTCAAAGCGAGTGAGGCAGGTTCATAAGGATTAACACCTCCTACTCATTCAGGCTTTTTCTCTCTTTTATTTACCAACAGTGTGGCACAAAATAGAAGGATCTGGGCTCTTTTATGGTACTGGTCCCTGATAACAACTGTGCCCCAGATCCTAGCCAGCCTTTGGAACCCAAACAAGGGGCTAAAAACTCCAGGGCCAAATGACAGGCTAGGGACTGTGTGCTGAGAAACTCGTTTGGAGGCTGAGCTATTAAGTGGGATTCTGATTGCTGACGGAATGATTAGGTGTCATGTGCCCTTTATCAGGTGGTGCGCAGGACTTCCTTCTCTAATAATCACTGCGGGACGTTTAGACGGGGCAGATTTACTAACCGGCGAAAATTCGCCAGCGGCCACTTCGCACCCAGCGCAACACTTCATCGCTCAGACCAAGGACAATTCACTAACATGCGGAGTTTCATACTGGGTGCCGAACCATGGCGACTTTTCGCTAGAGGTACATTGGTAATGCGAGCATTTCAAAGTGAAGATACGCTAGCGTTCATTTCTGCCTAGCGAAAATTGGCTAGAGATCTTGCACTCAGGTTCATTTGCATATGGCGGAGAAGTTGAATGGACGTCTTTATGTTATATGTTGCAGCAAATAGATCATTGTTTATTACACAAGTCCAGGGAAGCTTAATAAAGACAAGAGAGTTAATATAATGCCCTACACATGAGCCCACTGTATAGTTTATGTTCCATATGTTAGAAAATATATGGGGGAACCCGGTTACCAAAAAACTTTTTCGGCCTATCACTCTGAAAAAAGGAAAAGTCGCCAGCGATTTTTGAACTTTGATGCATTTTCCACTCAGAATATAATGTAAGTGACAGAAGATTGAGGAAGATCTATGCACTTCATTGCACTTCTTCTGGTCTGAGCTGGCAAAGGAAAGTCTGGCGAAAGAGATAACGTTCAGTAAAATCCGAATTTTAGTGAATTTGCGGAGTAACGTCCATTCGCCAGAGTGAATTGTCGCCTGGCGATAAAGTGTGAATAACCGCTAGCGTCTGTCTCTCTTGCTAGCGAATTTGTGGCTGTTAGTAAATTTGTGATGTCCCTGTGGGCGGTAACACTAAGAAATTGTCGCTAGCGTTAGCCACTTCGCCCTTTAGTAAATCTGCCAGGAACACCTGCGTATAAGAGTTTTAATAATTCTAATATCCACTAGATGGCAATATATGAGCACCCAATTCATGGTTTCTCACTCCAGAATTATATTCTGTTTCCTTTATAAACAGAAAATGTTTTTGTTTGAGGGAAACTAATCTTTTAATCCAAAATAATCCCACTGGCATGCTTGTAAAATAAAAAATATAGTTTTGTTAAATCATTTTAAAATATCAAAAACTCCCCACATGGAGCCTAACGCGTTTCATGCTTACCTAGCACTCAGTCATAGGCAATCTCTGAGACTAAGACCTAGATAAGCATGAAACGTGTTAGTCTCCATGTGGGGAATTTTTGATACTGTTATCTTTCAAGCATGCACGTGGGATTATTTTGGAAGTAAAAGATTATACCTGGGTTTGGTCACTAGAGGACCTCAGCATGCCATTGTCGGATTACATAGGTCTATTTCCAAGAAATCTAGCTATTGAGGGAAACTAATGCCTACAATTACATTTGTACAGCTATTACACCTATGGCACCTACATATACTGTGTATATATATATATATATATATATATATATATATATATATATATATATATATATATATATATATATATATATATATATATATATATATATATATATATATTGTTACGGTGCCCATTGCAAGCCAGTAAGAGCACTGCTTTCTCATGCACAACTATCTCACAACTGAAACTGGGGCAAAAAAGACTCCTGTAGATTTATAAGATGGGTGAGCAGCCTTCCGAATGTTGCCCCTCACCCCCCACTGTGCTTACTTTTCTGGTTTCTAATGGGACACAGGAAAGCTGCATAACTTGGGCAGAGAGCTGTCGTTCTACCACCCCTGGTAACCAGTCCTACATTGCTCCCCAAGCAGAGTCGGGCATTGCCCAATAGGTGCACACATGTCAAATAGGACACATTCATTGGCTAGAGCAGTGAGAGGGGACTGGCTAAGGGTTTTAGGCAGAGATGGTACGTGCCTGGTGCCCCCCCCAGCTTTGTTCCCTAGGCCATACCTCCCAACTGTCCCGCTTACTGAAATGTACTGGCTTTCTCTTTGATCTCCTGCACTGAACAGCCAGAAACAGATGCAAAGTTTCTAATTTAATTGGCAGAGAGCCCAGAATAGATACTTAGATACTTTTGTAACAATTTAAGATAAGCAGGTCTCTTGGGAAAACTGTGACTTGCAGCTAAAAGGACAATTCACCTTCATCCAACATCAAAACTACAGAAATGTGTTCAAACTTTCATAACCTGCCAAATTTTGTAAAATGGACCTGGTAATTAAGGGGTGTGGCCGCAAAAAAGGGGCGTGGTATCCCTCTTTCCGTTTCCAGACTGTTGGGAGGTTTGGGTGTAACTAGATATTACTGGGCCCCACAGCAAATTCTTTTTCAGGCCCCTAAAATGTTTAAAGGTTTATCCTGTTTTACCAATATTTATTGAAACTGTATATGAATGAGGGCCTCATGGGGCCCCTATACCTCCTGGCCCCCCCTGCAGCCACAGGATCTGCTTCCTCTCTAGTTACTCCTCTGCCTGCCACAATGAGACTTGTAACATTAGCCTGGTTAGAAGAACAACTAGAAGTATAAACCAGAAGAGTTGGGTAGTCCGCTGTAACTTGCCCACTCCCAATACACAACTGACCCAAACTCAAAACGTCAAAATTGCCGCGTTTTAAACACTATTTGGACGCCAATTGACTTTAACACCAGTGTCAAAATTGACGGAAGCAATTTTTTTGGACTCATGCCCAAAATTGGACGCGGGTGTCAATTTTGATTTTCACATTATTTTCGGAAATCTTTCACCGTTTTGCAAATGTGTTTTCGCAGTGTTGCTGTGTTAGTAAGATGTAGAGAGGGATATTCCGAGACAATTTGCAATTGGTTTTCTTTTTTTATTATTTGTGTTTTTTGAGTTATTTAGCTTTTTATTCAGCGGCTCTCCAGTTTGCAGTTTCAATCCAAATTCCCCTAGCAACCATGCGCTGATTTGAATAAGAGACTGGAATATGAATAGGAGAGGCCTGAAGAGAAAGATGAGTAATTAAAAGTAACAATAACAATACATTTGTAGCCTTACAGAGCATTTGTTTTTAGATGGGGTCAGTGACCCCAATTAGAAAGCTAGAAAGAGTCAGAGAAAGTCAATTCAAAAACGATAAAAAAGAATAAAGACCAATTGAAAACTTGCTTAGAATTGATCATTTTATAACATACTAAAAGTAAACCTAAAGGCGAACCACCCTTTAATATAATTTGCATTTGAAGTACAATGTGGGACTGATGAAGTGGAATAAGAGGGTTGTCTTTGGGTCCCATAAGACCTGATTTATATCTAGTTTTCCCCACACCACCTTCACTCTGATTCTCACCTCGAATCATTTCAATTGTACAGTTGAATAAAGTTTTCTTTACTAATATTTTTGTTTTTTATTACCAAGTGGGAACATCCATAGTCAGTAGGAACTTCATATGATTTTTATTTCTTTCCTAGAGCTAGGATAGGCAATATAGAGGGCACTAAATACAGGTATGGGACCTTTTATCCACAATGCTCCGGACCTGGGGTTTTCCGTATAATGGATCTTTCTGTAATTTGGATCTTTATACCTTAAGTCTACTAGAAAATCATGTAAACATTAACTAAACCCAATAGGCTGTTTTAAATCTTAGTTGGGATCAAGTACAAGCTACGGTTTTATTATTACACAGAAAATCATAATAATTTTGAAATTTTGGATTATTTGGATAAAATAGAGTCATTGGGGCAAATTCACTAAGCACCGTAGCGCCGAACGCTAGCGTTACTTCGCTAGCGTTACTTCGCTAGCGTTACTTCGCTAGCGTTACTTCGCTAGCGTTTGGCATTTTCGTTACTGCGCAAATTCACGATGGCGTAGATTCGCTAGTGTTACTTCGCACCCTTACGCCTGGCGAAGTTTCACTAGCAACGTAACTACGCAAATTCACTAACGCGCGCAGTGTACTGAACGCTACCTTTTACGGTAGACTTCCTTCGCCACCTCAGACCAGGCGAAGCGCAATAGAGTAGATAGGGATTGCTTCAAAAAAAGTCAAAATTTTTTCTAAGTCCCAAAAAACGCTGGCGTGTTTTCTACATTATGGGTGATAGGCTGAAAAAGAGGGATAGGCTCCCCTCCTTCCCCCCTACATTTCCTGACTCATGGCAACTTACCTATACAGTGGGCACATGTGTAGGGCAAAATAAAATTTTTATTTGCTGATTTGAAGGTTTTCTAGCCATTTGTAGTGCTGATACGTGTTCCTCCATTGAAATTTGAATTTGGCGCCGTATGTAAATTAGCCTCCGCTAGCGTAACTTCGCTTTACTTAGCGAATCAACGCTAGCTCAACTTCGCAACCTTACGCTACCCCTGAGCGCAACTTCCGATTTTAGTGAATTTGCGAAGCGCTGGCGAAACTACGCCTGGCGAAGTGTGGCAAAGTGTGGCGAAGTGCGGCGAAGTTACGCCTGGCGCAACTACGAATCTTAGTGAATTTGCCCCTATGGGAGATGGCCTTCCTGTAAGTTGGAGCTTTCTGGATAATGGGTCTCCTGATAACAGATCCCATACCGGTATATATATATATATATACATGCCATATCCTATGTAATAAATAACAAGTCACCCCCTTGCACCTCCCAAGTCACAGCCCAGTCCAACAGACTAAGCAATTCAACTATAAAGCAGCAGGGTGAGCAGAAGATTTTTAGAGGGAATCTCCACTGCTCTATTTACATCTATAGGAGTTTTAGAGCTGCGTGGGGAACTGTCTGTTCACCCTCCGATAGATATGACCCCATATGAGCCATTCATTCTTCATGCAACCTACAGCGAACTGGAAAAAGTCTGTTAGTTGTCTTTATGCATTATTACCACTGGGTGGCGCCAATAGCCAGCTGTAGAATTTACCAACTGTCAGAATATTGTGAGCTCATTTTTATGAGAGTGGGTGCAGGGTGACGGGTTTTCTGGTGGGCCCTATTGCACCCACTACATAAATATACTGTAATGCGTGTCACCCGAAAGCTGGAAAGTTCCATGGCCAGAGCAGCTGATCCCTATGACCCTGATGTGAGACCCAATCATAATGTGATTCGTTCCAGCACAGGAAATGAGACTGTATGATTCATTAAAGGACAAGTAAACCTTAAAAAATAAGTGAATGTAAAATTGATGAGGGGGCTATTCTAAGCGCTTTTGTATTTTACATTCATTATTTATTTTGTTTTTATTCCAAGATATTAAGGGATACTGTACTGTCAATAGTAATGAATTTTGTTACAACAGCGCCACCTGCTGGTCAGTTTCCCACCAGTCTGACCACCAAGTAGTCAAGGAAGTTGTCAGGAGAAAGAAAGAGGCTGCTCTGATGTTCTTCTGCTTAGGAAAGATTTGAGAAAGGTTTCTAATTTTATTCTGCAAAATCTCATTTTACTGAGTCAGGAAGCGTCTCTTGATACCCATCTGATTGGCTCTATCAGGAAATATGATATAGGCAATACATTTAGGGGCCCATTCACTAAGTTCGAGTGAAGGAATAGAAGAAAAAATACTTCGAATTTCGAAGTGGTTTTTTGGCTACTTCAACCATCGAATGGGCTACTTCGACCTTCGACTACGACTTCAAATTGAACGATTCGAACTAAAAATCGACCATTCGATAGTCAAAGTACTGTCTCTTTAAGAAAAAACTTCGACCCCCTAGTTCGCCATCTAAAAGCTACCGAAGTCAATGTTAGCCTATGGGGAAGGTCCCCATAGGTTTGGCTATCTTTTTTTGGTCGAAGGACATTCCTTCGATCGATGGATTAAAATCCTTCGAATCGTTCGATCGAACGATTATTCCTTCGATCGTTCGATCGAACGAATTGCGCAAATTGCAATTGCACTTCGATATTCGAAGTTGAAGGATTTTAATTCGCCAGTCGAATATTGAGGGTTAATTAACCCTCGATATTCGACCCTTAATACATCTGCCCCTAATTGACGGGAATCATCTACATTCCTATGTTTGATATTTAATAAATCTACTCCACTTTCCCCATTGTCACTGTTTTGTTATATTTTTCAATTTGAACGCAACGGCCAGATTTTTGTCAGAGAAACCTCAATTTTACACCCCCGGTTCCCCCCCCCTCATTTTACACCATATTTTGTGTTCCCACCAATATATCATGCACTGGCCAATTCTCAGTAACATTTCAATTGGTCTTTATTTTCTAAGTTGTTAATTTGCCTTTGTCTTCTGACTCTTTCCAGTTTTCAAATAGGGGTCACTGACCCCATCTAAAAAACAAATGCTCTGTAAGGCTACAAATGTATTGTTAATGTTACTTTTTATTACTCATCTTTCAGTTCAGGCCTCTCCTATTCATATTCCTGTCTCTTATTCAAATCAATGCATGGTTGCTAGGGGACTTTTGACCCTAGGAACCAGATGGCTGAAATTACAAACTGGAGAACTGCTGAATAAAAAGCTAAATAACTCAAACACCATAAATAATAAAAAATAAAAACCAATTGCAAATTGTCTCAAAATATCGCTCTCTACATCAAACTAATTTAAAGGCGCACAACCCCTTTAATAGCGCTAACTATTAACCTTCTGTCCGTGCATCAGTGAATTATACAGAAGGTCAGCTTCTTCATGGCAAACAAAAACAGTTGTTTCTATAGAAACAGAACAGAGTCTTTACAGAGGCCACAGCATTTAATTTTCTTTTTAACCTTTTGTCGAGTACAAACTGTACAGAACTGCTTGTTCTTAACTAGGGCTGAGTGTAGTTGCCTTACAATGACTTTCACTTATTCACATGGGGCCAGCTACAAGGGCTACAAAAATGTTTGCATTTGTGCCACATAGGTTTCTCCGGGCCAGAAGTCTGTACAGTGGGCAACCTCCCTTCTACATATCAACTTGTAGTCTTGGTAGACTTTCCTGACTCAGCCTGCAGCCTTGTGCCTTTATATGGTCACAGAACAACCCCTCAGTGACTTCTAATATCCTTATCATTTACAATAGGGGGTACATTATCCCTTATAATACATGAGTGATACTCAGAGTTCCCTGTATAACTCAGCCTGCAGCCTTGTGCCTTTATATGGTCACAGAACAACCCCTCAGTGACTTCTAATATCCTTATCATTTACAGTAGGGGGTACATTATCCCTTATAATACATGAGTGATACTCAGAGTTCCCTGTATAACTCAGCCTGCAGCCTTGTGCCTTTATATGGTCACAGAACCCCTCAGTGACTTCTAATATCCTTATCATTTACAATAGGGGGTACATTATCCCTTATAATACATGAGTGATACTCAGAGTTCCCTGTATAACTCAGCCTGCAGCCTTGTGCCTTTATATGGTCACAGAACAACCCCTCAGTGACTTCTAATATCCTTATCATTTACAGAAGGGGGTACATTATCCCTTATAATACATGAGTGATACTCAGAGTTCCCTGTATAACTCAGCCTGCAGCCTTGTGCCTTTATATGGTCACAGAACAACCCCTCAGTGACTTCTAATATCCTTATCATTTACAGTAGGGGGTACATTATCCCTTATAATACATGAGTGATACTCAGAGTTCCCTGTATAACTCAGCCTGCAGCCTTGTGCCTTTATATGGTCACAGAACAACCCCTCAGTGACTTCTAATATCCTTATCATTTACAGTAGGGGGTACATTATCCCTTATAATACATGAGTGATACTCAGAGTTCCCTGTATAACTCAGCCTGCAGCCTTGTGCCTTTATATGGTCACAGAACAACCCCTCAGTGACTTCTAATATCCTTATCATTTACAGTAGGGGGTACATTATCCCTTATAATACATGAGTGATACTCAGAGTTCCCTGTATAACTCAGCCTGCAGCCTTGTGCCTTTATATGGTCACAGAACAACCCCTCAGTGACTTCTAATATCCTTATCATTTACAGTAGGGGGTACATTATCCCTTATAATACATGAGTGATACTCAGAGTTCCCTGTATAACTCAGCCTGCAGCCTTGTGCCTTTATATGGTCACAGAACATCCCCTCAGTGACTTCTAATATCCTTATCATTTACAGTAGGGGGTACATTATCCCTTATAATACATGAGTGATACTCAGAGTTCCCTGTATAACTCAGCCTGCAGCCTTGTGCCTTTATATGGTCACAGAACAACCCCTCAGTGACTTCTAATATCCTTATCATTTACAGTAGGGGGTACATTATCCCTTATAATACATGAGTGATACTCAGAGTTCCCTGTATAACTCAGCCTGCAGCCTTGTGCCTTTATATGGTCACAGAACACCCCTCAGTGACTTCTAATATCCTTATCATTTACAGTAGGGGGTACATTATCCCTTATAATACATGAGTGATACTCAGAGTTCCCTGTATAACTCAGCCTGCAGCCTTGTGCCTTTATATGGTCACAGAACCCCTCAGTGACTTCTAATATCCTTATCATTTACAGTAGGGGGTACATTATCCCTTATAATACATGAGTGATACTCAGAGTTCCCTGTATAACTCAGCCTGCAGCCTTGTGCCTTTATATGGTCACAAAACATCCCCTCAGTGACTTCTAATATCCTTATCATTTACAGTAGGGGTACATTATCCCTTATAATACATGAGTGATACTCAGAGTTCCCTGTATAACTCAGCCTGCAGCCTTGTGCCTTTATATGGTCACAGAACAACCCCTCAGTGACTTCTAATATCCTTATCATTTACAGTAGGGGGTATTATCCCTTATAATACATGAGTGATACTCAGAGTTCCCTGTATAACTCAGCCTGCAGCCTTGTGCCTTTATATGGTCACAGAACCCCTCAGTGACTTCTAATATCCTTATCATTTACAGTAGGGGGTACATTATCCCTTATAATACATGAGTGATACTCAGAGTTCCCTGTATAACTCAGCCTGCAGCCTTGTGCCTTTATATGGTCACAGAACATCCCCTCAGTGACTTCTAATATCCTTATCATTTACAGTAGGGGGTACATTATCCCTTATAATACATGAGTGATACTCAGAGTTCCCTGTATAACTCAGCCTGCAGCCTTGTGCCTTTATATGGTCACAGAACCCCTCAGTGACTTCTAATATCCTTATCATTTACAGTAGGGGGTACATTATCCCTTATAATACATGAGTGATACTCAGAGTTCCCTGTATAACTCAGCCTGCAGCCTTGTGCCTTTATATGGTCACAGAACATCCCCTCAGTGACTTCTAATATCCTTATCATTTACAGTAGGGGGTACATTATCCCTTATAATACATGAGTGATACTCAGAGTTCCCTGTATAACTCAGCCTGCAGCCTTGTGCCTTTATATGGTCACAGAAACCCTCAGTGACTTCTAATATCCTTATCATTTACAGTAGGGGGTACATTATCCTTATAATACATGAGTGATACTCAGAGTTCCCTGTATAACTCAGCCTGCAGCCTTGTGCCTTTATATGGTCACAGAACCCCTCAGTGACTCTAATATCCTTATCATTTACAGTAGGGGGTACATTATCCCTTATAATACATGAGTGATACTCAGAGTTCCCTGTATAACTCAGCCTGCAGCCTTGTGCCTTATATGGTCACAGAACACCCTCAGTGACTTCTAATATCCTTATCATTTACAGTAGGGGGTACATTATCCCTTTAATACATGATGATACTCAGAGTTCCCTGTATAACTCACCTGCAGCCTTGTGCCTTTATATGGTCACAGAACACCCTCAGTGACTTCTAATATCCTTATCATTTACAGTAGGGGGTACATTATCCTTATAATACATGAGTGATACTCAGAGTTCCCTGTAACTCAGCCTGCAGCCTTGTGCCTTTATATGGTCACAGAACCCCTCAGTGACTTCTAATATCCTTATCATTTACGTAGGGGGTACATTATCCCTTATAATACATGAGTGATACTCAGAGTTCCCTGTATAACTCAGCTGCAGCCTGTGCCTTTATATGGTCACAGAACCCCTCAGTGACTTCTAATATCCTTATCATTTACAGTAGGGTACATTATCCCTTATAATACATGAGTGATACTCAGAGTTCCCTGTATAACTCAGCCTGCAGCCTTGTGCTTTATATGGTCACAGAACACCCTCAGTGACTTTAATATCCTTATCATTTACGTAGGGTACATTATCCCTTATAATACATGAGTGATACTCAGAGTTCCTGTATAACTCAGCTGCAGCCTTGTGCTTTATTGGTCACAGAACCCCTCAGTGACTTCTAATATCCTTATCATTTACGTAGGGGGTACATTATCCTTATAATACATGAGTGATACTCAGAGTTCCCTGTATAACTCAGCCTGCAGCCTTGTGCCTTTATATGGTGACAGAACAACCCCTCAGTGACTTCTAATATCCTTATCATTTACAGTAGGGGGTACATTATCCCTTATAATACATGAGTGATACTCAGAGTTCCCTGTATAACTCAGCCTGCAGCCTTGTGCCTTTATATGGTCACAGAACAACCCCTTGGTGAATTTCAATTATGTATATAATGTATTATAAGGCAGAAACATAAAGCTTCTCTGCATGCAAAATCAGTTCTTTAGCAAAGTGAAAGAAGATGTTATTTTAGCACAATTGCAATATACATTGATTTTTAAAAAGTTCAGGCAGTCCCTGGGTTATGTACGAGATAGAGACTGTAGGTTTGTAGTTGAAACATATTCATTTACTTATTAAATGCAACAACACAGATGTTGGCCTTCAGGTAGTAAGTATTTTTTTATTAGAGATGCACTAAATCCAGGATTCGGTTCAGGATTCGGCCTTTTTCAGCAGGATTTTTATTCGGCCGAAAACCGAATCCTAATTTGCATATGCAAATTAGGGAAGGGGAGGCAAATCGCGTGACTGTCACAAAACGAAGTAAAAAAATGTTTTCCCTTTCCCACCCCTAATTTGCATATGCAATTTAGGATTCGGATTCAGTTCGGTATTCGGCCAAATTTTTCGCGATGGATTCGTGGGTTCGGCCGAATCCAAAATAGTGGATTCGGAGCATCCCTACTTTTTATCTTTCTTTTAGGGTATTTTACAGGCCTAGCTGGACCATTATTACAAATTTACCGGCAATGTAGTTTCTGGTAAATTTGTAATACACTTAAAAAAAAGCCCTTGGCCCGTCCCCAATTCGCTTTTACCTTTTTTTCGGCCTTCTCGCCATCTCGTGACGTGGCTCCCTTTTTGCATCACCGAACGCCCTTTTTGTTCCCGCCCCTCCCACCATCCGGTAAAAACTTTGAGAAAAGGAGGCAACTCTATCCGCAGTAGACAACACACACCAGAGGGGATTGAAATGAAAGCAGTTCAACTCATTTTCTGCTCTCTTGTTCCCAGTCCTAGACAATGTAGCAGAAGCCAGCTGATAGTCATGAGCGACTCTGTCCCGTTTCAATTCGCCAAAAAAAAAAAATCGCAATTGGAAAATTGTGGAAAATGTGTGAAATGCATTGAAGTCAACAGATGACAATTTTTTTTAGGTCCATAAAATCCTTTTTACACGCGTAACCTTTTTTCCTTACAAATGCATTAACATCACATGTTTTTTCTTGTGCGACTTTTTTTAGCTCGCTGACTTTTTCGTCTTGGTGATCTTTTTGCCTTAGCAGATTTTTTTCCCACTGCCACTACCTGATGATTTAAAGGGGGAGTAAAGTGTAAAATAGAATAAGGCTAGAAATGCTGTATTTTGTATACTAAACATAAACATGAACTTACTGCACCACAAGCCTAATCAAACAAATGATTTATGTTTTTAAAGTTGGCCACAGGGGGTCACCATCTTGTAACTTTGTTATACATCTTTGCAAGACTAAGACTGTGCACATGCTCAGTGAGGTCTGGGCTGCTTAGGGAACGTCATAAATTATCAAAACAGCACAAGTCAAATAATATCTGCCAGAAGCCGATACAGCAAGACTGATTAATAATCAGAATATACAGACTGCACTGGGTCCTGTGTTGTCATGTAATCTAATGTGGATTTTATCGTTTTTGGATTGTTTAATACAAACTTTCTCCAACTCTGCAGAACCAGTGGCTGCAGCAAAATAATCCTCCAAATATAATCCCAGTTTATCTGTTTAAATCTGGCTCCATGATCTTTGTCCCTGCAGCTGGAGTTGGATCAGTAAAGGGGATGTAAAGGCAAAAATAAAATCCAATACAAATCTCTACACAGTCGCCGACTGCTCTACAGGGAAACAAACAAAACTGCTTGAGTTCTGCATGGCTGGGAAGTAAGGCGGGGGCTCCCCCTGCTGTTCATAAGTATGATTGTTTCCCTGCAGAGCAGTTAGGGACCGTCTGACAATTCCTATCCACAGCAGTAAATGAAGGGAGAATTTCACTGCATACAGTCAGGTTTCTTATAAAAACGGTACACATTTTTTAATTAAAGTATATTGGAGATAGGTTTCTTTTTCATTAAAGAAAATAAAAATGGGATTTTATTTTTTTGCCTTTACATGCCCTTTAAATGGTATTCTATGATAAAAAGTGGTAACCAGTACATTATACATATAACATTAAATGGACTCTCAGTTTAGGAGACCTTCAGCTGTCTGACTCCACTAGTTCTCCTTATCAGCTTTCAATCTATTATTGTATTTCAAGGGGGATCAGGACAACGACATTCTTTAGTGATTTATATTTCATCATCCACAACACCCTACACTGTATGTTTTGCTCAGATCCATAACAGGATCAAATGTGATAAGCTTAACCCTTTCACTTTTATTCTTACTGACATGTGTAACCCTTTAAAGGGGTTGTTCACCTTTAAATTAACTGTTAGTATGATGTAGAGAGTGATATTCTGAGACAATTTGCTATTGGTTTTAATTTTTTATTATTTGTGGTTTTTGAGTTATTTAGCTTTTTATTCAGCCGCTCTCCAGTTTGCAATTTCAGTAGTCTGGTTGCTTGGGTCCAAATTCCAACCATGCACTAATTCAAATAAGAGACTGGAATATGAATAGGAGAGGCCTGCATAGAAAGGTGATTAATAAAAAGTAGCAATAACAATACATTTGTAGCCTTACAGAGCATGTGTTTTTTAGATGGGGTCAGTGACCCCCATTTGAAAGCTCGAAAAAGAGGAATCAGAGGAAGAAGCCAAATATTTCTAAAACTTTCAAAATTACAAAATTTAAAAGTTGCTTAGAATTGGCTATTCTATAACATACTAAAAGTTAACTTAAAGGAGAAGGAAAGCTACAGAGGCAGATTATTGGCAAAAGATTAGCAACAATAGTGCAAGCTATAACACTATATTTATTCTGCAGAATGCTTTACCATACCTGAGTAACCAGCTCTAGAAGCTCTCTCTGTTTGTTTAGGATAGCAGCTGCCATATTAGCTTGGTGTGACATCACTTCCTGCCTGAGTCTCTCCCTGCTCACTCATAGCTCTGGGCTCAGATTACCAGCAGGTAGGGAGGGGGAGAGAGGAGCAAACTGAGCATGCTCAAGCCCTAGCCCTGGAGGTTTAAGCTGAAAACAGGAAGTCTGATACAGAAGCCCATGAGTACACAATAGAAGGAAAGAAATGTGTTTCTTTTGACAGAGGACTCAGAGCAGCATTACTTTGAGGGATTACTGGTGTATTTATATAGACCTTTCTGATAAAGCTTACTTAGTTTTAACCTTTCCATCTACTTTAAAGGTGAACCACCCCTTTTAAGCATCTCTTCTCCAGCGTAACCAACCTCAGCGTCCTTAGTGGAAAGACAAACACTAATTTAATGAATATATATTTATTTATATTAAATAAACATGGTTTTGAACTTGCCTGAGTATGAAACTCCTCTTTTGCTTCCCATGGAAACTCAATAAGGGCAGATACACACACAGCAATTGGGGGAGATTAGTTGCCAGGCGATAAACCTCCTCTTCTTCAGGGCGACTAATCTCCCGAACTGCCTCCCCTGCCTTCCCGCCGGCTAGAATGAAAATCGCCAGCGGGATGGCACTCAGCGTGCTTCGTTTTCCGAACTTGCCTCACGAGGAAACTTCGGGCGACTTCGGAAAATGAAGCAATCCGTGTGCCATCCTGCCGGCGATTTTCACCACAGAAGGTGTGATGCCATAAAGCTTCGAGGGATGAAACACAATTGAAGTCCGGGTAGGACTGGGCTGGCGGGACACTGGGAGAAAAGCTGGTGGGCCCCGCTGGCCCAGACCCGCTTTTAATGCTGCTCCCTGAACTCCCTTCCGGCCTGTGGTTGCCGCCGCATGCAGGAAAAAGAAGGTAAGGAGGGTTGTGGCACGGGGGGCCTGACGTGTCTTTGTCGCTGGGGTGTGGGGCCCCCCAGTCTGACCCTGTTTGTAGGTATAAAAAATAAGAGGCTATTCCTCAGTGTCTGGGAAAGTCACAGAGACAAAATAGAATGGATGATATCTAATGGGCACCAAGAGACAACATTTTTTAATCAAGAGAGAGGGTAGTTGTGAAGGGATGGGACCCCCAAATCAATAACCTGACTTGCCCCCCATTCAGACAAGCTTTGTGCCCTGCTGCACCTTTATGATGTCATCAATCTCTATGTTCTTCTTTCTGACATCTAATTCTTCCCAAACAAGACATTTATGGAGGAAACACCTTTGATCCTTGTGCCTCCTGTTTATGGCTTCCGTCTGTTTTTAGTGGTGGGTACAATTAATCTCAATGGAACGTTTGACTTCAAACCTTTATGACTGTGATTATGAGACGTGATAGAGCTACAGGCAGGATTTGCCGTGGAGGACTAAATATTGAGTTTCCAGGTCCACGCGTATATCGACTCAATCCTACTTAACTCTGCCTATTCCCCTACACTTTCTCCTGTTGCCACCAAATGATCCGCAGCATTGGAATTCTATGGATTAATGTAACCTCGGCCTATCAATTGTTGCAACCGACTGGTTTCTGTTATATTTGTCACTTAGTCAGTAAAAAGGGAGAAACTTCATCAACTATCACAAAACTAAGGGAATGTCTGGGAACTTAAAGGGGATGTTCACCTTCTATACATTTTTTCAGTTGAGTTGTTTCCAGATTGTTCACCATAAACAATGACTTTTTTTGAATTGGCAATTCTATTACAAACTAAAAGTGAATTTAAAGGTGACCCACTCCTTCAACTCTCCAATAGGGTTACCGGGAAAACACACAAACCCCAATCCGCCCCCTTAAGGCCCATATCCAGTAAAAAAATGACCAGTCTCTTACTCTTCATCCTTCCCAAAGACTCTGTCGGACATCTGGTGATGTCACCACCCCTCGCCATTATCACCCCACCCCTTTACATCATCGCTCCACCTCCTGGTGTGTCACCGCCCCCCACTGGCCGGTAAGATTATTTTAAAAAGTGGCAACCTTACCCTCTAAGGCAGGGGTCCCCAACCTTTTTCACCCGTGAGCAACATTCAGATGTAAAAAGTGTTGGGGAGCAACACAAACATGAAACAAGTTCCTGGGTGATGCCAAAAAAGGGTTGTGATTGGCTATTGATAGCCCATATGTGGACTGGCAGCCTACAGGAGGCTCTGTTTGGCAGTACACCTGGTTCTTGTGCAACCAAAACTTGCCTCCAAGTTTGGAATTCAAAAATAAGCACCTACTTTGAGGCCAACATCAAGGGGTTGGAGAGTAACATGTTGCTCACGAGCTACTGGTTGGGGATCACTGCTCTAAGGAATGCAGAATCCATTTGTGCCAAGTAACTGCATAATCAACAAAGGGTCCTATTTATCATGTGTAGTTATGTGAATAATTCCGGTGGTAAAAAAACAAGATAGACGGTCGCCATTTTCCCCCGAGCTTGGCAGTTTTTACAGGACAATGCCTGGTGATTACATATTGGCATGTCTTTTATTTAATCATCGTTTTTAAAAAGTTTTATAAAAAGGCCCCCTAGTGCACTTGTAAGATTGTATTTATCATCCCCTTTGAGATGCCCCAGAACCAGGAGCTCTGCTGTCATGAAAGGGGTCGAGTAGCAAAAGCCCGTCCTGGTAACTTTAAGAGCCAAATTTCCGGAGGTTGCGGCATAGCAGGAGTCGGCTCGGGCAAGAAGAGGCAAAGTATCGCCCCTGCCCTGACCCTCAATTACCAAACTGAGTGGTTTGTCTCCTTCCCTCTGCCGGCCTTTTGTACAGGAGTAGCAAAGTGGATCTGCTTTCAGTCACTCACTCCTTTTGCTCTAATGACGTGGCGTCGGCCTTTGAGGAGCAAATATTGACAGCAAATTGTGAACTTTCACATTTCTGCCCCAATATCTGCTCTGAGCAGCTCCTTACAGACCAACGCTGAACCTGTGAGAGGAGCTACAGGAGTGAAGGGCTGCAAGAAAACAAATGGCTAACAAGTGGATGCACTTTAATGATCACTATATACACACACATGCATATGTACATATATACACACACGTGAGTATTTGGGAGTATCGGTGTGTTTGTGTATAGTCACAGTTTATGGAAGTGACTGGGAAGCACATAATAAATGTTTCCCTTGTCTCCCTTGGTGCCATAGTGCTCCCCTACTCTATATACACAGCTGAGCAAACTGTAGATCTATATTTATATAACCAGTAGGGAATAGAAATGACAGGTCTGGCAGTTGACGTTAATGTATATTTGGATCACGGCACCCAATCAGACTGGGATGCCAGGGGCCCACCATACAACCTTAGGACGTGGGCCCACTATACAACCTTAGACCATGGGTCCACCAGAAAACAAAAACCTTAGACTGTGGGCCCAGCAGAAAACCTTAGACTGAGGGCCCACCAGAAAACCTTAGACCATAGGTCCACCAGAAAACCTTAGACTATGGGCCCACGAGAAAATGAAAACCCTATACAGTGGGCCCACCAGAAAACCTTAGACCATGGGTCCACCAGAAAATGAAAACCTTAGACCGTGGGTCAACCAGAAAATGTCAGACCATAGGTCCACCAGAAAAACTTAGACTGTGGGTCCACCAGAAAATGAAAACCTTAGACCGTGGGCCCACTAGAAAACCTTAGACCATGGACCCAGCAGAAAATGAAAACCTTATACCGTGGGCCCACCAGAAAACCTTAGACCATGGGACCACTTTTCAAACAAATTCTCCTCCTCTTTCTTCACTCAACCTCCTTCTTCTCCTAGTCTTCCAATCTACTTACTATATTCTTCCATTATTAAGCAAGTTAGAAGCAAGAGGCCCACTGACACCTGGGCCCCCCTGGGAGTTTTCCTGGCATGCCTGTGTGCAGTCTGAAGCATTGTTCAGGTGTAAATCATGTTATCCAGAATGCTTGGGACCTGGGGTTTTCTGGATAACATTTTTTTCCATAAGTTTACTCTAGAGTATCACTTTAACATTAAATAAACCCAATAGGCTGGTTTTGCTTCCAATAAGGATTAATTATATCTTAGTTGGGATCAAGTACAAGTTACTGTTTTATTATTACACAGAAAAAGTAAATAATTTTTTAAAAATGTGGATTATTTGGATAAAATAGAGCCTATGGGGATGGCCTTTCCATAATTTGGAGCTTTCTGGATAACAGGTTTCCAGATAACAGATCCAATATGTTGTACAGGTATAGGATCCCTTATCCGGAAACCCGATATCCAGAAAGCTCCGAATTACGGAATGGCTGACTCCCATAGACTCCATTTAATCCAAATTTTTAAAAATGATTTCCTTTTTCTGTGTAATAATAAAACAGTAGCTTGTACTTGATCCCAACTAAGATGTAATTAATCCTTATTGGAAGCAAAACCAGCCTATTGGGTTTAATTAATGTTTAAGTGAATTTCTAGTAGACTTAAGGCATGAAGACCCAAATTACGGAAAGATCTGTTATCCGAGAAAACCCCAGGTCCCGAGCATTCTGGATAACAGGTCCCATACCTGTTCTGTTATCTGTCCTTATGTCCATCCCATCCCCCCATCAAGGGCCCCATGGCATTTTCCTCTGCCGTTACTCTGGCCCTGGTGAAGCTGTGGAAAATACAATATTCCTGTTCAGGTGACCTTTAATGAACTGTTTATGGATTCTATATGGAAACTGTTCTTTATTCCCATAATATCATTTCAGCAGCCCTTAGAGAGATACAGTATCGCCGGCCCCAGAGATTCCCTGCTGTGCCCAAGGCAGAGCTGAACTTTACCCCTGCGAGAAGAAAGGGTGCGGAGCAGAGGTACATGGGGAGGAGAGCAGCCTGTTTGTTCCTTATCTCTGGGCACTGCCTGCTCATATTCCTCTGCTTCTCCCAGAATAGGCAGAAATATAATAATTTGTTTATAATATGCCTGTTGTACGGCTGCGTAGTAGGGAGTCACCTGCACAAATCCCACTGCTGCTTTTCCATGAGATTTGCAAGTGAGCTGACGATTCTTCCCTCCAGCTCCTGCTTACAATTAGCTGCATGATGTTCACTTACACCCCAGGAATATGCATTGATCATCTTCAGATTTAATGCCATTATTTGGTAGTTATTGTGTAAGAGCTCAGCACCTCCTCCCCTTAGGGCATTTGTTTTTCAGTAGAGACAGGGTTAAACTCACCTGCTGCCCTATGTTTGGATATAGACAAATTAACCCTTTCCTTGAAATAGCCGGCAAAGCATTCAGCCAATGAAACAGGAGGAAGGGTGCACTGCAAAGGTTAATTTGTGATTGTGCGCTGCCTGGTACACACACAGGAGAGGTGTCTGACTCACAGGTAGGTGGGGCGAGGGTTCATTATGCAGAACCAACTGTGCAGCAGTGAAACACACACAGGAGGGCAAGGCTGATGGCTGTTCACTTAATCTCTGCAACACGAGTGTGAGATTCCTGCCAGGACTGGGATAAGGATTACTGAGCACCAGGCAATACAAGCCCCTCCAACAAATGCAATTTATAAGGTCAGTTTTAATTTATAAATTGATTCTGTGATAATAGTTTAATATCTATGTCCATGGTCAGGCATTGCAGACAGTGGGATTTTAGAGATCTACAACTCCCTGAAAGCCTTCAGCTTGCGGGGGTGGAAATCTGTAAATCCGTTACTGAATATCTTATATATATATCTATATATATATATATATATATATATATATATATATATATATATATATATATATATATATATATATATATATATATATATATATATATTGATGCTCTCACTTATTATAACATGTAGGCAGCAATGATCCACCTTGTCTATTCCAATCTGTGGATCCAATAAAGTTCTCTATTAATTAAAGGGTTGGGTCACAGGTTAAAAGGTCTGAGGTCACTTTCACTCTCTGTGTTACTTTACCCCCAGGGCAGAACAGAAACGCTCAGCTGCCCCCCATCTTCTTATTGGAGAAACCACTGCTCCCCGGTATCTCTGATCACTAAATCCTATTACTGACTCGCTCATGTCCCAGATCTCTCTCTGTACAAGAGGAAATGCTGAAAAATGATCTGAGACGGGGGGAAAAAAGGGACATTTTGTTCTAAAATTGGAAAAGGGAACTTGTTTTGCAGGTTATTATGGTGAAAATGTTTTGTCTTATGAATTCCATAACTGTATGGGGGCTAATGTACCTCCCAGAATACTCAGAGTTTTAACTATTCGGGTTGGGGCAGATTCGGGGAGATTTAGTCACCTGGCAACTAATCGACTTTTCTGCAGGGCGACAATCTCCCCGAATTGCCTTCCGCCTGATTGAATGAGGAATCGCCTGCGCTAATGCACTCGCGCCACTTTGATTTCCGAAGTTGCCTCACGAGGAAACTTTGGGCAACTTTGGAAATCGAAGCGCCGCGATTTCCGAAGTCGCCCGAAGTTTCCTAGTGAGACAATTTCGGGCGACTTTTGAATCGATGCGCCGCGAGTGCAGTAGCGCAGTCGATTCTTCATTCAAGCAGGCGGAAGGCAGTTTGTGGAGATTGTCGCCCTGCAGAAGAGGCGATTAGTCGTCAGGCGACTAAATCTCCCCGAATCTGCCCGTCTGTCCCAACCCTGAGGAAAAACCCTGCTGCTGAGGGACAGGGGGCTCAATGGGGCACTGACTGATACGCAGTTTGAAGGGGGTTGTTCACCTTTGATATGTATCAGATGTAGAGACTGATATTCTGAGACAATTTCAATTGGTATTCGTTTATTATTATTTGTGGTTTTTGAGTTATTTAGCTTTTTTTTCAGCAGTAGTGATGGGGGAATTTATTCGGCAGGTGCGAATTTACACGTTTTGCTGACGACGAATAAATTAGCAAAATTGCAGCGAAAATTCACCAGCAAATCTTCGGTGGCGTCAAGTTTTTTTTTTTTTGACGCTTGCGACAATTACGACACCGGCGACAATTAAAGGCGCCCATTGACTTTAATGCATGTCAAATTGTTGGCGCAGTTGGAATTGTCGCCGGCGTCAAAACTTGCATTTCAGAATTGTTTTTTTCGTGGGAAATTTGTAATTTCAGTAATCTAGTTGCTAGGGTCCGAATTACCCTAGCAACCATGTATTGATATGAATAAGAGACTTGGAATATGAATAGGAGAGGCCTGAATAGAAAGATGAATAATAAAAAGTAACAATACATTTGTAGCCTCACAACTCCTGGGAAATGATGGGAGCTATAGTTATACAATAGCTGGGGGCAGTACAGTAGAACCCCCTGCTCAGGGAATCTGAAAAAAAAAATGGTTTGTAATACAGGAAAATGTAGGACCTTCCCCCCCCCCCAAAGGGTAGTCCTAAAACACCATTATATGGGAAAAACCACTCATTCTAGAGAACCGTGATCTCAAGTTGAATGGCTCTTCACTAGGGTTAGGCTTAAGGTCCTCACTAGTGGGTAATTGTCCTTAGAACCCCATACAAGGAAAGCAGATCTAGGAGTCTCTAGTAGAGTGATTAGAATAGAGTGATTATTATTAGAATGAACCCCAATGTGTGGTTTTAACTGTGGTTGCAGAGGAGTCTGGGTTGTTTAGGCAAAGCCCAATGGCCAAAAAATGACACTACTGCCTATAAATCAGATCCATGATAACTTGTATCAGCCTCTGTTAGACTGATTTACCTTGGGAAGGTTCTCACCAGGCCGAGTTCTATTCAGATCCTGACATGCACAACTGTAGCATCCTGTAATTACCTGTATTTGTTATTCTGCTTTTTATTAGCACTGGCGCCTGCATAAATAGGCATCGTATAGGATCCAGTAACAGGCAGGACCCAACCTGTAGCTGAGCATATTATCTGGAGTGGGGGAACCAATTCTCTAGGGATGAGACGCACACCCGCATTCACCAACTGCAAGCCCCTTTGTATGGCCTGGTCCCAGCACAGGGGTCTGCACCGAGTTGTCTTTATGGGATTTAAATAAAAAAGTACCTTGGACCTTCCACTTAGAGGGACACGGCTGAGCTGCAGAGGTAGGTCAGAAGAATAGACATAGTATGTAAGTTATAGCACAGCAATATAGGGCATAGTCTTTAGTAGAGCAAGATGTCGTCATCCTGCCACCCTCCATTTGCAACTGTCAGCACCCATAGACAGCCAGAGCCTGGGAAGTTCCATTAGTACAGAAAGCACCGCCTTTGTGCAACTGTCGATGGATCCAAGAAGCTTGACACTAACACAATACAAAAAACGAACACAATACACTCATTTTCCTCCTGCAGTTTCCCACAATTCCAGCACGGCATTAGCCACAAGCCCTGCTAGGAAGTGAGTGCAACGTGTGCGTCCATTTGTAAATGTTGTGCAAGTCAATAATGATCTTCCGGGAAGGGCATTGGGGTCCCCTCCATGTTATTCAGTTGATGTAGTTTTGCAGGTGGAGAAACAGGGGTGGACTCTATGATTAGATCTGTGCCAGGGATGCAGTAAAGCGCTGAGCTGATGCAGTTGTGCCTGTTCCCATTGGCTCCACTAACGGCAGTTACTACATTTCTCATTATTGTGAAGTTTACACTTCTGGTTTCCCCTGTACAAAGCTCACTTGCAGCAACTGATTGTGAGTGGCGTAAGGACATGAGTGCGGAAACAATGAGCCATCAAATCTTTTCATCTCGGGCTGAAAGGCTGCACCTGTTTATCCAGCAATGTCGCAAAGGCTTCCATTCATTCCGCTAGTGAAACTCTAGGAGCCCTTTCTCCAACGTGTGTGATTGTGTATGTTTCGGCAGACTCGCCTTTTTTTTTTTTTTTTTTTTCTTGTGAAAATTTCTCATACTAAAGATTTTTCTATTTGATTTGCTTAAAGTCAGCGCCTTGGGGTTTGTTTACAAGAACACCATTGAAATATGTAATTTATTTGGCTTTGGCTTGAGGCCAACAAAAAACTGTCGGATATAGATTGCTCGTTTGAGGAGCAAGGCTACATTATGTTCAGGTGGTTGCTGACCCTTATGGGAGGATACAAACAGCTGTGACATCACTTCCGGGGTTTGTTTATTGCCCCATAACCAGGGATATTGATAGAGATTCCATTGGGAACCCAACAAACATGTCTAGGGACTGGTGGCTGCTCCTTGCACCAGTCTGCAATATATACAGGCAATGAAAGTTGAGACCCTTGTAACGAGTTGCCTCATCTCACATCCCCATGAAATGCTCTTTTTAGAGACGTTACAGAAGTGAGACATTTATCAGAGATACAAGAGCTCGGACACAGCACTCATTTTGATATTTTAGGAGACCTCTAGGAAGGGTTTGTGGCCACTACCACCAAACGCTATAGAACGCTGTTGAAGTAGCATAAAGACAACTTATGTGCCGTGAATAAGCAGAACTATATGCAGAGACTAATGAAATTCAGCTCTAGCAAGAAGGTGCTATGGGGGCTGGTACGGCTGGAATATCATATGGTGCCTGCGGAACGGGAAACGGCACAAACACCCTTGAATCTGATTTTTTTTCCAGTTTAAGCTTGAATGAGAGGAGCAAAACAAGTGGGGATTTCTTTTTCTACAAAAAAAACTTGTTTTCACTGATCAGAGCCTTTTAAGTTCATTTAATAATACAAAAAAAAGTTCATTCAGCGCTTAAATTGTGAAATCCTCAACTGATGTAAAGAATCTTGATTGAATCCGCCCTTCACTGCTCCACTCTGCTCGACTCTCCAATGCAAAACAAATCTCTGTAGGGAAGCGCAAGAATGGATACAGTACCCTTAAATATGTATATTAAAGTGCCAAGTGCAACACACTGTGATGTTTTAATTACGTGAAACTTGTTTAAAAAGTGCCATGTGCTGTAGACCCTTCAGGTAAGTTAGGCCAAGGATGGTAAATCAGCCCACCTCTGGTGAAATTGCCTACTTACCAGATTTACGCATCAAGCAAACTGGTGGTGACTCCAAGGTGTCCTCGAGTATTCGCGCAATGTTCATAAAAAATAGAAATAAATGATAGTGCAGAAGTATTTATTTAAAATTGTGCCCCAGCAAATCTTATTCAGAAAAAAAAAAAAAAGCGAAGGAGCCTGGCGCTCCACGTGAAATGCATTATGGATGAGGAGCAGTTTTATTTGTACAACGTTCTCAATTTCATGTTATTTTGTTGCTGGGGAACAATTTTAAATAAATTGTTGGTCTAACTTACCTTAAGGGTCTACAGCACATGGCACTTTTTAAACAAGTTTCACATAAGTAACACAGCATGGTGTGTTGCACTTTAAGTTCATTTTATTGTTTTCTTTTACCTTTTTCTTGGATCCCAAGCACTGAAGTTCATGGGTAAAAAGATGTCCTATTGTTTGTGCCAGAGTGACTGTCCTGTATGTTTCCATATGGCTTAATTTATTTGGAATATAAGGTATAACTTCCATTTTCTGCAGTGCAGCACTTCTCCTCCATAACAAAATAACGTAATTCTTTAGATTAGAATTAACATCTGTTTTTGTAAAGGGGACTTTTTCGAAGCCCATTGCAGTGTGCAAAATGCAAAAGTAGGGTGAAGGCCTGTGTTTTGGAGAGCAGATACTTGTGGCTTCCCCCACAATTGCATTACCAATCTATCGGTGGGGGAGGCACAGACACCCTGCCCCCTAACTTGTGTGGCATTCAGACAATGCCTTTAAATGCAGACACCGGGGCCGGCCAATGGATAAACTGACTCTCGGCCTGCATTTATATGACGCACTAGCCTGATTTCTAGCACAGCAGCTTATAGATAAGAGATATCAGTATCTGGGCCTGTTTTTTTCCATGATATTCTGTGTACTGCGATTATTTTATTCCTGACTAAGAAGGGTATTATTCCAATATTTAATGTACAGTATATCTCCTCTAGCCTTTGAATAATAAAACGCAGCCCTCGAAACCATCATTTCTATTGGCTTTCACAGAATAATTGCAGAAGTATCAGCCAAGGCCACAGCTAGGAAAGGCGAGGGCCACATTCAGAATGGAATAAATGAACTAAGTCTTGTCATTCTAGAATATTTACGTTGTTGTTTTTGAACCAAAAAATATTTGTTGGCTTCTTTGTGGGAAAAGAGAATGGGTTCCTGAGAGTTTTGGTGCATTCCATGTCACAAAGCAAAAAGATGAAGCGAGATATTATGATACGAAGGGTCATTGCAAATGGCAGGGCCCATGTTTTTTTAACCAAAAGCACATATTGATGTCATGGAATAGAGGATTTCCTTGAGACGTTTTGTTGCATTTGGCCTTTTCGTGTCTGAACACACAAAGAACACACACCCAAACAAACTTTCTCTATATGATGATATATTATATGTATATATAAATAATGAGCCTGCTGTTACAACTGTTCACCAGTTATAGCCCACAGCTCCCAATATCCTCAGCCATGAACTTGCTTAATCACAACTGAAGAGCTGTCCAACCGTAATAAAGTAATTTGTTATGTTTTGTGCTTGTGTGGCTGCTGTACTGGCCGGGGCACGTTCCCCTGGTGCAAGTGTGGTTAATGGGAACACAAATGCACTGTAGAGAGGAAAGGAAAAGTTGTGAGATTTGTGCTTCAGGCTGTGTATTGGGCAATGTTTTTAGTGTAGAGAATATTGACACTCAACTGATCAAAAAATGCCAAAATCCTCTCATACGGAGAAATCCCATTTGCCAAAGCAGTAACCAATAGAAAGTTCATTAGGTGGCCACGCACAGATATTGAATGAAACTAAGTTTTGTACAACATCTGCTGCGTGTATGGTGGGAAACAAGCCGACCGAGACTGGCAAAAGACTTGGATATCGGTTGGCTCGTCAATCAGTCAAGATTGAAAATTTTGATTGGGCGCATTTGCAGGCACCATGGGCCGGGGATACTGCCGAATTGTCGGATAGAGGTAGAATTCTATTGTTTATACTTTTGTATCTGATGATACAGCTGGTAACATTTATTATGAAAATGAACCAATGTCGACCAATGGTCACCGGAAAGATCGCAATTGTTATGAGAATGGCCCCTTTACTCTTGCACAGGTACAAGTGCTAAAACACTAAGTTATGCAAAAGTGTGCTCCTTGTTAGTCATATACAAAGCACTTGCTGTGCACTGGGCTGTGGTTGCACCGTTACACAAGTCACAGAGTGATGTTGGGCATACGTCAGCCGTATACTCAGTGTATGTCAATGATGAAACCATTGGAAACTCACGCATATTTTTATGTCCTGTAGAAAAGTCTACTATTTAATTTGCCTGAAGATTGTTATTATATGAACATAAGTAGGATTGAAGCAACAATCCGAAATCTCCTAAGGAGGCCTAGATTCTTAGTCCTTGGCCTGGCACCTTGTGTGGTGAGCTCTGCCAACGAAGTGGAATAGGGACCATCTCGCAATACCCCAATCATATGCATCCAAAGGGTATTCCCAAACCCCCACCCACTGGAATTAAGTTTGTGTAAGTTCCAGATACAACTCTCTATTCTGTTGTGCATCAAGCACACAAAAAGCAACGTTTTGCATCTGCAAAAACACAATGACACTTGATGGCAATAAAACGTAATTCTAAATGCACATCGGTACAAACAGGTGGAATAAAATGGAATCCGGTAGCGGATGTGTTTAGGTGCACTCAAACTTACTTCTCAAATGCACCAAAAAATGGCATGTGTGCAAGAGCCCTAAATGTTGTTAATAGAAATTTATATCAAGTGCTGAAATTTTAAACAACATTGCCTGTTATGTTGTTATTCACTTTAGACCAAGGGATGCAGGTGTAAAGAACAATGGATATTTTTGCTGATTTAAGGTCCACGTACAAGGGCCGATATAAACTGCTGACAGATTGTCGGGGCCACTGATGGGCTTCTATGATCGATATCTGTCCGTAAGCAGCAGATGTTGATCAGGCAAGTTTAAGAGACCTGTTGGATCGAGGGCTGCAATGGTTCGTTGATGCGGTCCTCAACCACCCATATTATCGTCTTCATTGTGATCCAATTGTTTTGCCCTAGGGCCCATGATTAAATCAACCCAATATTAGCCACCTCACCAAAGAAGCAGATCACTGTATTTATGATCAGCTTAAGGGGCCCTCTGGCTGTAATGGATATTAAGGTGGAACTGTTGGGTATAGTTGGGTTGATTGCAATGTAATCTTATTTCTTCTGCTTTCTGTCAGTCCCACCTGATTTTACCAGGAATTTACTAATCTCAATGGAGACTGAGAACAGTTAGTAAAGCTCCCTGTGGGTTGAGGAGCACCATTCATTTCTATCCCTTACAGAGGTGTAAACTGTCCTCTTCATGCTTCTTATTATTGTTCTAGAACCTAGATGTCTTCTACCGCTGCTCAGTAAGGAATAAATACATGGCATGGTAACACATCAAGATAATTACTAAACATAACAATTATATGGGGAAACAAAAGAAATGTGGAGCTTCCAAGAAAAAAAAAAGTTTTGAATAGAGAAGTATAGAAAACGTCAAATAAATCGAGTAGCATTTTGAGACAGTAAAGATTCTAAATAGATCGTAAGCTAATGTATTGGGGATGTTTGTATAGGATGATCTATAAAAGTAAAGATGTCCTGATAATATTCTCTACAGTTGCTGCTTCAGTTGGGAAGAAGGGAAACAGAGCTGGGTGATAGAAGTAATAATGGAGGTTTATAAGGATGGGATTAATAAAAGGCTATAAAGAGTAGAAAGTAATAAGATGTGTAGAAAGATATTTGGATGTGGGCAAGTAAAGATAAGAAAGGGAGAACATGTGGTTAGGTGTCACAGAAGAAGAAGACAGTTGGGCCCATCAAAGGATGCAAAGAGGCAAGTGAAGGAGAAGTCATGGGACTAAACACAAAGATATCACTGCACCTGCTACTTGTACAATTTATAGTTTCTCAGTTTTACTCTTTGAACTGGTGGAGGTAAAAGAGGTGGAGCTTGGGGTTGTGGGACTGGGGAGATATAAGAGAAGTTGCAGAAGATGGATCACCCTAAGATATTGATAAGTCCTCTTATCTTGGGTATAGACTAAGGGTGGTGGCACACGGGGAGATTATTTGCCAAGTGATACATTTTCACGTTGCTTTGGTTTTTACGAAGTTGCCTCACAGGGAAATTTTGAACAATTTTGGGAAACAAAGCTATGCCATCCCACCGGCAATTCACATTCTTGCATGTGGGAAGGCATTTCTGGGAGATTAGTCGTCCGCAGTAGAGAAGATTTATCACTTGGCGACTAATGTCCCTGTGTGCCACCACCCTGACTGGTTTTAGTTTAGTTAAAGGACATCTCAAGATTTTTTTTGCAGGAGTTTCGGTATTTTGTGTCTCGGGGCAGGTTGTTGAGTAATGTGACAGGGCGGAGAATGTGCTAGTGATTATTTAATCCAGACGTGAGGAGATATTGTCAGATACAGACTGCTCAGTGTCAATGAGAACCCAACTGGAAGAAAGGAGTTAATGGGTGGGGAGGAATTGGAGATACGTATAGTAAATATTTCTCTTGAGTCGGATAGCAAACAGGGCACACAACTCGAGAAAAGTGAAGACCAAGCCAAAATCCGATTTTTGTGTCATTTAGTTGTCTTTGACAGATTTTTCCCTAATCACAAGTAGGCACTTTCCAGTAGAAGGCTATTTAAAATTAAAAAAAATAATTTTAATTGATTAAATGCAACAAGATATAATGGTTTTTGCCACCACAGGAGTATGTTTTGTGGAAAAAATGAAATAACAATAATAATGGGAAAAATGGGAACACAACTGTTTTTAAGGAGAAAATTTCGCTGCCAATAAGTTTAAGGCAGTACCACCCATGCTTAATTCTTCTGCACTTGTAACGGGTTGGGGGAGAGGGTAAGTGATGTAGAGCGTTTATAGGAAAAGAACTGGAATTAAACTATAACCAGAGATGGCTTTTTGTCAACCCTCCGTTAAACTGAAACAAGGTTCTTACCTGGTCCCATGGAAAAGTGCCTGACAATATATTTCCACCAGTAGGAAGACGTCCATTTTTAAATGACATTTTAGTGGGTTGTTACTGTTGCTTTGTGGGATGTTTGTCTGGTTATGTCTCCAGTAACAGCAAAGCAATGCCTTCTTGCTTCCTAAGCCATGCCCCCCGGCTACATTTAGGGCGAAGGTACAACTTTTTGACCATGAACCCTCACAATCATTTTGTCATTTTTTGTCAGCCCCTGTACCATGCATGAAGGTTACAGATATAGAAAAACATGGCTGCCGCTGTTCCAAGATAGTAAATATCCATTCAGTCTTCAGTTTGGGGGACATTGTTCCAAGGGAAAATGGTGAAAATTCGTCAAAATGCATCTGCATGCATTAATGGAGTGTATGGGCGTCCTTTTTACGGTGAAAAATTTTGCTCATCGCTATTTCCTGGTGGTAGTTCCCCCTATAGAGCATTTTTGGACTCTAGCGAGTGGCTCCAGGCTATGACAACTGATATACTGTTATTTTAAACGGTTGATTAGTAATTGTAGTTCAGCTACACCTGGCTGACTGAAGGCTGCTATAGACTGTGTTCCTTGCTGAGAGGAATGTTGTGCAAATTTGTGTTGTTATGAAACAAGACCAGGGTGTTGCCTATTACTTACTATGTATTTGTGCCAATATCCTGTAATCTTGTACAAGTATGGGACCTGTAATCTAGAATGTATGTTCTTCATACCTTAACTACTAGAAAATCATGGAAACGTTAAATAAACCCAATAGGCTGGTTTTTCTTCCAATAAGGATTAATTATATCTTAGTTGGGATCAAGTAGAAGATATAGGTATGGGACCTGTTATACAGAATGCTCGAGACCTGGGGTTTTCTGGATAAGGGAACTTTCTGTAATTTAGATCTTCATACCTTAAGTCTACTAGAAAATCATATAAACATTAAATAAACCCAATAGGCTGGTTTTGCCTTCAATAAGGATTAATTATATCTTAGTACAAGCTACTGTTTTATTAATACAGAGATAAAGGAAATCATTTTTAAAAATGTGAATTATTTGGATAAAATGGAGTTTATGAATCATTTGGATTCTCAAGTTCACTACCAAATCCACAAAAAATAGTTTTCCACCCCTTAAATCCCTATAGGGATAGGGTTTCCGGTTCATGGGTTTCACCATACCTCCCAACATTTTGGAAGTAAAAAGAGGGACAAAATTTTTTTTTTCCACACGTAGCGCAGCAATTTTTTGACCACACCCCTTTCTGTGGCCACACCCCCTAATTACCATGTTTGTTTTACAAAATTTGGCAGGTTATGAAAGTTTGAAAATATTTCTCCTTATCTAAACTGTGTTTTTGTGTCTCAAAATTGTTACAAAGTATCTTATTTGCACCTGTTAGCTGTTCTGGGCTCTCTGCTAAAAGCCAATTAAGTGAGAAACTTTGTTTCTTTTTCTGGCTGTTCAGTGCAGAGAAAAGAGGGACTTTCCAGTACAAATGAGGGACTGCGGGTTGAGCTGTCAAAATAGGGACTGTCCCTCCGAAAAAGGGACAGTTGGGAGGTATGGTTTCACTGTTATTTGATCTGAGCGGTTGTCATGTCATTTAATTGCCTAATTATGGTTTTAAGTATCAGTATTGTTTGAGTACATTGGGGACACCCGTGCCTGAGGGTTTTAACAAATGTTATTGCTTAGTAGATACAGCCAAGCATTATACTATGTTTGGTTATTTGGACAATATGGGAACTGCTTCTGGGTGTAACAATAGCAATGTGGTCTGTCCCATGTAAGAAAATGCCTCTTATGACTGCTCCTTAGTAGACGTGGGTATTTCTCGAGCACTGCCAGTGTATTTTGTCTAATACCCTCATGTTTTGGATCCCCTGTCCAAATTTGGGGCCTGCTCCACCTTTCTGGATATACCCCCCCTGGAAGGACATTTAATCATACCTCCCAACTGTTCTGTTTTCTGCGGGACAGTCCTGATTTTAACCGCTCAGTCCACATTCACGGGTTTCACCTGCACAGACGCCAGAAAAAGTTATGTTTCTGAAACTTAATTAAATTTTTTTAGGTTTTTTATGGTAGAGAACCCAGAACACTCAGCACCTGCCCTTTGATCCATTTGTAACAATTTAAGATAAGCAAAGAAACAATTGCAAATGGGTCTCTTGGAGGAACTGAGACTCAAAGGGCAATTTCAGCTTCCTCAGCAAAATTGTTATAACACATAATACATGGCCCTAAAACTCCCAGAAACGTGTTCAAACTTTCATAACCTGCCAAATGTATTAAATGGATATCGTAATCAGGGGATGTGGCCATAAAATGGGTGTGGTTGAAAAATGTTGCCGTACATAGGATTGCTAATGTTTTTGTCCCTCTTTACATTTTTCAAATGTTGTTATTTAACTGCCCAAACTGCAGCTTAACACATGGCTGCAAGATAAGGAGATCCTACTGTGGGAAGCACAACAAACAATTTAATGGAGTTATTTAATTAAAGACACTACGGGGGTTATTTATTAAAGTCCAAATGCTAAAAAAATTTGAGGTGTTTTTTTACTATAAAATCAGAAATTTTCATGAAAAAAACCTTGAATTTTTCAAGATTTCATATACCCAGAGGCTAGAAAAAGTCAGAATCCGAAAATCCGGCATTTCAGACCTACCGAGGTTGTTTATAAGGAAATGGGAGAAGTCCCTGCCCTATTTGGAAATTTCTGTGGTCTGCGCTGGAATTAGCCTGAAAATCAAACTATTTGGGGTTTTTCGGGCAACATTCCGTACAATTTGAGATTTTTTAAATAATAAATAAGGTCAAATCGTGAATTCTAGTTTGGTTGGACTTTATTTTATTAAATCAGAAAAATTTGGATTTGGATAAATTACCCCTTAAGTTTGCCCAGGAGTAGTAACCCATAGCAACCAATCGGGCAACCACTACCTTCCGTCTCTTGTTCCATACATGATTTACTGGCCACAAAGCAAACATCTCATTGGTTGTTATGGGTTGCTGCTCCAGGGCAACCTTAGTGCCTTTTATTACATATGGGGGAGAGATCCCATTGGCTACATTTGTAAGTCATTCATTAACCCTTTCTTCAGCGCAGGTTTTGGGGAGCAGGATGACATCGCTGACGGTAGTAGAACACGCCTTTCCCAGAAAACACAATGAGAGCAAAAGGGGAGATGATGTTTTTTATTTATACGGCTCTACATTTACCCACATCAGTGAAGAAACAGAGTATGTTAGAAAGGTAAGTGGCACCCTGCGTCTTTCTTTTGCATTCTCAATTTGTTGCTCATCAGGAACTCAATTTATACAGGGACCTGAGTGCACCTTAAAAGGGGTTGTTGACCTTTAAATTAACTGTTAGTATGATGTAGAGCAGTGATCCCCAACCAGTAGCTCGTGAGTAACATGTTGCTTTCCAACCCCTTGGATGTTGCTCCCAGTGGCCTCAAAGCAGGAGCTTATTTTAGAATTCCAGGCTTGGAGTCAAATTTTGGTTGCATAAAATACAGGTTTACTACCAAACAGCCTTATTTGGCATCCCAAGAACATTTTCATGCTGGTGTTGCTCCCTAACTCCTTTTTCTTCTGAATGTTGCTCACGGGTGAAAAAGGTTGGGGATCCCTGATGTAGAGAGTGATATTCTGAGACAATTTGCAATTGGTTTTAATTTTTTTTAAAATTTGTGCTATAAGAATACATTTTTTACCTTAAAGGAGAACTAAACCCCATGCAGTGTTAAGTCCCCACTGGCCTGCCTCGCCCTGTACAGTCTTAACCCAGAATTCTGACCCCTCCAGAAATAGTGACCGCACATGCAGAGTGAGCGAAGTGGAGCTCACAGGCGCCACAGAAAATGCGGCTGTACGGATGGGGGCGGGGCCCGGCTGCACGTCACGCACCAGGGCCCGCCCCCCTCTAGTTATGCTACTGTGTGTGGGGCTCTCTGATGGGCTTCCCCGATCGATATCTGGCTGAAAGTCGGCCAGATGTCGATGGTCTCGCTTTCCGACTGCCCGTATTGCCTGCATTATGATCCGATCATTGGGCCCTATTTCAATTTCCATAATCGGATCAGCCTGATATCGCCCACCTCAATGTGGCATATCGGAAAGAGATTCGCTCATTTAGCGAAATTGCCAAACGAGTGGATCGCTACATGTATGGCCACCTTCACAGCGCATTTGTTTGTAGATGGGGATCGATAATCCGTATTGGAAAGGGTGAGAAGAAGAAGGCAAGAGAGACCCTAAATAATAATTTCATCATTGAGCCTTTAAGTTTCATTGTAGAAAGCATGAGGCTGTTGATACTGAGCTATTACTCTATTTCCATAATTGTTTCCCCTTTACTTATAGATACGTGGAACTTTGGAAAAAATTAATGGGCAGTTATTTAAGAATGAGAGAAACACTGATTATGCCAATTCCAATGAAGATGAGGTAAATACAATCGATGCAATTAAAGCCATGAATTGTTGAGTAAAGGAGCAGTTCAACACTTGCCATATATTTGTACGTTGGGCTATAACTGGGTTCCCATAAAGGTTTTTTCCAGTTGCCTCATGGAAATGTTAAGATGTTGCACCAGGAACTCCTTTGTTGGGTGTTTGCATTTCCATTTTGAATACATTCATCTGTTTGCAAATCCCAGAAATGTGTATCCGGTAATTTTATGTTTAAAGTGCATCATTTCATATACAATTTGCCTTTGAAATATCCAGTATATTCATACATACATCTTCATAACTGCATCCCAGAGCTGTCCCCCTCCCCCCATGAATGCATTAGGTTGAGAAGAGGATCCACCAGGAGTCCTGCAGTGCGCCGGGTACTGTGTGCATTGTGGGTAGGACTTTTGTGCGCGGGTTGGTGGGTTTTTTTGGTCGTGGGCCTTTGGTTCACAGCAACAGCATTTGCTGTTTCTTGATGGATGACGGGTTGTGGATCTAGTTGTGGATAAGGCAGATGCGGGTTGGGTCGGGTGTGGTTAAAAATGCTGGATGCGGGTCTGGGATGGGTTTCAAATCACAGTAGTGATGTGAAGGCCGCCCGAAGCCCACGTGACCCATGGGTTTACCCGCGAGTCAGGCAAGTTTGAGCTAACTTCCGAAGTACATCCTCGGGTCACAAGTGGGTTTGGGCTGAACTTTAGTCTCCATTCTCCCCAACCGCAGCTGCCTTCTGCCCCACTTCCACCTCTACTTGCGTCTTTTTATATACTAGCACAGGCCCTGCCCCTTTCGTGACATCACAGTGGGGTGGGTGTGTGTATATAAAGAGGGGAGCATGGCAGGTTAGGGTCAGGTGCGGGCTGGGATGCAGTGGGTTAGGGTCGGATGCGGGCTGGGGTGCATTGGGTATGGGTCGGGTGCAGTCTGGGGTGCAGTGGGTTAGGATTGGGTACAGTCTGGGGTGCAGTGATTTAGGGTCGGGTGAAGTCTGGGGTGCAGTGGGTTAGGGTCGGGTGCGGGCTGGGGTGCAGTGGGTTAGGGTCGGGTAGAGTCTGGGGTGCGGTCAGTGGCGGAACTACTGGGGGAGCAGGGGGTGTGAGTGGGCCAGGGCCGCGCCCCCTCAGGGCCCCCCGGCAGTTCACGCGCTGCTAATTCCCGGCCAGTTCCGGTCGTACGGAGGGGGGCGGGGGGTGCAGTAGGTTAGGGTCGGGTATAGTCTTGGGTGCAGTGGGTCGGGTACGGGCTGGGGTGCAGTGGGTTAGGGTCGGGTGAAGTCTAGGGTGCAGTGGGTTAGGGTCGGGTGCAGTGGGTTAGGGTTGGGTGTGGGTAGAGTTTTTCTTGACCCTCACATCACTAGTGCACAGAACTCTAACGTGGAGTTTCTCCTATGAAAAGTAAATGTTATGATTCAAAAATGCGAGATGTTGTATTTGCTTAATATGGTTACCAGGTTAAACCAAACACAGTGATAAGCTGTTGACTCACTGTGTGTGTTTGTGCTCACAGGGTGTATTTATTTAAACTTCCCTCCTTTCACTCTTCAGCTGATATTCACAAAGTGTCATTTTCAGTCAATATGTGTTGTATTTCTATTTTGTCATATATACAATCATGTATAATATTATATATATATATATATATATATATATATATATATATATATATATATATATATATATCTATATCTATATCTATATCTAATACACAAAAGCCATGAATATCTTGTAAATTATATCCTTATAAACGGTGAGTTCTGATGTCATTTCTGTCACATGACTCACTGAAACGTGTGTATTATATTAAATAAAGTACCCTCAGTTGTAAAATATGAGGATATTAGAAGTTACCTCTGAGTTCCATGACCTTCGGCCTCGTGTTTTTATATGGTCATGAAACTCCTCGGTAACTTATAATATCCTTATATTTTACAAGAGGGGGTACTTTATTCACTATATAGACAGAGAGAGTAAACTAACTGATGGAAGGCACATATATCCCTCCCAGAATGCTCTGAGGCAGAGGTGAGTAACAATGCAGGCTCGGCCAGGTGTCTGGGCGTTTAGCCTCACCAGTAATTAAAGTTAGAAATACCTGATCTCTGAGGAAGAACTTTTCAGAGTAAGGTGAGTAAGCGGCCAGTTGTTTGCTTTGGGTTTGAATAAACAAACATATGTCTTTCCGTTGGTAATGAAAAACTGACCTGTTGTTAATAAATCCCTGGTCTAGTCCTATTGAAGTTTAACTGGAGCACCCATCTCTTACCTGCTGCTACCGCTAGCTAATTTGCATACATTTGCATAATGCTAGTCCGATTTGCATGCCGAGTTCATTCTTTCCCAATAAACACAGACCAGTTTGCCATTTTCTGTGCCTGAACTTGGTAAAGCAGAACTGGATGCCTCCCTGTGGGGATAAAGAGTCCAAGCTTTTTCCTGCCTGTGATGTTTAATGCAGTGATATTTCTGGCACAACTCTCCCTATGTTATACACAACTGAAATGTCCATCACTCATACAGGGTTAAATGAAGTCTAGGGTTGGCCATTTGTTTGTACCAATGAGTTGAGGCCCACTGGGGCATTTCTAGTTGTAGTGACTGCAGGAGAATGTGTCTTAACTACTAAATGAAGCAAAAGTAGCAATTATTTTATTTCATAATGCAGGTATGGGATCCGTTATCCGGAAACCCGTTATCCAGAAAGCTCCAAATTACGGAAAGGCTGTCTCCCATAGACTCCATTTTATCCAAATAATCCAAGTTTTTAAAAATGATTTCCTTTTTCTCTGTAATAATAAAACAGTAACTTGTACTTGATCCCAACTAAGATATAATTATTCCTTATTGGAGGCAAAACCAGCCTATTGGGTTTATTTAGTGTTTATATGATTTTCTAGTAGACTTAAGATATGAAGATCCACATTACGGAAAGATTCATTATCCGGAAAACCCCAGGTCTCGAGCATTCTGGATAACAGGTCCCATATCTGTAATTATATACAAAAATGAAAGCCCAACCCAACAAATGTTTTTTTGCACGCTCCCTTGACGAATATCACCTTACATGGGGTTAAAACACTTTCGGGGAGTGTAATATGTTTCGATGAGCGAAAAACCTGCGCAAAGATGCGGGCGAATGTTAGCGACCATGTTTTTGACTGATTCAAGACCTCAACGACTTCATCGCAAAGTTTGCAAACATTGTTTTTGGGAACGTCCACAGGGGATGTAATAAAATTTTTCATTCGCAAAGCGTTTTTTGCAACAAAACATTTAACGAAATTCAAGAGCAAGTGTTAACGCTAAACCTTTGCTTAGCGAAAACGTGCATGTAATATTCGCCAGCGACTGATTTTACATTGCGGCAGCGCTAAACATTCGCAAAGGCGCCATTTTAAATAACACTTGCATCATTTAATTACATTCCCCCTTTAGGGGTTTCATTTGTGTATATCATTATAATACACAAAAGCCTTACAATATCTTGTAAATTATATACGATGAGTGCTGATGTCATCAGTTATACACGGTGAGTAGTGATGTCATTTCTGTCACATGACTCACTGAAACTTGTGTATTCTAATAAATAAAGTACCCCCTGTTGTAAATTATAAGGATAATAGAAGTAACCTCGGAGATCCATGACCTGTATAAAAGCCTTCGGCCTTGTGTTTTTATATGGTCATGGAACTCCACGGTAACTTATAATATCCTTATAATTTATAAGAGGGGGTACTCTATTCACTATATTGTGAAATAAAATAATTGCTACTTTTTCAATGTTGCCATGCCCTGTTCCCTTCACTTTTTTCTGGTTTGAATATTATGGGGTGTAACCGGTAACCTTCATACAGTGAGCATCCAGGCTTTTACTATTTTTTATTTAGTGTGCCATACTAACATTTAACTGTTATTTAATGTTGAGTAACTATGGGTGCAAGTACCTTTGAAGGGTAAGTATATCTTTAAAATAAGTGAATGTAAAACTGATGAGGGAGCGAAAACTTTTGTAAATTACATTCATTATTTACCGTATACAGTGTTTTTATTCCAAGATATTAAGGGATACATGTACTGTTAATATGAATGAATTTTGTTACAACAGCGCCACCTGCTGGTCAGTTTCCCACCAGTCTGACCACCAAGTAGTCAAGGAAGTTGTCAGGAGAAAGAAAGAGACTGCTCTGATGTTCTTCGGCTTAGGAAAGATGTGAGAAAGGTTTCTAATTGTTTTCCTAAGCAGAAGAACATCAGAGCAGTCTCTGTCTTTCTCCTGGGACTGTCCTCTCACTGCATTTTTAATACCATTGCAACTGCAGTTGTGGTTGAGCCTTCACTGGAATATGAGTGGCACGTTCATAGTATTCCATGTGGCTTCACAATTGATGAGGTTCATGATCAGCGGAACTAGAATAAGGGTTGTCCTACACTGGCACAAGTCCAATATTACCCTGGCCAATAGATTGGTGTTCTGGTGATTTACACTTTTTGGCACTTGTTTTCATTTAAATATTTTTTTCTTTATACTATCAGAATGTAGCAAATCTGCAGCAGAATGGCACCGGGAGATACGAAAACTTGTTTGAGAGCAAATACATCCAGATCGTTGACAAGTTGGAAGAAAAAGAACTACGGTTGGTTGAGACTCATAAAGAAAATGCAGATCTTCAGATAAAGGTACTGGGCCTCCTATTTTATTGTACTATCTACCCCTCCTGTCTGTGCTGTAAGATCCCAAAAAATAATTTTGCCACATGTGAAAAAAAAATTGACGCCCATAGACATTTTGCCGGCAGCTCATTTTTGGCGAAACAAAACAGGACAAATTCGCCCAAGCCTATTAAATATATATTTCTTTATTTTATAGATGTAGCACACCCATGGGTGGGACTGAGATGTGTGGAAACAATTTAGGGATGCACCGAATCCACTATTTAGGATTTGGCCAAATCCCGAATCGTTGTGAAATATTCTGCGAACCCAATCCAAATATGTATATGCAAATTGAGGGGCAGGAAAGGAAAAAGTGGAAAATATTTTTTTCTACTTCCTTTTTTTTGTGTCAAAGTCTCATGATTTCCCTCCCCGCCCCTAATTTATATAGGCAAATAAAGATTTCGGTTCTGTCATGCACAAGGATTCAGCCGAATCCTGCTGAAAAAGGCTAAATCCTGACCGAATCCCAAACCAAATCCTGGATTCGGTGCATCCCTAAAACAATGTAACATGCTGTGGGTGTCTCCTGGTGCTCAGATCAATCAGGCTGACCGCAATAAAGAGCTTTTTTATTGAACAAATGTCAGGTTATGGCTAACATCAGTAAAGGCAGTATAGCTCTTCCAGTATAAACCCTCTTTACATTATCTCAATTAGTTCCCTCTCAGAGGTAGTGCAACCTGTCTTGGTGATCCTATCCCCAGCACAGGTAACTCACAGTGGTATCTTGCTCACTGAGTAAAACATACCTGAACCTCAGGGTCTCTACATAGATCTTCAAGCCCCGCAGTGTGTCTCCGCTAGAATATACAGGATATATATTAGAGTATATAATTACAATCTTGGCAGCTGGATAGATTTATGGATTCTTTACTCACACCTTTCCATCTCGTTGTTGATCAATTTGTTGGGTAATGGTATTTCTCAATATTTCACCAGCTAGAAGCCACCCGGGAGGCCGGAGCAGGCGCCCTAAGGAACGCCACGCGGAAACTGTATGAAAACTACAGCAAGAAATCTGAGGAACGGCGGAAAAGTCACGAGGAGGAGAAGCAAAAGCTCCAGGTACTTGTGAATGGAGCCAGTTCTAACATAAAATATTCATCTAAAACATCAAGTGTTGATTCACACAATGTTCAGGCAGGTGGACGGGGCTGATATTTTAATGGCGTATATACCAAATCATCTACTTTAAAATACTAATCGAGCTCCATTTGCTGTCATGGGAAGCCTGCCGGGAAGCTGACTAGGCCACATTATTGCCTACTGTGACTCGAGCTACTCTACTGTTGAGTGCCCATTGCTGACCCTATTTTATTCAGCTCATATGGGTGTACACTTTGCATGGCATTGATTGGATACTGTCCTGTAACAGGGTGGCCACTCAGGATTTTAAACATAGTGGTACTCGAAAAAAGCTACAGGGTTAAGACCTGAGCTGTCTGAGGGACATCATGATGAAGCCACAACAACAACCCAATATTGGGTTGTTGGGACACATAGGCTTTGTAAGTCCCTATGGCTTTAAATCCCTACACTTTCTTATCTCCCTAGTTGCTGGGCAGATGCCCATGTATTTAGTTATTGGTCTACTGACTGGCCTATGACCACTTCCAGACACACTTTAACATAGTGCCTGGTTAGGGGTAAATCTTGTTCTGTTGTAGAGCAGGCACTTCCCAACAGACATGTAAAAATTCTAAATATTTATTGGGTAGATATGGATGTAGCCTTACGCGTTTTGTGTTTCACTATCACTTAATCTGAGGCTAATCTTAAAGGAGAAGGAAAGTCGTTTAGCACTTGGGGGTGCCAAATGTTAGGCACCCAAAGTGAATGTATTGACTTACTGGAAGAGGATCACTCCGTGGTGCTCACTGGTATAACCCCAGGCCGGTGCAGTTTTCTGCTGATAGGAGCAACGGCCTGGGGTTTCAGGTAAATAAATACATTCACTTGGGGGAGCTTAAGTACCCCCAAGTGGTAAATTACTTTCCTTCTCCTTTAAGGTTACATCACAACATTATCACAGGAAAAAACATAGATGAGCAAACTGATTGCAACTTCCAATCATAAATAAGGAGTTGGAGATTGAGTGCCATGAAGATCAAACATGTGCGTCCTAATTTAGTATCCGCTTCCAAAGGAGAGCAAGGGTGCCATATTTGTACTCCTGATGGTGAGGGCAATACACAACAAAGAAAAGTACAATTAAATGAACAAAGGCACACAAACTGAATAGTAAAGCTGGTGGGAAATGGTGGGTCTTACTCTATGGCCTTTGGTTACTGACCCAGCTGCATCTGTTCAATTGAGTCTGAGATCAACACGGCCCAGTAAAGCTGTTCTGCCCTAGAGGGACCAGTACCTCTAGTGATAAATCGGGGAGTAGGGACCCCATGAATGAGGCCAGCCAGGGACTGGTTAACTCTTTCATATCACTCTATAGGAGAATGAGAGGTTAATTTGAACGAGCAGCCTCTGCTCCAACCAGGATTGCAGTAGGGAGTAGCTCTTCTCTAGGCTCTGAGTTGCCTATAGTGAAGGGACCACAGCTGAAGAGGGAACCAGGCTTAGATGTATTCTCCCTGATGATTCCACCGCATCAGATCTGGACCATGAAGGGGCAGTCCAACCTAGAGGTGCACCTTAAATGTCCCTAGCTGCTTCCACATGGTGTCACTGTGTACAGCTTCTGCTCAACTGCCCTGGCATATTTAACATCTGATTATACCTTTCCTCTGTGGATTTGTTCGTATGACCCTGTGGATCATTTGTCTTGGACAAATAAACTTTGTTCTGTTTCGTTGCTTCAATAACCTCCTGGCATCCTTTATTTTATGTACAGTAGCCTGAGTGCGTTGTAGTTAAACCACCTCTTTCCTTCATACCTTACACTTAGCCTTCTGGTCTAATATAGCCCAAAATAGTATTACAGAGGCAAATAGTCAATTTTAACTCCGGAATAATGAATAGAGGAAACTGTATTCTTATAGAATCCATGATAGGGTATATGCTTTATGACAGTTTCTCTAAAAACCAAGTGGCAATTCTTGTTATTGCTAGGCCTCCGCTGCCGACCATGAAAAGGAATTTAAGCAAAGCATTAAGAAATTGCACACTATTGCGGAGAAAATCCAGGACAAGCACGAGCGAATCACAGAGCTGCAGAATCTCATGCAAAGGATGGAAGAGGTAAGTGATATTTTAGGTAAAGGTTCACAGGGATTGCTAGTTAACCAACTCAAGACTAGATACAAGTGTATTACAGAAAAAAACATGGAGAAAATACGTCTTACCTGAAGGGCTTACAATCTAATTGCAGTGGTTATCAGTGAGGAGCAGGATTAGTGCAGGTTAGCAAGTTTCAAGTGTTACCTTGCAGAACTTTTGGGAAAAAATGGAGACTTGGTTTATTTAGTAAATTGGCAACATCCATCCCTATTGAGTCAGATCAAAGCTTTATTGCTAATTAGTTGCTACGGGTCTCCACACAGGTTTTGCACATGTTACTATATATATAGTGCTAAAGGGATAGGCCTGCATTAGTCACTATATATGAATAGTATTGGGATTAAATTTCCTTTTCATCTCTTTATACCAAGGAAAAGTCCATACTACTTGAGAAGAGACGGTTACTAGAGGAGGAGATTTCTAGAAGGATGTCAGACCCTACTAATATAAATGGGTGAGTTTTTATACAACTAGAGGACGATGGAATGGATATGTCAAATTACTACTAATCATATACTGTATGTACAGTTAGTGGCCACGGAGTGGAGAGTAAAGTAAAGAGATTGTGCTATAAACAGTAAAAGCTTTACAATAGGTACTAATATGAGGGTACAATAGATATTGGTATTTATAGTTAATATATATGTGATGAGTGTGTATATAGGTATGGGATCCGTTATATGGAAACCTGTTATCCAGAAAGATCCAAACTACGGAAAGGCCACCTCCTTGGCCTGACAGAGCATTAAAAAGGAGGAAACCAAGAATCTGCTGATGTCCATGAGTTCAAGACTTCAGGCTATCATTGCCAGCAAAGGGTTTTCAACCAAGTATAACAAATGAACATTTTATTTTTAGTTTTTTTAATTTGTTCAATTGCTTTTGAGCCCCTGAAATGAAGTGATTGTGTTAAAAAAAAAGGCTTTAGTTACTCACATTTTTATGCAATCTTTTTGTTCAACCCACTAAATGTTTATATACAATCCTTAAATGTATTGCCAATATAGTCCTTAAAAGGAGCACTCACAGGTCTTAGGAGAAATCAAAAAAAGGATTTAATGTGGGCACAAAACTGACGTTTAGGCTGGAACACCAGCCTTTCTCAAAGTGGAACAGCATTACAAAAGATCAGTTAATATACAGGTATATATATATATGCACTGAAATTGATGATCGCCATATTACTGTAGGGTAGGGGTTGCATTGTCCCTGGTTACAAAGAAATAGAGACTGTTAATGATGGCTTCCAATAAGTCTGGAATGTGTCCATAGGTTTGTGTGTAGGGTAACTGTACATCAAGGATCCCTGCCTTAAAGCAAACTCTCATGCATGGTCCTTTATCAACATATGTGATAAAACTTGATCTGGAGGGTAACACTAGTGTAACCCCCCAGTTTTATGGACAGGAGAATAATCTCTTTTGTTTCTGCACACAATGGACATTCAAGCTGTAGAGATACACGGACAGAGATATCCACTGTAGAAGAGCAGATCCATCACTTGCAGCAGCTCATGATGTCCCAACACCAGTTCCTTCACGCATTGATACAGGAGGTGAGATATAACTTGTGCCATATAAAACTTTATAAAACAGTAACAGAAGGGTAGGTTGCAACATTGATAGAGTTCTGAGAGAAGAAAGATGGAGGCAGATATTGCTGCAAGTAAAAGACGACTGCAATACAAGAATAAAATGGTTTATGGCTTGAGCTGTGGGATTTGGTTGGGTTGATGGAGACAGTAAAGAGGCACAAGAAGGCCAGAGTGATACAGTGGTTCCCAAACTGTGGGGCTGCCCCCTTTGGGGTGGTGTAACTGAAACTATAGCTGGGTGGTCTTTGCCTGAAGACCAGTTATAATGGAATTTAGGGAAAAGTCCTATTTGAGCTTCTAGATATATTTGGGGTATATATTGTAGGAACTATGGATGAATGGCCTAGTTTCCTACATCTGGAACCTTCTTATGACCTATTGTAAGTGTGGCTCTGGCATTGGTTGGACCTGTAAAGCAGTATCTTTATTTTATAATATTTATGTAGGGACCCTGAGATTTGGGTTAAATTACTCGGGCAGTTCCCCTTTAGTATTTGGAAACCTAAGGGTCCTTTAGTTAACTCAGGCAGCTATGTCCCTTGCTGGGTCCACATTAGTTCACGGAGATTGTCCACTAGATGGCACTGTTTGTCAATATAAAGGGGTTTAGCACCATGCGGTCTGGGTCTGTCCTGGGACTTTGCCTCGCTGAGAGGTACTACAGGTCCAGGTCTGCCGGTGAAGTAAGTTAAGTGTGAGATAGTGAATACAGTAATAGTTACTCTAGGAGTGAGAGTCAGCACAGGGTAGTTAGTGAGCAGATGTGGCTCCAACGAGGAGAAATAGTGGAGTTAAGACCCCGTGGTATTTGAACCACTAGAGCAGGGACTACAGTGGGTGAGTTGAGGACCAGATAGGGTCCCAAGACCCCAGGCTGAATACAGTGGGTGAGGTGAGGACCAAGTCTGGTGCCAAGATACAAGACCCCAGGCTGAGAAACCTTTGCCTTAGTGCTTCACCAGAGGGATAGTGCCCAGTGAGAGTTGTAATTATTCCCCAAGTCTATTGTTGCTGTAACTTTGATAAATATTGAGTATTAGCACGTCTGCTGTACCTTGTACCCCCTGGAGGGAATATTGCTGTTTGAAGCTTTTCTATGATTGCTGTGAACATCAAAGTGCTTGTGAACTACTACTTTGCCACTGTTCTCTGTAAATAAACAAGTTATAGTTTACTGCAAAGAAACTGTCTGGCTGAATATCCTGCTGCATTTATCCACACCAGGTACTGGGAGTTGCAGGGAGTTGCACGGGTAGACTGGGGGTCTGGGCACACTACAAGCAGTTTTAGCCTGGTCACACAACGCCTTAATGCACAGCAAAAGCTTCACCCAAGGGTGCGCTACATTTAGATGGGGATAATTGCACTGAACGTATTTCAAACATTGGGGTTTTCAGCTTACTGGATTCTGCATTATCAGTAAACTTTGGCCCAAAGGTCTTTTTTTGTGTTTAATTTATGGTGAGGAGCCAGTATATTGTAAGAATCAAACACATTCGGTGCTATCTTCATGATTGGTTTTGACCTAATTGTCTATGTAATTCACAGAGCGAAGAATTAAAAAATCGACTTAAAGAGCAAGACCTCACAATCGAGGATCTGAAGGATAAAATCAGTTTTCTGGAACATCAGGTAATGAATATTCTAAGTATAAAGTCTGCTATTTACAGTATGTGGTTGGTCAATTGATACAAAGAAGTGATGGCTTAAATGTTTAGACAATAGAAAAGGATCAAAACACATTTGTAATTAAAAGTTAGAGAAGTCATATTTCACTTATTAGGAGTCTTTTCCTCTTGATGCTTTTCAATATGCATTGACCCTAACCAAACCAGAGACTGACCTGGCCGGCTGTACTGTGCTGATGTTTATATCCACACCAGTCCATCTCTAACATCACTGGAGGGGGGTGGGAGTATATAAGTTTGTGATGTCCGTAGTGGAGCTGGGACAGTGCAGAGAAGAGTGGACTCAAAATATCAGATAAGCATGGGAGGTCTCAAAGATTTCAGACTGTACAATCTGGGATATTTATAGATGTATGTAAAATATTTATATATTTATAAATCTATAAAAAAATGGCTGTATTCGAAAAGCTCCTTGTATCCCATACATATGAATTACCGATATAATCCATTAAAATGAGCTATGTGCCAGTAATCCAGTAAAACGAGCTCTATGCCAGATTAGTGTCTAAAATAATGCCATTGATTAAACACCAATCTATAACTAACCTGTTGGTGTCAGGGGCACAAATTCAGAGAGATCAATAATACCTACCGTAAATACTCGAGTATAAGCCGAGTTTTTCAGCATCCAAAATGTGCTAAAAAAGTCTACCTCGGTTTATACTCTAGTCAGTGGGCAGTAGCTGAGATTGCAGTCACTTTTAATCATTCCTATACCAACAGTTCACTTGGGGAGAGACTGCAATATCCCACAATGCCCTCTGTTGGTTATATGAAAGAATAACAGTGCGTCCTCTGTTGGTTATATGAAAGAATAACAGTGACTGCAATATCACACAGCGCCATCTGTTGGTTATACGAAAGAATAACAGTGCGCCCTCTGTTGGTTATATGAAAGATTAACAGTGACTGCAATATCACACAGCACCCTCTGTTGGTTATACAAAAGATTAACAGTGATGGCAATATCACACAGCACCCTCTGCACATGGTAGTGGGACAGTGGGACAATGCAAACAGTAATCCGTTTGGCAATTCTCTGTTACCATCAACTTTGCAAAGAAGTCCGGTTGATCGCTGGGGGGTCGCTTTGGTGGAATGTGCGCAGCTGGGAGACGGGGCTGTAGTTGTGTCTAGGCTTATATTCGAGTCAATAAGTTTTCCCAGTTTTCGTATGTAAAATTAGGTACCTCGGCTTATACGTCGGCTTATACTCGGGTCGGCTTATACTCGAGTATATACGGTGGCAAAAGATTTATGGAGTTTTCTTTGTATGGGGTAGGAAGAGTGATAGAAAGTATAGGAAAAGTAGGGCAAGATGATGCTCCGAGCAAAGATGGACTTCTCAGCTGTGCCAAATATTACAAATCCTCAGCAAACACAAAGTGACTTTAAAGGACTTTCCCCAACTTTATTACGTTGCATAGTAAGAGATTTGCTATATTCGTTTCCGTTTCCATTCATTTGCTGATTTCCTTTCCATTGAATGTTTGAAGTAGGCAGCCTCCAAACAAATAACGTTTCTGCTTTGCCACTTTGCACCATGGCTCTGGCGCCCTTTGGATTGAGTTTTATTGAATCCGGGAAATAATACCCAGTCCAGATATGGGCAGGCAGGTTCTAAATGACTGTACATCAAGTTAATGAAAATTATCTTAATGATACATGTGATTGGCTCAGTAAGGGTGGTAGCACATCGGGATGGCATCGATTCAGTTTTCCAAAGTCGCCCGAAGTAGCCTCACGGGCAACTTTGGAAAACTAAGCAAAATGTATGCCATTACACCAGTGATTAGCATTCTTTCTGGTGGTACGGGATTTGGGGAGATTAGTCATCCGCAGAAGAGAATATTTGGCGCTAATCTTCCCATGTGCCACCACCCTTAGTGCGCGTGTGTTTTGCACTTTCTCAGCTATGGTATTGTACCAATAATCTGAATGCATGCATCTTTAATAACTTTGTTTTATCTACAGAACAGAGAACTGAAGAACAACATAGATCACTGGTCTCCCGATAAGACAAAGGTGTCAAAAGGAACATTAATAAAGTAAGGAATCCATAATATGTTATTTATCTGTATTAATTAAGCTCTCATTGGAAAACTTGGTGTCCTGGGCTGATGAATGGCTTATACAAGAAGCTGAATGGCTTATACACGAAGCTAAGAACATTCATGCACAGATGTGTCACTATATGCATTTAAATTGGAATGGACACCATTTCTAGTTAAATTCAACAAATGCTAAAGTGCTTTTGTCTTGCAGGGAGTCCATGTTCGACATCACGTCCCCTTACTCCAGGCTTTTAAATTTACGAACCAGATATGTCACAGAAAAGAGCTGATCGGTGCTTAGTGGAACCTTCCAGCAGAAACAAAGGTCCATTCAGGATTTATCACAAGAAGAAGTAGAGTGACATCAAACCTTACCCAACAGTGTTGGATTTGACTCAGTAGTGCCTATTTCTCATTCATTTGCCTGCACAAATTTTTATAAAATGAGTTGGATTTTTCCTTTTCCGAAATCAGTGCACATGATTGGAAAATAAATGATCTTTTAGATGTGCCAGAACAGCAACATATTTGAGATAGTGTTGAGGAACATCAGTGTGGAGGTCAAGACCTATAATTGATCATTACTCTACACCGGACAAATATTGCGCTTATTATTGGGGAGATGCGGAAACAGGGGTAAAGTTTCAATAGCCCATAGCCGCCAATCAGAAGCCTGCTTGATTGATTATAGACATGGCCAAACCACCTTTGTTACCATGTAATCTCCTGATATGAATAGTTTAATACTGAGTGGTGAAATAATTCTGTACTTTCCAAATGTCCCATTTTTTTTGCAGACAGACAGTCCTAATACGCATCATACAGTAGCTTGACGAAAATGGGCCATGGTTTGGCTCATTTGTGAATATTGCTGGGTATTATGGGAAATGCCCTGGGTGAAACAGATACATTGCTAAAGAAATGTCTGAGTTTGGGGATGTAGCATTTTGGAATCAGGAAGGATTTTATTTTTTACCTCTGCCGTTAACTTGATGTAGGAAAGGAAGAATCTGATTGGTCTGTAACTGGGCTGGAGGTACCTTGCCTGTGGTATCTACAAGCGGTTGTATTTGTACTTTCCATTTTATGAATTCCTAATTATTAATTGGTCTAATTTTCGCCTCAACAGTCTGTACCCATAGAACATGATCAAAATTGAGTCCCATAAGAGCAAAGACGCACGGTTCTGTACAAAATGCCAGAAAATACAAAGCATAGTCTCTGCTGAAAAACTCAAATCATTTTTTGATCGATCTCACGATTTGAGTGTTTTAGAGGCAATTTCAGAGACAATTTTATAGGGTATTAAGGTGTTATTGCCCTTATGGGTATAGAACATTACACTGTAACCAGAAAGGTTAGGAACATTTATGACTTGTACGAATGCCATGAACTGTTTGTAATTTAAAATGTAAATATAATTATGGCATAAGACATTTCAGAAAAGTCTATGAATATATTTATATACAGTATAAGCGTTAATATGCACCTAACTTATTACATTATGGAAACACATATAAACAATGGGTCTGCTGTGTTTATTTTTCTATTTGGTGTTTATCCGAGCACAATGTGGCACTGACATAGAGTTAAGCTTAGTATACATGTTACTTCCATTTAAATCCAAATTAAACCAACCGATATCAACGTACTATGGATATTAGCTGTGCAGGTTTGAATATATAGTGAATAAAGTACCCCCTCTTGTAAAATATAAAGATATTATAAGTTACCGAGGAGTTTCATGACCATAAAAAACACGAGGCCGAAGGCCGAGTGTTTTTATTCAGGTCATGGAACTCCGAGGTAACTTCTAATATCCTCATATTTTACAACTGGGGGTACTTTATTTATTATAATACACAAATTTCAGTGAGTCATGTGACAGAAATGACATCAGAACTCACCGTTTATAACTGATGACATCAGAACTCACCGTTTATAAGGATATAATTTACAGGATATTCATGGCTTTTGTGTATTATACCTGTATAATCTACAGGTGCACCTGATTGGCTAGTGTATGGATCAAGGTTCGAGGACAGATTAGGAAATTTAGAAGATCCTCAGCTGTAGTTCTGCTCTTGGCAAATTGCATCAATTCAGACCCTGATGTCCAAGCCTAATACTCCTGTGAATCCTATACATGGAGCTATTATTGGTTTGTATTTGCTAAGGCAGCAACAGTAGCACTAAAGTTCTCATTTCAGCTTATTGGTGCCACCAACAAAAAATAAATAATTCTTCTCCTAGAATGCACGTCCAGGAACTTGGCACAAAACCCCGTTTCTTTCATTGTCACTTCACAATTGGCCTAAATTGCCTAAGTGTTAACAAAGCTGCTCGTTAGGATTCATTTATTCCAACAGCTTGCTTGATATACTTCCTTCCACGTTTCCTTTTTTAGGCAATCTAAAATAATCCTTTGCTTAGCATAGTCTATTCCTTGTAGCAGCTACAAACAAAATAAATGCCACTACAGCAATGTTTGTCTACGGGAAGCCTGGGAAAAACTGCCATAACTAAAGAAGCATTTAATTAGAATTAAAGGATTGATTAATGGCTCCATTTACAGTGAAGAGTGCTATGGTTAGACAAGACCATCCTTTCTACAAGGAAAATACAGGACTTCCAACCTATTTTCTTTCCTATTACTAACATTGGTATAAATATATTGTTTCATTAAAACTATGGCCAGGCGCCAAATTTCATACAGATATTTATTTTTGCCCATGATAGAAGCTGGGGGACCAAGATTGATGGACAACTAGAGGATTTTTGGGCAGGATCCCTAATACTCACATAAATTCAATTTGATGGTTGAACTTTGAACAGTGAAATTGACAATATTCTTTATGAATGTAACAATGGCAGCAACCTTGTTATGAACTAAGGGAGGCCTTTCCCAAATTTGAGTAGCTATAATAGAGGAATGGCAAACTAGTTTGGAGTAAAGGAGTAATTTCTTCCTAATCAAGATAGTATGTTTTATAGTATTATTACTGCTTTGTCTAACAGGCAATAGCAAATGCAACAGTTTCATTGGTGCTGTCTTTGAGTCAAGTGATGGACCCTGGACCGATGGCAAGCAGAGGGGGCAGTCACAGGTCCACTGTGTAGAGCAGCACCAGAACCAAATACAGCCCAGCCTCCAACTATTCTATTAAACTCTTTTGGGCAGGGCCCTATTTACCTCTTGTATTGGCTATTGGTAGTTGTATGTTTAATGTTTACAATAAATTATTGTACAGCCCTGCGGACTATGTCAGCATTTTATACAGTTGTGTTCAGAATAATAGCAGTGTGTTTAAAAAAAATAACTTATCTCCATACATGCAAATTGCATTGCATTGGGAACACCACATTCTATTCCAAATCAAAACATGAAGAACAGTGTATCAAATTTGTGTTATTCCTTTACAGAATGGGAAGAAAGGGGAATATTTGGCTGTTCCAAAAAAAATATCAGTGTCTACATTCTTCTTTACAAACTCATTCACTGTATAAACTGAAACATGTTTCAAGCTGTTGCTTTCCTTTGAATTAGGGATGCACCGAATCCAGGATTCAGTTCGGGATTCGGCCAGGATTCGGATACGGCCGAATCCTTCTACCTGGCCGAACAGAATCCTAATTTGCATATGGGGGTGGGGTGGGAAATCACATGACTTTTTGTCACAAAACTAGGAAGTAAAAAATGTTTTCCCCTTCCCACCCCTAATTTGCATGTGCAAATTAGGAATCGGCTTTGGTTTGGTATGCGGCCAAATCTTTAGTGAAGGATTCGGGGGTTGGGCTGTTTACAAAATAGTGGATTCGGTGCATCCCTACTTTGAATGGCTGAACTAATAGAGTAGTATAATTAGTGTTGGTGAGAACTGCTGCACATCTGTGCTGTGTGGAGTCCCCTAACTTCCAACAACCGGTTACATTTCCACAATTCTAATGCATTTCTTGCTTTTGCCTCAGAAACTGCATTTTTGATGTCAACCCACAAGTTTTCTATTGGATTAAGCTCCATTGTCAGGAGAAATGCACTATAACCAACATGCACAACATTTGCTCCTTTCTTCCTTAAATAAGGGCCGGAATTTCACACAATGAATTAGCTCACTAATTGAACTCTGCTATTATTTTGAACGAGCCAATGGCATAACTATGGGCAAATTATTCTTGGAGCCCCCAAAATTGCAACTATTTATTGAAATTGTATATTAATGAGGGCCTCTATACCTCCTGAGCCCCCCGTATTTGCAGGTTTGCTTCCTCAGTAGTGACGCCCCGGTAACAAGTTATTAGGATGTGGAACACTGCTATTATTTGGAATAAGCCTCAACTAATGATTCAGTGACGCAGAATCAGCAGCATGGCATGTCTGTTGGGTTTATATCACTCTACTACACCTACTAGTAAATTATTTGCCATAGCAATTGTAGGGAATTTGTGCAATCTCCTTGCACTTATTCCTGTAAGAGATCAGGCATAGAGCCTGTGTCCGTGTGCTGTAAGCTGTTATTTGGTAACCAGCTGCTCAGTGATCTCAGTGGTACAGGAAGTGACACAGCAGCTAGTGAGCGGCTGGCAGGAAAAGGAAGTCACGGATACTGGCAAAAGAAGAGAGCCTGGCATAGAGAACCGCATGGTGGACAGAGAAAGAGGCCAAAGAGCTGCTGGTGGGCCCAGAGAGCCGAGAGGCCACACCACAAGTATTCATTTGTATCAGACTGGCACAGGGAAGCCACATACTGTGCCTGGAGAGACAGAGAGTGTGAGAGGAATCCAGACTGGAGGAACAACCAGCAGGAGATTCCTATCTGAGCATCCAAAGGGGCTGGTAATCGCACTGTATGACTGACTGTGCTGGACTCGCCTGAAGAGAGATCTAAAGAGGATTTGTGAGTATCCTGTTTAAAGTGACAGTACCCTAAAGAACACTGAAGATAAACAGACTGTTTATTAAAGGACATTAAAGGACTTTGCCTTTTTAGTTAGATAGACAGCTAGCAAGTTAGTTACTGAGGCCCTATTGCCACCGGTTAGGAGTGCTGCATGTACTAGTTGGCCAGTTATTTTATATAAACGGTTATTCAGTTTAACCAACACTGTGTGTGTGTTAATACTGTATTCCTAGTGGGGCCACCCGTATGTGCATTCCTGCATCCCACTAGGTGGAGGCACTGTGTTAGTAAATACCAGGTACCCAGTCTTTCCCCACACCACTGCGGAGTGGCTCAGGTTTGTCCCGTGCCATCAGGTAAGTGCCTCACGTGGAGTGTAACACCGACAAAGGGGTGTCGAAAGGGTTACACAATATAATTTCTACCAATAATAGTGATTGATCAGGTAAGTGATGTCAGACTGCTATTATTCTGAACAAAACTGTAAATATATGTTAATAATAACAACTAAGCCTCACAAAGAGAAATAAATAAAAGCCATTGAATCCATTAACATTGTATCACACTTTTATCATGACAAAATATTAGAAGTTACACAGTTATTCGAAAAGGTCATACAAGGCGTACATTCCATTTATCATTTTTCAAGTCACCTGCTTGCAACAAACCCATTACTGGCAGCATTAATACAAGTATAAGGTTTTTTTCCAGTGCATCACCAACAAGTCATCCATAGAGAACAAAACATGAAGAATTCCATAGGTCAGAGGACTATTTAACAAGAATATGTTAAATAGTCCTCTGACCTATATATAAAGAATAAAAAAACAATTTCTGGATTGTGCAGTGTATAATGCATGTTGTTGAACTAATCTTGGGCTCCAGGACCATGTCCTTAAGGCACACAAATTGATTTGGGAGATTCTTCCTTTCCAGGTTTTTCCCATATCCAAAGTGGCATCAAAACACTCCAAATCAACCCCTGCCCACGCTGTCTAAGGGAATCAAGTGAAACTCCCACTTATTTGCTGCATGATCATTTGATTCACACAAAGTAGGTAGATCGGAGGAGTTTGAGGATTATATAGTGAATAAAGTACCCCCTCTTGTAAATTATAAGGATATTATAAGTTACCGAGGAGTTTCATGACCATATAAAAACACGAGGCCGAAGGCCGAGTGTTTTTATACAGGTCATGGAACTCTGAGGTAACTTCTAATATCCTCATATTTTACAAATTGGGGTACTTTATTTATTATAATATACAAGTTTCAGGGAGTCATGTGACAGAAATGACATCAGAACTTACCGTTTATAACTGATGACATCAGAACTCACCGTTTATAAGGATATAATTTACAGGATATTCATGACTTTTGTGTATTATATTAAGCCTTCTTTGCAAAACCCTCAAATGCAGTTTGAAAATTAAAACAATATAAGAATGTTGAGACACATATCACCAATATGAAGGCCAGTGGCTTGATGGACCCCTCCATTAAATTATCATGTGCCACAAAGCTCTAGGGCACTGGCTCACAAACTGTGCAAATGGCCTTTAACATTGTTTTGCGTTAAGGGGGTACACAGGTTGGAACTCCAGGCGGCTTGAACTAAAAAATACCAACAACCTTTTCTCAAGGACTTCATAGACTGAATAATAGGTAATGTCTCCACCAATCACTTTAGCACTTATCACTATTTAATATAATGCATTCATGGAAATAGCACTGAAATGGAAAGAAACTGAGTAAAAAGATGCACAATTGATTAAGAGGAAACTAAGGTTATGGGGCTTTGAGAGCCAATGAACAAACATGCCCAATGCTATACCTGCAGCAAATATTTCCAAATTTACTATAAAACTCTCTACTCTAAAGAAGGTATCAAGGAAGATACACCATGGTACAAAACAATGCTACAAGATTCGACACGTGTTTGTTTGTTTCTGGCTTCTAGCATTTAGGCTTATATCTCTTGCTTAGCATTAAAGGGAAAATATACATCCTCCTCATGATTAGAGGATAAAGGGGAGGAATGCAATAAGCAATAGAGATGTACACTCATACTGTACTGTAGAAGGCAAACAATATGGCAACTGACACCTCATGCCATCTCAGATCAAAAAAGAAATGAACATTCTGTGCTCATAGTTAGCAATACTTTCATACTGGATTGTGACTTTTTGATGTTTTTTTTGTGGTCAGGGGGAGTTGCTTTTTGGCTGTTTTTGAGGCTTTTCATTTGTAATTCCCTGCTGTCTTACTTGTGTTGGGAAATAAGAAAGAAACTGGTCTCTACATAGAAAGATAGGGCAGTGGCTACCAAGGCAAGGCTAGGAAAGTGGGGAAAGTAAAAAAGCTGTGATTGTTGTACAGGTGAAAAAAAGTTGCTGGAAAGTAAATAAGATAAAAAGCATTTGCAGAGAATGAGAGAATTTTGGTGGCCAGTGAATCCGATGTTGGGGGATACACAGAGGGAATGTCCAACGCTTGGCACAGTGTAATTTTAGCATATCCCAACTTTTACATCAAGAGTTGTCAGGGGCAGACAGAGAGCAGGAGGATAGAGGAGCCAAGAGGATTTAAGTGAAGGCAGGAAAAGAGGTGGGAAAGGAGAATAAATGGGTGGAGGTATGGCTATGGAATGGCAGAGTAGAAGCAAAGATGGCATTGGAGACCCAGAAACAGCCAATAGGTTTGTATTGTTTAAATGAATGAGGAAGAGGAAATACAAAGAATAAAGAAAGAGAGAGGATAAGGAGAATGAGGATAAAAGTAAAAAAGTAAAAGGGAAAGTATGGGAAAGTGTCCACAGAAACAGTAACTAGTCAGGAGACTAGTGAGGATAGATGATTTAAAGGGCATGTACAGTGTAAAATAGAATAAGGCTAGAAATGCTGTATTTTGTATACTAAAGATAAACGTGAACTTACTACACCTCAAGCCTAATCAAACAAATGATTTATGCTTTCAAAGTTGGCCACAGGGGGTCACCATCTTGTAACTTTGTTATACATCTTTGCAAGACTAAGACTGTGCACATGCTCAGTGTGGTCTGGGCTGCTTAGGGATCGTCATAAACAAAGCTGCTTGAGTTCTGCATGGCTGGGAAATAAGGTGGGGGCTCCCCCTGCTGTACATAAGTATGATTGTTTCCCTGCAGAGCAGTTAGGGGCCGTCTGACAATTCCTATCCACAGCAGTAAATGAAGGGAGAATTTCACTGCATACAGTCAGGTTTCTTATAAAAACGATACACATTTTTTAATTAAAGTATATTGGAAATGTTTTTGCCTTTACATGCCCTTTAATAAAGAGCAGAGGAAGAAGAAGAAAGGAAGGTGTTTTGGTTCTATTCAGGAGGAATGTTATTAACATGTACAGTATTTATAAAGCTCCAACATTTTCCTCAGCGCTGTGGAATAAATGTGTTTTTTGTGAAAGGAGAAGGATGTCAAGATTTTGAAGTTAATAAAATAAATAAAATCTAATGCCGTTAGATGTTCCAACAAAACTCAAATGTAAGAACTCCAAATAACTTTCAAAACACAGAGAAATAAGTTTACTAAGGCAAATAAAGCAACTTTTCAGTTTTATAGACTATTTTTAAGGAGATGCAGATGACAGGTTTAAGATCTATTATCCATAAAAAGACTGGCAGAGGGGGCCTCATTCTGGTCTTTTTATTGGGATAAAATTGAGGTTAGGCAGATGGTAGAGGTCTAGTAGTTGGTGGAGGAAGGTCCACAGTTGGTACTTTCTATGTAGCTTTACCTACTTGACATTTTTGGCAAAGGTTCTTTTTTCTAAGTTAATGTTATTTTTAGGCATGTTATGGTAGAATTGTTAGCATTGTATGGTGAAAGGGCAAAACATTTGGGGGTAGTCTTTACAATAAAAAAACCCCCTGAAATTATGCAAAGCTCCCAAGTAACCTCGCTGCAGCAATCTATCTGTGCCAACTACCAGTGGGTGTTTATAGTTGGTAGCAGATGATGGGACAGTGGTTGTCTTCAAGCCTAAGGAGATGGAGTGGATACCCAGTTGTATCAGGGGGTACTCAGGGTCAGCAGACCCATGTTTGGGAGAAATTGGGTCATAATGCTTGGTTCAATTGGGAAAAGAAATTGTATATTGACGAGGTTAAAATTCCAGAAATCATGGAAGCTGACATATGGGGAAAGGAATGGGCTTAAGACCTTTCTGATTCCAATTATTGTATGTGGCTTAAAATGTTTCCTTTGGCAGAATCTTTAAAGTCTATTGCCTATTTTTTACAGTTGTGTTGGGGAAGAAGTCAAAGGGGGAATTATGTTCCTACAGAGAAAAGATGGCCGTTTCAAACTCTGCAGGGATTCCGAGATACATAAATGTTGAAAGGTTACCAGGTACATTGCTTGATAATGTTTGGTTGTCTTAACAAGGGCAATATTTAAGCACATTAATCATGCTGGGTGTTCATGGTCATCTGGTAATGTGGAAAGCCAGTAGACCTCTGTATCATTTATTATAGTCTGTATGACTGATAATGTGGACACTTGACAAAGGGCTCCGCCCGAAACATGTTGTGTAACTTTACCTCCCAATAAAGAGTATTGCAGTCAACTTGCTGCCTTGGGTTTGTTCCACAACCAACTGCATTATTGATAGAGCAAGGCACCATGTATTGGTTTCACAGACATACTTCCTGTGGCCTAGGAGGAGTAAGAAAAATCTTTGGGGAAAAAATTTGAGAGATCCTTTTCATACGATTTAGTGAAATCAATGGAGGCATTGGGAATGAAATTCTTTGGAGAAATGTAGATCTTTCATGGTCAAAATGTCTTTTCTTGCAGGAAATGTAATTAAGTCTTTTATTTTTTTTTTTTATAATGAGTTTAATCATTCAAAGAAAATACCCACCCATATCAATACAAACATATAGACAGCTCTGTGCACACACAATAAACCATGGCCTGACACTATACATACTACTCAAATGGAAAAATAAATGGACGGTTATGTTTTTATAAACAGGTAATATATTTTTCTTTAATAGTTTTAACAGCGGCCGTTAAATTTTAGACAGAAATTAGAATAGAACTTTCAACCTTTTAAATCCCAATATGTAGACCATTTCCCAAAGATGGAGGAAAAGGAAATTCCATAGCGTCCAGCCGGGTCATGTCTATTCTTCCTGCGTGCGCCGACTCCTTGAATTGAAACATTTAAGCACCCGAGAGAGTTGTGGCTATCATTAAACAGCGTATGGTCAACATTCAGATGAGGCTCACCAAGCCCCTGATTGTAACAGCACTTTTGATAATTGTTTTGCCAATAGCAATAAAGAGATGCCAAGCGCTAACATTGAACAGATACCGTAGAATCAGCCACAAACAGTTGAGCAGGATTTTTCTCCACGTATAAGACAGGACTTATTTTACTTTTTTTCCATGTTAACAGCACAAAGTCCATATAATACATGACTCAGTGGTAATAAAACAGAAGCCGGTATTGCCTAATTCAATCACGTGCTTGCAATACGGGAGGAGGCTTGCAGCGAATGGCACAATGAAAATCTGACCTGTAACAACACCAAAATAGAATATTTTTCGTTGCGTTATACAGTAGTAACAGCTTTTTCCTCTTTATATTTCCTTTCAATGTGCATCTCATGGTTGACAATTCCTTCACAAGTGCATTGCCATATAGCAGTGATGAGTAACTAGTGTGAATAGCAACTCTGAGTATTCCTCAAATACCAAACCAACCCGATCACCACCACTGCTACACAGTACCAAGGGAAATCCCAGGGGGAGAGTCTCTTTTGGAATGTTAGGAATAGATTAATGGCAGAAGAGCACAGGTCAGTGGCCCGGTGGGTTCCTGGGAAAGTGGTTTTGCTCAGCCATTTGCCCATTGGTATATCTGATTCTCCCAGTTTGTAGATTATCTTAGCATGCACACTTCCTTCCTTCTGGCTTGGCTTCATCTAGTTTCCCAGGGGTCCCACCATTAACAGCATCTGGTACTTGGGTCTTGTCCACACACTGTTCCATTCGTTTCATTATCAAGTCCAGAAGAATGTCCACTGACTTCTCCACATCTTGCCCAGAAGCGGCGCTTGTCTCAAAATAGGGAATACTAGCAAGCAAAGAAGTCACCATGTTAGATTTCTGTTTATCTAGGAGACCCAAAAACTCATAAATTATTTAAATTGTTGAAAGTGTAGAGATCCCATGATAAAGCCAAACTTTGCGTCTAGTTTTCTCCTGTCTTATGATTTACATTGTCATAATTTGCAGACACGTGGCTAATGTTTAAAGAAAGATTCAGAACGGCCTGTCCAGAGCACGAATAGGTGGGCTCTGGCCAAGGAAAATTTATATTAGCCTTTTCTCCCTTAGCCTTTCTTCTTCATCATAGGTCTATGTGATACCTACTACATTTAGCAGTGTCAACAGCCCTAAATGTGAGGTTCTCTAGAGGGCCCTAAGAGGCCCATTGCATCAATGTTTAAAGCAGATATTCTGAAACGGTGTGGCTAGCTATGTATTTCTGCAATATAACTGCAGAATTAATATGGCAGTAGAGATGTGGAAGCTCTCCCCCATAATAACTGCCTGATATTCCTCATATCTTTGAATTTTTGAATATTTGAAGCAACGTACATTGTTTTCCCCAGATCAGATCTTTCAATTTCAGTTTAGTGGCGCTTTGATTTGCAACTTACCCGTATTTATCTGCAAGTTCCTTTGCTTGCCTTTCATTTACCTCTCTTTGGTCTGACAAGTCGGCCTTGTTGCCAATCAATACCATGTCGGGATTCTCGCAATAAGCGTTTGCTTGAAGTTGGCCTGAAATTAAAATGTAAAATAAAAATAATACAATTTAGGTTTTATTTGCCTCAATACCATAACCATTTGTCTGCCACAAAAATGTGCAACCCTACAATCTACAGTGTATGGCTGTCTTGTCCTTGGATGGCATGGTTCTGCATCGTCCCTTATACCATAATACTTACTCATCCAGTTTCTGACATTCAAGAAGCTCTGTTGGCTAGTGAGATCAAACATCAACAAGAAGCCCATGGCATCTCTGAAAAACGCTGTGGTAAGGCTTCGGAACCTACAAAGTAGAAATCTTTATTCAGAAAAAAATACCTTTGATATCAGTCAATATGACGTTGAAATGAAGAAAGAAGATTACAGGGGAAGTGATGGGACAATCTAGAATATCTGCTGCTTTCATGTTGGTCTTTGGAATAGACTTGGAATTTATGTCAACCCAGGTTCCATTTTTAAGCTAAGAAATATAAATGAACAATTCTTTGTGCATTCATTTTTTTAGCACAAGAAGAGTCTCCAAGAACCACTGGGGATGATAAATTCTCTACTGAACTGAACATTTTTGCAGTTGGCTTCATGTTTTTGTTGGCTTGTTTTTCACAAGAAGCTCCAGGCCAACTTTTTTCATAAAGCGAATTGTTTATTGTCAAGAATGTTTACCCTAATCTATAAAATAAATAATCAGGAGAGAGATGGCCCGGGAGAATCATCTGGCCAGTATATAGCAGGGTTGCAGATAATATGAGTTCCTGGGGAGTTTATAAAAGCCATAAGCTTGGGGCAGTTTTTCAGGGAGAGGATTCCCTAGAAAGATGAAGCACATGTATAAACTTGTCGGCAGTATTATCAGGAAAGCAATAAGTTAGGAATGTGATATATGGAGCATGATTTCCATTGAGAGAAATATGTGGCAGTCCAAATTTTATAAAGACGGGTGAAAACACACCAAGTACCACTTCTGATTCCAATATTCTGCCATTATGTTCCCCCCAAGTTGTAAACTCAAGATACTGCAGTGCACTGTGCCGTCTGGCCATGTAGGTCCCAGAAATATTTAGTGATTAGTCTCATTTATATTATAATACACATGTTTCAGTGGGTCATGTGACAAATTACATAACTAAGCACCAATTAGAACTGATGACATCACTAAGCACTGTTTAAAAGGATATAACGGACAGGATATTCATGGCTTTTGTGTATTGTATTACATATATATATATATATATGTTATGCAGAGTGCTGTTTGGTTGTTGTCAGAGGAGACAGGCCCAACTGCGCTGCAGTAACATAAAAAAAGACTCGGGATACAGGGCTGGACTGTGCTGGCAGGACACAGGGAAAAAAACCTGTGGGCCCTGCTGACCCAAACCCACCTGAAACCATGTGTGCTTCCCCCTAACGTCCCCTCCTGACTGCAATAAAAATACAAGGTATGTGCAGTGGAGGAAGATGAGAGTTAGTGAAGGACCTCATGACTATGGCTGGGAGGCTGAGGTGGAACTGATGCTGGAGGAATAGCAAATATAGGGAAAGATGGCATCAGCATGGCAGATTGGTGAGTATAGGTTGAGAAGTTGACAGTAGGAAAAGATGGTGGAGATAAAGCAAGATGATGATGACAGTGGTATAATAAGGGTGATACCTACAAGTATAGAGGGAAACAGTGTGTGAAGATAGTGATAGTAGGGCAAAGATGCCAATGGTAGCGTAATATGGCAACATTACCGTTCTTGCCCAGCAGTGTCCCAGAGTTGCAAATGCACCTTGAAAGTTTTGCCATGAGTGTTGCCTGGTCCTGCATTGCTGTATACCTGGCCAGTAATGACACAACACAATCCAACATTATTCCTATTTCACAACAGAAGCTCATCAGGATTTTTCTACTATTGCTTTTCATGTACACAAGGAACTCATACATAGAACCCACTTGTCTTTGCTCTGCTTTTTCCATGGAGGCTGTGGGAGGAGAAAAGGGAACAGAGAGAGAGAAAGATGTGGGAAAAGACAAAAGAGAAAGGACAACAAGTAGGAGATGGGAAAGGTTTAGAAAAAAAAGAAAGGGAAAAAAATGTAGAAGAATTATTTCTCCACACAACTGGGGAAAGAGGAGAAATAAAGAGAACCACGGAGGGGTACAGGAGAAGTAGAAGACATAACAAGAGAACAAAATAAACTAGAAGATAACATGATAACAAATGGAAGTAAGAAGGTCAATGCTGTGGGTTGTGATGGTTCAGACCCTAAGTTTCCTGGTGGCCCAGATGGCTCAAAAGTAAACTGTTTTTAGAACTTACAAAAGGAGTTTTTAATCTTACATTATGGGACCGGTTATCCAGAATACTCAGGACCTGAAGTTTTTTGGATAGGGGGCCTTTCTTTAATTTGGATCTTCATACATTTTTGTAGACTTCAAATTATTTAAACTTAAAAAAAAAACCCAATAGGCTGGTTTTGCCTCCGATAAGGATTAATTATATCTTAGTTGGGATCAAGTACAAGCTACTGTTTTATTATTACACAGAAAAAGGAAATTATTCTTAAAATTCTAAACTATTTCATTAAAATGGAGTCTATGGGAGATGGCCTTTCAGATCATCGGTTTACAATTAATGGATCCCATACCTGTGGGTAATGTATAGGGAGAGCTACAAGGGGACGTGGATGAAAGATAACTGCCTTCAAAAATGAGAAAAGGGAAATCATTCTTAAAAATGTGAATAATTTGATTACTATGGTAGATGGCCTTCCTGTTATTCGGAACTTTCTGGATAAGGGGTTTCTGGATAATGGATCCTATGTCTGCATGTTTCATGCGCAGATTACAGATCGTTGCTAGTGAAGGACGAATGTATTCGCCAGGCATGGATTCGCTGCGAATTTCCAGATTTTGCCGACGGCAAATGTATTTTTCAAACTGCCACGAAAATTAGACGTGAGACAATTTGCTGCGACAAAAAAATGGTTGCACGTCAAAATTATTCTGACGTCCATTGACTATAATGCTTTGCACAAAAGAGTCGCGCTTGTAAAAATTGTCGCACGCGTCAAAATTTTCGTGCGTCAAAATTATTTTGACGCCCATTGACTTCAATGCGTTTTGCAAATTTTTCGCTGTTTCACAAATTTTTTCAGAGTTTCGTGAATTTCGCCCGAATCGAAAAGGGACAGATTCGCCCATCACTAGTCGTTGCAATAATGTATGTAATTAAGACCAGGTCTTGCATATATATTAAAAAGACATTTATGATTATATAGATAATACGACTTAGAAACATTCCAGAGTCTGAAGGCTTTCCCTGTACAGAATTGTATTTCTCACAGCAGCAGAAAGGGAAACAGATGACATTTCTAATGACGCCATGTGGCAATCTGGCCCTGCGGATAAGTGTTAATTGTGTTGTCATTAAATAAATGATGGGACGCCTTAAGGAAATTCCCACGAATACACACGGAGATCCAACAAACTTGAATAGTCATGTCTTTGAAATGTGATTAAATAAATATTACTGGATAAGGAAATGTGACAGCCAAAGGGCACTAGTCCTGTGACCAACTGATGAAACATATAAAGGTTGAACCAAAGTTCTACCAACCATAGGGTTTTGGGGACACATTGTACCAGTGGCGTAACTAGATATTACTGGGCCCCACTGCAAATTATTTTTTAGGCCCCCGATATGTCTAGAGGTTGACTTGTTTTACCAATTTTTATTTGCAAAGTGAAGCCTTCTGAGAAGGGATTTACTTGTCTCATACCATACACACAGCACTGCCCAGATACCAAAATAAGTTTTAATTCTCCCATTAGGCATCATGGTTCGGAGACATGCAAATTACTCCTTTATGTCCCTTTGGCCAACTCTGCATCCAGAACCGCTGGTTTTATAGCACAGATATAGCCCAATGGTTCAGAGCCATATATCCAAACTTGCAGACAGCCTGTTTCCATCTTGTTAGATCTCATCAGTGCAAGATATTGGAATATGGTGTCATGATATCACTCCACTTAGCACATGGATATGTGATTGTTGAATGTAGTTCCGGAACAAGGAAGTAGGAGAGTAAAAGAGACTGAACAGATTTGTGTCTCTGTGTGCTGATTGCAATACACATAAAACCAAAAACATTACATATGGCTTCTGAGAGGTAGGACTTGGTGGGCTTTTTGACTCCTTTTAGCCCTAACCAGGTACAGTTTCCCATACCAAAATTTATTGAAACTGTATATTAATTAGGACCTCATGGGGCCCCCTATACCTCCTGGGCCACCCCCCACCCCCCCGCAGCTGCAGGGTCTGCTTACTCTGTAGTTACGGCCCTTCATTGTACATCTCTGTTCAAAGCCTCACAATTGTCTCAGAATATCACTCTCTACATCATACTAAAAGTTAATTAAAAGATGAACAACCCCTTCAATTTTCTGTAAGGGTCACTATGCCGCCATGTTTTTATTCTCTGCTTATGTTTATCTAATGGAAGATGATAAATAAAATGGTATGTCCCTTATGTCCCGGATCCTTATATCCCATAAGCCATTTTATGAGAATTAATGTAGCAATGACGGCAATAATAATAAGATGCAGAAATGAAACAGATCTAAAGGGGATAATATATTCAGTTTCATTAGGAGATGGGCAAGATTAATGGCATGTCAGGCCGTGTCAAGGACTCATCAGTGTGAGGGTGATCAGGTTCCAGCTCAGAGTCGGTAGAAGGAACAGAAGGGAAACTGTAGGTGCCCTCAGCTCCAGTCATTTCTTATGAACTCCTAAAGTCTTGTTAAAAAGCAAGATGAAGTCCCAAATACAGATATTAATTGCACAGCACCACTGCAGTTATTGGAATCCTATCACCCAAGGTTTAATATCTCATAATACAGAGAGATACGTACGTTTATTAAATACAGTAAGTAGCAGCAAGGGTAACGGGAATGAAATACAGGTATGGGACCAGTTATCCAGAATGCTCTGGACCTGGGGTTTTTTGGATAATAGATCTTTCCGTCATTTGGATCTTCATACCTTAAAGGGATGAGAAAAAATTTTTTTTTCAAAATGAATCAGTTAATAGTGCTGCTCCAGCAGAATTCTGCACTGAAATCCATTTCTCAAAAGAGCAAACGGATTTTTTTATATTCAATTTTGAAATCTGACATGGGGCTAGACATTTTGTCAATTTCCCAGCTGCCCCAAGTCACCCTATGAGCAGGGGGAACTAGGGTTGGATCTTACCCTTGAACTGCACACAAACTCATTTGTAGCATCAGGAAATAAAGAGTTTTCCTATTCTATGTGGCCCCTACAGGACACAACATTACTGTTCCACCAACCAACTCACCACTCTCTTTTCCCGAAAGTCTATTCCCACTGTTGTGATGAATTTAGGATTGAACTTGTTGTCTGTGTATCGGTACAGAAATGTCGTTTTCCCGACTCCGGAATCCCCCAGAGCCAGGAGCTTGATCAGATAGTCATAGTCCCCATCAGTCATAGTGCTTCTCGTGATGGACCTGGTGGAGAAGAGAAGACACATTAGTCATTTACAGGGAAGCATGAAGTACAACCTGGCATCTACATAGGGCATTATATGGCAATAGAGGGTAAAGTTTGGGTGTAGGACACCAGTAGAAACCCCATTTTACATCCCCTGATTTTAAATTGTTGTTTTGTGGTCCCACCTATATATAATACATTTCCCTGATTTTACATTTTCATGGATTTTACATAATTTTTTTCTGGTCCCCTGAAAAACTTAAAATGGGGGTTCTACTGGTTCTACTATAGTATGAATTACTGACTATCCGTGTAACGTGTGACTGATTTCTAAGGGAAAGACGTGGTACATACAATATAGGGTTGCCACCTTTCCCTGCTGGGAGCTCTGGGTGGTGGATGGGGTAATGATGTAACAGGGGCGGGATGATGACATTGTGGGTGGGACAGTGATGTTGCATGGGTGGGTTGGTGGGTGGAGCTATGATGTGGCAGTTGGAAATTGGCCAATCCCCACGACAATGTTAGGGAATCCTGCCCGATTTTCAGGAAAACTGGGCAGGCAGTTTTGACCCGGACAGCCCTCCCAAAATGTGGCAACCCTAGGTACATATACAGTTGTGGTCAGAATAATAGCAGTGTGTTTAAAAAAAGTGAATAAAGCTAAAAATCCTTATAATAGATTTTATTTCCATACACACAAATGCATTGGGAACACTGCACGTTCTATTCCAAATCAAAACTTGAAAAATTTGTGTTATGGGAAGAAAATGGGAATATGTGGCTGTTCCAAAAAAATCTCTTCTTCTTTACAAACTCAAACATTCACTGTATAAACTAAAACATGTTTTAAGATTTTGTTTCCTTTGAGTGACTGAACTAATATTGAGTTGTATAATCTTCTTCTTTCTTGCTTTTGCCTCACAAACACCATTTTTCATGTCACCCCACAAGTTTTCTATTGGATTAAACGAGAGCTAAAGCCTAAAAATGAATGTGGCTAAAATTGGCATATTTTATATACTGAACTTATTGCACGAGGCTAAAGTTTGAGCTTGTCAATAGCAGCAATGATCCAGGACTTCAAACTTGTCACAGGGGGTCACCATCTTGGAAAGTGTCTGTGACACTCACATGCTCAGTGGGCTCTGATTGGCTGTTGAGAAGCTAAGCTTAGGGCTCGTCACTAATTATCCAGCAGAAAATGAGCTTCCCTGGCTGTAATATAAGCTGATGCTACAGGTTTGCTGATTATTAAATTCTGATGCTAATTGCACTGGTTTCTGTGCTGCCATGTAGTAATTATGTGTATTAATTACTAATCAGCCTTATATTGTGACATTTCTATTCTATGTGTACTGTATATTGTGAGTGGGTCCCTAAGCTCAGTAAGTGACAGCAGCACAGAGCATGTGCAGTGAATCAGCAGAAAAGAAGATGGGGAGCTACTGGGGCATCTTTGGAGACACAGATCTTTACTGCTAAAGGGCTGTGGTTGCCTTGGGCTGGTACAGAAGCACAAAACATCATGTACAACATTTCTAGCTACTTCATTAGTTAAGCTTTACTTCTCCTTTAAGGTCCAGGGTTTGGGCAACTCTATAACGTCAATCTTGTTGGTGTGGAACCAAGATATTGCTCATTTACTGGTGTGTTTGGGGTCGCTGTCTTGTTGAAACCCCCATTTCATTTCCTCTTGGGCATAAGACAACGTGACCTCTTCAAGTATTTGGATTGAAACTGATCCATGATCCCTGGTATGTGATAAATAGGCCCAACACCACAGTATGAGAAACATCCCCATACCATGATGCTTGTGGCACCAGCTTCACTCTGTTCTGTGACTTGAATTCAATGTTTGCAGGGTGTATGACAAACCTTGTCAACAATCTTGCTTTTATCAGTCCACAAAATGTTGTGCCATTTCTCTTTATGCCAATCTTTTGCAAATTTTAAGCTCTTCAGCAGGTCTTTACATACCTCCCAACATTTTGGAAGTAAAAAGAGGGACAACATTTTTTTTTCCCGCACGTAGCGCAGCAAAATGTTTGACCACGCCCCTTTCTGTTGCCACACCCCCTAATTACCATGTTCATTTTACAAAAATTGGCAGGTTATGAAAGTTTGAAAATATTTCTCCATATCTAAACTGTTTTTTTGTGTCTCAAAATTGTTACAAAGTATCTTATTTGCACCCGTTAGCTGTTCTGTGCTCTCTGCTAAAAGCCAATTAAGTTAGAAACTTTGTTTATTTTTCTGGCTGTTCAGTGCAGAAAAAATAGGGACTTTCCAGTACAAATGAGGGACTGCGGGTTGAGCTGTCAAAAGAGGGACTGTCCCTGGTCTTTATTTCACTATTGGGACTTTGCGGGGGCTTCTTGCCAATAGCTTGACCTCACATAGGCGACTTCTAGTAGTAACAGTATCACATAATAGTAACAGTATCACATAATAGTAACAGTATCACATAATAGTAACAGTGTCACATAATAGTAACAGTATCACATAATAGTAACAGTGTCACATAATAGTAACAGTATCACAGGCAACTTTACTCCTTCTTCCTGGAGCGGATCATTAGCTCACCCACAATACAGCAAAATGTGAACACTGCTTCCCTACAGAGTGCAATTATTAAAGGAGAACGCATGTACAGTACATATCTATATAGAAGGCCAGACAAGTATTAATACGGGGGGATCATTTGGTGTAACTGTATTTCCACATCAGCATCACGTTCATTTAATCTGCATCCCCAGCTATCCAGTATTGTATGAAAGTGAGAGTTGTATTTGCAGGGCGTTGGCTGTCTCTGAGCGAGCAGAACCGGTTTGACATGAAACTTTTGCATAATGCAGCCCCCCTCCAGCGATCAGCAGCCCTCAGCAAACTGACAGTCTGACAGCAGCCATGTCTACAGCTCAGTGTCAGCACAGGCGGCTGCTTGAAAGCCTACTCTCACCCCTGCATTTCATTAATGCTCCTTTTATTAGCGCTCTATTTACCATAAACATAAAAGTGCAGCTTAATGTGCATCGTGTGTATCAAGGACTTGCTTTGTGTTGCAAATTTCCTAGGGCTTATTTACTAACCGAATGCAAAATATAGACGTATGCCTTGTTCTTACCCATGATGCAACATTTCCCCCCAGAACATCTGCTTAAAGGGGTTGTCCACCTTTACATTATCATTTAGTATGATGTAGAGAGTGATATTCTGAGACAATTTGCAATTTGTTTTCATTTATTATTATTTGTGGTTTTGGAGTTATTTATCTTTTTATTCAGCAGCTCTCCAGTTTGCAATTTCAGCAATGTGGGTGCTAGGGTCCTAATTCCCCTAGCAACCATGCATTGATTTGAATAAGAGACTGGAATATGAATAGGAGAAGCCTGAGCAGAAAGACGAGTAATAAAAAGCAGCAATAACAATACATGTGCAGTCTTACAGAGCATTTGTTTTTTAGATGGGGTCAGTGACCCTCCCATTTGAAAGCTGGAAAGAATCAGAAGAATAAGGCAAATAATTCAAAAACTATAAAAAATAAATAATGAAGACCAACTGAAATGGCCTACAATTGGCAACATACTAAAAGTTAATGTAAAGGTGAACCGCCCTTTAATTCATGCAACTTGGATGCCATGGGCCAATACAGGCGCAAATTAGCGCTCACTTTTTGTGACTCGCGAGTAAGTTACACACACAGGGCTGGAATCACATCAGCAACACCAATGTGCCCAGTGCCTGTATTTCCATTGACATCTTATTGGATACAACCTGCTAAACAGAACCATATTGCCCTCCAACACCCATCATTGCTTCCTGTTCATTACTATAGTAGTGCCTAGGGCAGGAATGCTCAGGAATGTCTACAGCTCCCATCATCCTCAGCAGCAAGCTCCATGCCTATTGGATATATATATATATATATATATATATATATATATATATATATATATATATATATATATATATATATATATATATATATATATATATATATATATATATAGGTGTGACCATTGTTGGGTCACTGTAGAGTCCTGTGAAGAAGAGCTTTCATGCCTTTCCAAGAGAGCCCAAGAGTGGCACGGAGGGTGTTTATTTTGGCTGAACATTTGGTGCTAAGAGGATCATTGTACAAGGAACATGTACAGACAGTTCAGCACAGGCAATAAAACCAGAGCCGAAAGACCAAATGAAGGCCAATCCTGCCCCTCTGGAGTTTCTGCATTGGCTGCTGGGGAATGATTCCCTCCATAGAGTTTAAAGGGATACTGTCATGGGAAAAAAACATTTTTTCAAAATGCATCAGTTAATAGTGCTACTCCAGCAGAATTCTGCACTGAAATCCATTTCTCAAAAGAGCAAACAGATTTTTTTTATTTTCAATTTTGAAATCTGACATGGGGCTAGACATATTGTCAATTTCCCAGCTACCCCAAGTCATGTGACTTGTGCTCTGATAAAGTTCAATCACTCTTTACTGCTGTACTGCAAGTTGGAGTGATATCACCCCTCCCTTTCCCCCCCAGCAGCCAAACAAAAGAACAATGGGAAGGTAACCAGATAACAGCTCCCTAACACAAGATAACAGCTGCCTGGTAGATCTAAGAACAACACTCAATAGTAAAAACCCATGTCTCACTGAGACACATTCAGTTACATTGAGAAGGAAAAACAGCAGCCTGCCAGAAAGCATTTCTCTCCTAAAGTGCAGGCACAAGTCACATGACCAAGGGCAGCTGGGAAATTGACAAAATGTCTAGCCCCATGTCAGATTTCAAAATTGAATATAAAAAAATCTGTTTGCTCTTTTGAGAAATGGATTTCGGTGCAGAATTCTGCTGGAGTAGCACTATTAACTGATGTGTTTTGAAAAAAACATGTTTTCCGATGACAGGATCCCTTTAAGTCTTTTCCTATAATGCTGGTGAGGAAGCGACAGATACCAGCGGTGCAGACTCCATGGGTCAAGTCAAGATCAACTCAATGGGAAATGCACGTTGCCCAGTAAACTTCTGTTCTGAAAAGTACCCATGGCTGGCAGGAAAAGGGTTAATTACTATTGGTTTTTTTAGACTTTTAAACTAGAGGACTATCAGAATAACCCATAAGGACCTGAGAGAAGCCGGACAAGGCTCAGATGTTGGTCACTGGCTCCCCAGTCTAATGGTAGAGGATGCTCTGCCTTTTGGCCTTCTCTGTTGTATCGGTTAGATCAGTACCGGTGATTTAGAGTTAGAGAACCCTTTCTACCAACTTGTTTCCCATATATTCTTTGGCTCCGTGATGCTGCACATGCTCTGTGATGTCTGTAGTTGATTACAGAGCATGTTTGGGGGCTGACTCTGTGAAAGCCTGGAGACATCTCATTACCCAGCTATGGAAGGGGCATCACCATGGATCTTCATTGCCAACTCTTCTCTCTACCTCCAGGCTGAACAGGCAGGCACCTACCTATGGTACTCTAAAAGAGAACTAAACCCTAAAAATGAAGTTTCAGCTTGTCAATAGCAGCAATGATCCAGGACTTCAAACTTGTCACAGGGGGCCATGTAGTAATTATCTGTATTAATTACTAATCAGCCTTATATTGGGACATTTCTATTCTATGTGTACTGTATATTGTGAGTGGGTCCCTAAGCTCAGTAATCAGTAGTCTATAGTGGATAACAGATCAGAGGGAAATATATAGTACTACCATACTACTGGTTTATATTACCTTTATAAAGAAGTTTTACACTTGGCCTTTTTTGGTGATATTTTATTCTTAATTAAAACCTGAAGCAAGAATAATTAATAACGGTCACAGGTACAGAGGAATCCTGGCAAAATTTTCCAACTGTCATATCCCAGTTTAAAATGGAAAAATAAAAATAAAACGCTTGGCAACATCAAGAGCCACATGATTAGTGATGGTCGAATAAATTCACCAGACACACATTTGCAGAGAATTTCCGCGTTTCGCCACAAGCTAATTTTCTCGCAAAATTGGCTGGTGAAAAATCCGCCGCGTCAAAGAAAAAAAATTGACGCGCACATAAAAATTGTCGTGCGTCAAAATTATTCAGACATCTATTGAGTTTACTGCATTTGGACCAAATAGTCGCGTGTATAAAACTTGACGCACGTCAAAATTATTTTGACGCCCCTGGACTTCATTAAGTTTCGCATTTTTCGCCGTTTCGTGAATTTCGCCCATTACTACACATGATCCAAAAGGCACATTATTCACTATTCTTAGCAACATTGTTGGTTTATAAAGGTTGCACTACACTGTCGAACATTGTCCAGATATCAGCCGGACAGGTTTTAAAATGTTGCCGGAGGGAGAGCCACATCCGATTGTTGACAACCTGATTTCCCGTCCTTGTGATCTGATCAACATGATATCGGCCATCTCATAATGGGGAAAGATCTGCTTGTTTGGCGACCTCAGCAAACGGGTGGATGTTCAAGTGTATGGGCAGCTTGAGGTTGGAACATGAGACATACTGCTATTTCTGCAGTGCTAAATATTAAATATACCAAAAAAATAATATTAGTTCTAGGTTCCATATTTGTCTAATGCCTCTTTGGACCCTGAGACATTGACAACCAAACAGCATCCCACTACACAGACTGGCTTTTCTCAGGTGAAATAATATTATTTTTGTCCAGTTCCTGGGTTCTGTAATTGCTCGGTGCTGACTGAGACTCAACAGCCACTGACAGGAGCGAAGCACCGTAACTTTATTCTGATTCAATAGACTTAACATTAAGGGAATGTCTTGGTGACAGTTCCTGTGGCTGGCAGTCAGGGTTGCCAGGTCTAATTTTCAAAACCAGCCCAAAACTAGCCAAGAGACACTTCAAAAGTAGCCCCAAAAAAACACATGTGCAGTGTAAAAGTCTAAAAAATTAATTTATATATGTGAAAATACGCTTTTTTCAATTTTCACTGATTTGCACATTTTTCCGTGAAGCAAAATGGGAAATATTCGCCCCCTTCACCAGGGGGGAGGGGCATGAGGCTCGAATACTTATACAATTTCAATAAATATTGGTGAAACAATTCAACCTCTAGACATTTTGGTGGCCAGCATGTAGGGGGCCCTCCAGCTGTTAACCCCTTACAGGAACAATAGTGAGTCAGAATAATTTTAAATAAAAATATTTCTGGTTTATTTAAAATCACAAAAATTTCAAACAGTCACACTTGCGGTTTTACAGCATTCAAGCAACATTAACTTTCTTGCCATAGCTGGCCTTAGTTTCCACCACAGTTTCCTTAGGGCCTATCCCAGATCTCAGGGAGGGTTAACTCCACCTCTACAAAACTTGAAAGGTAGACGGCACTTCTGAAATGGGGTTTATTGGAGTTCCTGCTGGAAAAACCTAACGCGTTTCGGGAGTTATCCCTTAGTCATTGGTTAACCTATGACTTAGGGATAACTCCCGAAACGCGTTAGGTTTTTCCAGCAGGAACTCCAATAAACCCCATTTCAGAAGTGCCGTCTACCTTTCAAGTTTTGTTACGTTCACAGTGGGGACACTGTCTGACTGAGCACCTGGCTTGAGGGGAGAGCGGCGAGCAGCTGCGGTCTTTTTTGCTCTTTTAACTCCACCTCTGCTTGGTTCGGTAATCCGGTGCACCTTAGCACCCCTTTACCATTCCGCCAAGCCTTCCCGTCTCAGTAATCCGGTGCTCGACCAGCACCCCTTTACTATTCCGACCGGGATCACCAATAGTCCTTCTTCTTGCCCCAGGCCTCCTTAAAGGAGAAGGAAAGCTACGGAGGCATTTTATTGCCAATAGATTAGCTGCAATAGTGCAAGCTAGAATGCTATATTTATTCTGTAGAATGTTTTACCATACCTGAGTAAAAAGCTCTAGAAACTCTCTGTTTGTTTAGAATAGGAGCTGCAGTATTAATGTGGTGTGACATAACTTCCTGCCTGAGTCTCTCCCTGCTCTGGGCTCAGATTACAGTAGAGAAGGGAGGGGGGAGAGGAGCAAACTGAGCATGCTCTTGCCCAGGGCAATGAGGTTTAAGCTGAAGGCAGGAAGTCTGATACAGAAGCCCATGAGTACACAATAGAAGGAAAGAAATGCTGTATTTCTTTTGACAGGGGACTCAGAGCAACATTACTTTGGGGGTTTACTGGTATATTTAGATGGACCTTTCTGATAAGGCTTACTTAGTTTTAACCTTTCCTTCTCCTTTAAAGGGGTTGTTCACCTTCAATGTACAAATCTTATGAAACCACTAACAATGCTCTCAATGTGTTAGAAAAATCATTTTCCATAACAAAAAGTAAAAATGCCATTGTAAAAGCTAATTTCTATACCTATTAACTCAGTCCTTCTCCTGTCTCTCTGACCAGTTTTCTGAAGTGATGGGAGTGGCCTATTTTGAACCTGACACACCAAGAACTTCCTATATGATGACATCATCATGCCCAGGCTTTGCCCTTACTTGTTTCCTATTGGATGTTGATACTGCCCTCCTCCTAGTAATTTATTGGGTGCTTGTGAACTGTAACCAGTCACATAATTTGAATGGTCATTGGTTGATTACTCAGTTGTAATGGCAGAAGTTAACAGACGCAGCATATAAACAAACCTGCCTTGCAACAAACAATAACAAACAAGGGAAAGTTGTGCTCACCACTAGTTTTTAAAAACATTAGGCGGGGGTGCAATGAGGCTGTGACCACAAAATACATATAGACAAATACAAGAGTCCTCTGCACTCAACCCATTATCAATATATTTAAGACAGAGACATTTTGTGCTACTGCTACTGAAAAATGCCTTACCCTTTAAACAAAACAGGGATTGTTTGTCCATATATTGCAATATATTTAAGCTGGCCAACTACGTCAAAGTCATCCCATATCTGGCCAGTCCTATGCTCAATTTTCATCTGATTCATTAAGAATTCTATGGTTTATTATACATTTTATAAAAGGGACGAATACGTTTTACCTGCAACTTACTAGCTGCTTTCAAAGTAAAACTCCCAAACTTGGCTGCCCTTTTATTAGACACCAGTGTATAGTTCTACAAGAGCAGTGACCAGCTCCATGTTGTAGCTCCCACCCCCTCCAACTATAGTCAGGTGATCCCACTGGTGTCTAATAAAAGGGCAGCCAAGTTTGGGAGTTTTACTTTCGAAAGCAGCTAGTAAGTTGCAGGTAAAACGTATTCGTCCCTTTTATAAAATGTATAATAAACCATAGAATTCTTAATGAATCAGATGAAAATTGAGCATAGGACTGGCCAGATATGGGATGACTTTGACGTAGTTGGCCAGCTTAAATATATTGCAATATATGGACAAACAATCCCTGTTTTGTTTAAAGGGTAAGGCATTTTTCAGTAGCAGTATGCACAAAATGTCTCTGTCTTAAATATATTGATAATGGGTTGAGTGCAGAGGAATCTTGTATTTGTCTATTTGCAACAAACAATCACACAGCCGTGCAGACAAATACTGCAGAAAAGGAAGGAGCAACATTGTTTGGCAAACCTTTGGCATTAAGCATAATGTCAGTTATTTACAAAATTGCAACAAAACCAGCAGTGACTTGCTTAGAAACGTATGTAACTTACACATCTAGCAGGGACAGTAGGGTTGCCACCTCACCCTTTTAAAACCAAACACATATAAAATCCACAGGCTGCATGTCTAATTATCAACTCATTTAGATGCTGCAGACTGAACTGATTTCTGTGCAGCCATGTATCATGCATCTAAATGAATTGCTAATTAGCCATGCAGGCTGTGGATTTCATATGTGTTTGGTTTTAAAAGGGTGAGGTGGCAGCCCTAAGTGACAGGCAGAGCAGTGATGAGGGCAGGTACGTTTTTTGAACATTTTGTGCGCTCTCCCGGGGGGGGGGGGGGCATAATTTACCTAGGAAAATGATACCTTTTTTAAGTGTTTAAGTGTTCCACTTCTGGAACAAGATTTAGAGCTCTAAATACCAAAAAATGAAAAAGTTATATTTTTCATGATATAGGGATCTATACCAGAAAAATATTTACCTTTTTTATGAGGTAAATACACAAAATAATACATGGACCCCCCCCCCAAAAAAAATAATATATTTCTGGAAAGTACAAGTGTCATCTCCCATAGTAGCCATTATAATCCAATAATTCAATTTTTTTAAAATGATTTATTTTTCCTGTGTGATAATAAAACAGTAGCTTGTACTTGATCCTAAGTTATACTTGAACTAAGTTATAATTAATCCTTATTGGAAGCAAAACCAGCCTATTGGGTTTCTTTAATGTTTACACTATTTTCTAGTACTAAGATCCAAATTACAGAAAGATCTGCTATCCGGAAGACCCCAGGTCGCAAGCATTCTGTATAACAGATGCCATACCTGTACCTTGTACTTGATCCCAACTAAGATATAATTAATCCTTATTGGAAGCAAAACCAGCCTATTGGGTTTTTTAATGTTTACATGATTTTCTAGTAGACTTAAGGTATGAAGATCCAAATTATGGAAAGATCCATTATCCAGAAAACTCCAGGTCCCAAGCACCTTGATCCCCCCATCTGCACAGTTGAAGTCTCTGCAGCACACAGCCCACACTCCCCCTCCCTCTCACAAACTTGTAACAGTTTCTCTTCAGTACCTGAATGCTGCTCAAATTCCCCAGCACAGGAAGCAGTGGCAGACTGACAGCAGACATAGCCAATAGGAGTTAAGTTAGCTGCCAGTACAATGTGTGATGTCATATAAGGAAGAGGAAGTGAACACTGTAGTGTTTTTGGGGGTCATTGACCCCCTCCCAGCACAGGGTCTGTGTGGAACTGAAGGATTAGTACAGGGACACTTCTGAGGTGAATATCTCTTGAACTGTACTTTTTCTGTTAACTATTTCTATGGAAAAGTTTGTTCTATTCATGTGAACTGTTAGATTTGTCAATTTCTTACAAAGGTGAACAATCCCTTTAAGCCTATCCTGTGTCTTCCCTATATCCTGGATCCCTGACTTGTGGGATGTCCACAGAAAACTAATTTCCACTACACTCCTAGGTGGGGCAAGAAACTACCCGTACTAACTTCCCTATCTCAGACACCTACCCCCGTATGTAATATAAGGCACGAAGTTTGCCCAGGGGCAGTAACCCATGACAACCAATAAGATTTTTGCATTTAAACAGGTGACAAGTAAATGCTATCTGCTGATTGGTTCGCTATGGTTTACTGCCCCTGGACAAACTTAGTGCCTTTTATTACATAACCCCACTAGTGCCTGCTAACTACAAACTGCTATGCTAGGATCATGGGCGTCCACAGAGGGGGGCAAGAGGGGGCAGTGCCCCCCCTGGGACTGTGCGCGGTTTTTCCAAGTCCAAACCCGCCAATGCCTGCACGCCGCCATCCGCAGGATAATTACAAACGATACGTTCTTAAAAGGGGCGGAGCCGGAGACTTGGGATTATCAGACTCAGACTAGAGAGGGCTCAGGGGCAGGCTGGAAGAACACGCAGCGAGCGTCCCTCAGGAGGAGGGCGGCCGCGTGATGTCATGATGCAGGGCGCGCAAAGTGCGGTGCCACTACGCCCGGCACGCCGACGCCTGGGCCTGTCTCTCTGGGTCCTCCTGGCGGGAATTGGTTGGAGACTGGAATTGGACACGACGACGACACAGACATTGCCGCTTTGCGGGACTTGTGAGTAGCTGTCTGCGACTGTGCGTTGTGTTTGTGTCTCTCTTATTTGTATGTAGGGCTGTTGGGCAGTAATGGGATCCTGTCATTGCCCGGTCCCCAATAAAACAATATTCGGTTGGGTGTGTCACAAGAGGACTCAAATGCTCCTTTATGTTGTACAGGGAACAGTAGATTTCTGATTGTAAGCCCACATTCAGTAAGATGTTCTGAAGCTCTTCTGTTGCTCTTCTGGATATATTATGTCTTGACTGGCACAGTTTTTATGAACACACATTTATAAGCGCTCAATGTATTCGCAGTACTGTCAGTACAGTTATGGGACCTGTTATCCAGACTGCTTGGGAGTTTTCCAGATATGGGATCTTTCTCTAATTTGGATCTCCATTCCTTAAGTCTACTAAAAAAATCATTTATTATTTAAACCCATTAGGATTGTTTTGCCTCCAATAAGGATTAATGATATTTAAGTGGAGATTGAGTACGGTTTTATTATTTCACGGAAAAAGAAAATGAAATTTAAAAATATGGATTATTTGGAAAAAAAAAATGGAATCTATAGGAGACAGCCTTTCTGTAATTCAGAGGTTTCTGGATAACGGATCCCATAGCTGTATCCTTTGATGACAAACTTTTTGACGTGTACAGGTTACCTGCCCATTGTTCTGTTGCACATGCGAGTGGCGCTG